>NW_026017213.1:4762555-4765141 GCF_020466585.1 Dendroctonus ponderosae
CGACTTGCGGCTCAGGAGCGGATCCGCCACTGTTCTGAACGGTGCCTTTTTGGTGCGTCTTAATATGGGACTTTAAGCTGTGCGACGTGGCAAAGGCGCGGCTGCATTGCGGCGTTTCTTTGCACGCGTACGGCTTTTCGCCGCTGTGGATGCGATGATGCATCTTCAGGTGATGGGAGGCGGAAAATGACTTTCCGCAGCCGTTTTCTTCGCACCTAGAAAAATTTTGGGCTTACTAGAATCGAAGGGCCCGAATAAGGGCGAATACCTATAAGGCTTTTCGCGCGTATGCGTCCGCCGATGCTTCTTCAAGTCGCTCAAAGTGGTGAAGAACTTCTTGCAGCCGGCCGCTTCGCAGTTGAACGTTTGCCCGTTATGGATGCGCTCATGGGCCCTCAATCTGTACAAGGTGTTAAAGGCCTTATGACAGTCATCCTGCATACAGCCGAACGGCTTCACCTTCGTATGCACCCGCACGTGGATCTTAAGGCTGTAGGACGTCAGGAAGGCCTTGTTGCAGTCGGAGACTGTGCATTTGAACCGGTAGTCACCTGCGGATACAACTGCTATTAGTTAATGCATTGCGGCAACGCTCTTAGGGACCTTTGTGAGTCTTCATGTGCGTTCGGAGGTTCCCTACAGTGCTGTAGGTGCGACTACAGCCGTCGTATTCGCAATGAAATCGGTTCACGTTGAATTTGGACTCTTGCAGTGCGAATGCAGTGGGGCGTTTGGGGTTTTTCTTCGTTTCCGTCGCTTTGGGGGAAATCGCCGATCGGTAACTGCCAAAAAAAACCCAGAGTGATTTTGGCTCTTTTTTGGCTGTAGGCAGTACTTTGCCAACAGCCCCGGTATTAGGCAAGTGTTGCCAATGGAAGAATCGCCGATGGTTTCGACTTTTATCCATGGGATTTTGTCTTAATTACGCGGTTGCTGATGGTCTTTGGGGAAATTTACATCGCAACTTTTTAAGGAAAACTGTAAATAAACGATGAACACCGTTTTAAGGGCTTGTTTCCTTGTGAAACATCTGGAAAGATGACGTACCAAACTTGGTAATTGTTCCAAAAAAAACTCATTCTGCGCGTTTGACTCACCCTTCGTCTGAATCAGTCTGCTCGAGTTTGCAGTGAATCTTCGGGGTGTTTTCCTGCGGATTTGCCTTGCTGTTGGCAAACAGATAGTCCCAATGTTCGTCTGCAACACAATCCTGGAAAGACATCATGTCCAACTTTGGCTTAGGATCTTGCGTGTGGAAAATAGTCGCACACATGATGGCTCAGTTTCGTCCACCCGGTGCACTGAACAAAAATGCTTAAAACCGCCACATTAACAGTCTGGAAGCAGAAGGAAAATCCATATTTTACTGCTTGGACTGTTTGGAGAGTCTCACTGAACTGAGATGACTTAAGTCAGGGCTGCGTGGCCACGTAACGCTAGATGGTGCGGAATTACTTAAGCGGGCTCCGCCCCTAAAGCTTTTTAAGATGCTTTGCTATCCGATGGCGAATGCGCCCGAATTGCGACTCCACCTTTTTTTTTCAACTCCAGCGAGAGGGACAGAGACAGGATGTTATTGGACGGATGTATTAATGCACGCAATCTTTGATAGCGCTGAAATAAGTTGTTTGTACGGGCAAAAAATGTTTTTTTTGTGAAATTATGAGAGATTTTTTAAATATAAATTTAAATTGTCATTAATAACGCAGGCGAACGTTGCGCTTAAACGAACAAAGTCTTGCTTACAATTTGTTTAAATTATTAAAATAAAATATTTTAATACAAAATTAACTTGGCAACGCCCTAACACAGACGCCGGAGTTTGAGGCGAGTTCAAAAGTCCAGACGCCTTCTGGTGCCTAACATTATGACTACAAGTTAAGTAGTAATTTGACACGTGTTTTATTGACATTAGTGTCACAGAACATACCCCCTTCCTGGGGGGAATATTTTGTGATTAGTGTTTCCAACTGATTGAGATTTGTTTTGTTTGGTTCTAATCAACTTTTCCAAGCTCTTAGCGCCATAGAAACAGATCGAAAAGTGTGTAAGTACTGTTTTATGTTATAAATGTCATCAACTCGTGTTTGACACATGATACAATGAATACAAGGTAGGGTCTTGCGTCGATTTGCGTGACGTCAGTGGAAATCATTGCCTGGCGTGCTTTTTTCCTATCTGCTAAATGTGATTAAATATAGCTTATTTAGTCTTTGTCACATTTAATTATTTTTTTATAAATCCTCCTTATAATTACAAGATGCTTTGCAGCGGATTTTAGACTTGAAAATTAAAAGTAACGGAAATTTATTTGTTTTGCACACTACTACAGTTGCCAGTTGAGCAATAAAGTATAGCGTTAGCTGAAAATGTATCCTTGCAGAAATAGTACATTACGATTCACGAGACGGAAGATCAAACAATGACGCAATGAAACTTTCCTATTATTTACGACGGAATATGCGGTTTGTGGTGCCGCGGATGATATGTAAATTTTAATACAAATGAAATGACTGCACACCGCATTTTTTATATTTCTGAACCGACACTTAAAAGTAGCAAACAATCTAGAGTACACTTTCCAAC
>NW_026017213.1:4766140-4767201 GCF_020466585.1 Dendroctonus ponderosae
TCGACAACGAGTAATTTGACGTTTCGCAGCGCCCCCATTGGTAGTTGAACTTTATTACAGATCCAAGATCGCTTGTCTTATCTATGTCACAGATTAACAAACTTGATCTAGTTTTTATCTATGATCCTTATCTATCTGTCCTTTATCTATGCGGAGAAATTCCAACCTCCACTAAAGACGCAATTGCCCTTCCGGCCGTTTGTTAACATTTCAAATTTATAAAATGGTAAGTTCAACTGCGGCCTGCAAATCTGCAATCATCCCTTAAAGGGGTTGCCGAAAAGGGCCCTTTTTTGTTTATAAGACACCCCTAGTAGTTCCTCTTTTCCATTAGAGTGAGCTTTTTGGCCCCCTTTTATCAATTAACCCACAAATGGTGCCCTTTAGGGCCCTTCCGGTGATGCAGCCCCAAAACCTTAAAGGTAATCCTTTTGCAAAAACCTTTTTTTAGTGGTGATTCTTATAGAAATAATCCCTTTGCGGGCCTTTATTTTTACCAGAAACACCACTAATAAAGAGATTGTCTATATCCTACATTTTAGGGCCTGATATCTAAGAAAAATTCCCAAGTTCCAATCTAGCCCCAGTTTAGCAGCGCATTTTATTGACTTGTTCCAGGCTCGAGGCCCCAAAAAGCATCTGAAGCGCCTGAACGCCCCAAAGGCATGGATGTTGGACAAGCTGGGGGGCGTTTTTGCTCCTCGTCCATCCACAGGGCCCCACAAACTAAGGGAGTCGCTGCCCTTAGTGATTTTTCTGCGAAATCGACTCAAGTACGCCCTCACTAATAGTGAGGTCACAAAAATCGTCATGCAGCGACTGATCAAGGTGGATGGGAAAGTGAGGACGGACCCCAATTATCCCGCAGGATTCATGGGTAAGCGGTCAAAGCGGTGCCTTAAGCCTTTAAGCAGAGTTTCATCCAAATGTTTTTGTGTTGCTTCAGATGTGGTAACCATTGAAAAAACTGGCGAATTCTTCCGCCTGATCTACGATGTTAAGGGCAGATTCACGATTCATCGCATCACAGCAGAAGAAGCAAAGGTGAGATCTGATAAGTT
>NW_026017213.1:4768200-4790997 GCF_020466585.1 Dendroctonus ponderosae
CAAAAACAATCATTCATATGATGCGTTCTTACGAAACTGAGCCTAATTTGATGACTCGTATTTACCACTACCCATTAACTGATCTTTGATTGCGACTGAAGAGTTTCTACTCGGGAAAACATGAGCGGATTTAACAAGCTTTTCCAATGGGTTTCAGGTAAACGATACGATTCAACTGGAAATTGCCACATCAAAGATTCTGGATTACATCAAGTTCGAATCGGGAAATCTCTGCCAGATAACTGGAGGCAGAAATTTGGGACGCGTGGGAACGGTGGTTAACAGAGAAAGACATCCGGGATCGTTTGATATTGTTCATATCAAAGATGCCAATGAACACGTATTTGCCACCAGGTAAGAACCGAGTAAATTTCGTAAATTTTAACAGTTTTTTAATAGCGTGCATGGAACTGAGTTTTTCGGGCTTTTAGGTCGACCTAAAAGAAATTGGTCCTGGCGTTTCGCAAGCCCAAGTGGTTTGCACCTTCAGAGTTCGCTTCGAGTGCGAACACACCCGAAGAAAACCAATCTTTTTTCCACGGCTGCCTAAAAGCTCGAAAAACGACTCCTATTTTATTGTTTAGCTTTGCAGATGTTGTCGTTTCATCCAAAAAAGACCAATTTTTTTATGAAAAAGCAACAAAAGCATATTTTTGACTCGATTCTGTATCCACATTGTTTTCGGGGTAACCCATTGCTGTAGTAAAATGTGTCCAGCTTGTGACTTATCCACTGTCTTTTTTTGCAGATTAAACAACGTTTTTATAATTGGCAAAGGAAGCAAAGCCTTCGCCTCCCTGCCCAGAGGAAAGGGAGTCAAACTGTCCATTGCCGAAGAGAGGGATAAACGACTGGCGTCAAAAACGCATTAAAAGGACTCGAATAGGTATTAAGAATGTACATAAGCACAAGTAAAAAATAGATTTTAATTTTTTCCGCTCGTCCTCTGCTGCTTTTACGTCATGTACAAATCCAGTACATGCGAGAATCACTTCCTGTGCAGAATGGGCTTTTAGATACGCCACTGTAGGTGCAAGTACAGGTATTTGGTTACGCCATAAGCAAGCACAATTTATTTTGAGTAATCCAGTCAATAAAATGCTTCCAAAGGCGATTTTTCGGGCACGTCGCCACAAAACCATCGCTGGATCTTCCTGTAATTGTCAAGGGCTGGGATGGTTAAAAAACGAGTCAAAGTGTCTATAATATTTATTTAGAACTGAAAAATACTCAATTAACACGAACCCTTTAGGAAAAAGTCCGAGCGCGTAACTTAGCAAATGGTGCAAGAGCACCCCATATAGAAAAAACTTAAAACAACGGTAAATAGTTAACCCTAATAGCTGATCTGTGCGTAACACAATGCATAAAGAGTCTTATTAACAGTAACACGGTTGTCCGGCAAACATTCGGGAGCGTGCAAGGACTAAACTTAACTCAGTTTCGAGCTGTGCAGCGCAAATTAGGTTTTCTTCTTATGTACAAAACAAGCGTAACATGGAGATTAATTGGCCAAAAGTTTGAGGAAATCGTTAGTCTAATATCACTTTAATTAATTTTTTTACAACGCCGATGTCGGCGTTGGTGGCTTTTAAATTGTTTTTATAACTAGCAATATTAACCCCTAAGTATAACTAAAGTACGATAGTATTTCTCGTTTATATGGAAAGGAGAACAATGAATATACAAAGCTGAAGCCAAGGTTATTGCTTAACTAATAGTGAACGAAAATCGGCAGCTTGGCAAGCCATGAAGAGTGATGAAAATCGACATCGATTGAAGAAGTACATTGAACCTTAACATATAGAAAACACACAATATACAGGGCTGAGACTTTCGTGGAAGAAACCCGGGCCTTTGAGGGGCCACCCTGTACACGATCATAAACAGCAAAAGTAGGTACACACACTTTTTCATTTTCTTTTAATAAATTTGAAATATCACAAAGTGTGAACTTGGCAGCGACTTTACAACAGGCCAAGTTACAACGGCCACAGTTTCTCGATTTGCTTATAAGGCTGCAGTCGACGGCTCAAGCCGCAAAGTAGATAGAAAAATGAACGCATAAGTACAGATTAACAAGAAACAGTAGCTGGTAGAAGACTCAGAGGCGCACCATTCCAGCCCGCAAGCCGTATAGAAGAAACAGTGTTTTACCTGACGATACACGCGAAAACGGCCTTAGTCCTTTCCGCCGCTGGTATCCATTGGACTTGCCGGCTGGACTACAGTGCAAACGCCTGAAGACACCACGGGAATCATCCCCGACATGTTTATGCTGGGCGCAGGCACGGCCGGCTTGACGAATCTTTCCGAAGCCCTGCAAATTGTACGAAAGTTTTAACTTGGCGTGTAGGGCGCAACTTGGGCGCTCTCAGGCACACGCCACTCTCAGTACCTGCGGTGGGGCGGCGCTGGCGGGCTTCCTTGGACGCCGTGGGGCAGCGGCGTTTGTCCGCAGGATGGACAGCGGGGCGGCGGCACCCCCGAAGTTCCTGCCAGCAGGGCGTCCGACAGACGCGACGGAGTTTGCATTTGAGAGCTCAGACCTGCACGATGATGAGACTTAATCGGTTAGAAGCATCACTTCCAACAAGCTTGGGACAGACTAGTGCACTAACCGGGGCTCAATGGACGACTGTGAGTAGGAGACGGGTTATATGGAATAGGAGACATCGTGTGCTGTCGCACTCCCATCACTTGCTCGTTGTAGTGTCGCTCCTCCTCCATCTCCAAGGAACTTTCACTTTCCGAGAGGTGCCTGCACAGGGCCTCCCTGCGCTCGACCTCCAGCTGCAGCTTGCGCTGCAGTCTGCACAAAAATCGGCGCTTAGTAGCAGCTCGAGGGCGCTTCCAGCCCAATTACCTGAGGTTCTCCTCTTTGATGTTGCGCTCTTCTTGCACGTAGCGCTGCATCTTCTGTGTGTGCTCCTGCTGGCTGATCGCCAGCGTTTGGCGCAGCCGAGCCACTTCTTGCCGCAAAGTCTGGATGTGGGCGCTCAGATTGGTAGCAGTGTCGCCATTGCTGCTAAACATCCAAAGAAACTGGTTCGATGCAAAGGAAAATGTGAGGAACGGTTCCTACCTAATATCCCTGGGGCTGGCCGGATCGGACACCGGCTGATCCAGCTTGATTTGCAGCATCCGCTTTTCCGTCTCCAGCTTGTCCATTCGCTTCCACAGCTTATTCACCAGAGCCTCCTGTTCTTGCTCCAACGTATTCTCCAGTTCCACCTGGAACGTTGCGAATATTTAAATAAATTAACTAGTCGCTTAGCTGTTTTTTTTTAACCTTTTCCCTCCTCAGCTGCTCCAGGTTGCTCTGCTTGGCCAGCGTCTCCGCCTCCAGTTTTTCGATCTTCCTCATCAGGCGATTGACCAAACACTCCTGCTCTTGTTCCAGAGTCTGCTCCAGCCTGCAAACGCCCCCCATCAGCCCCACTTTGCTAGCAGTTTTAGTTTACCACCTACCGGCACTTCTCTTGCCTTAACTGCGTGAGTTTCCTCGACAGGTCGTTGGTAAGGCATTCTTCCTCCCTCTCGTAATGATGCGCCAGGGACTCTTTCTCCTTTTTGAGGGCTTGGATCTTCTTCAGCAACGTGTTCGAGATGTATTCTTCTTCCTGCTCTGCCTTCGCTTGCTGCGAAAAACCCGGAAATCAATCACCAGGCTTCGACAAACAGCAGGCAACCTACTATGATAACCGAGGCCTTCCGCAAGTCCCTGTTCTCCTCCTGCAGGGCCTTCACCCTCAGCTTGTAGGTCTCCAGCTCCACTTTCAACACCCTGTTCTGCTGCTGCAGGCTTTCGATGCGCTTTTGCAGCTGTTCCCGTGTTATGGGGCTGGGGGGCATCATGATGGGGCCCCCATCGATGCTGCTCGAGTCCGACTCGCTGGCTGAATCTGCCATCGTATACTGGGTGTTCATGCACGGGGCTCTGTAAGAGTTATTGATTCATTTTGACGTGTGGGTGATTCATGGAAATGGAAACGGCTCATTGTGCAGGCTGGACTCACTTCGAATGTGGCGCGATTTCCAAGCGAACAGGGATAGATTGCAAAATGCCGGATAGTCTTGTAGGTATTCCAAGTATTTTCGGGGGCCTGTTGCGAAATGCTACAAGCCAATGGGGATTCGGCGAGTGGCTGCAATGGCTGTGCGTTGTCTCCGGCCTGATTGCTTCCGAATGCTACTGATTCATTTGCTGGGCGGAATTTCCAACAAACATGAAAGCAGATTGTTCACTTTTTTACTTAGGCGAACAACTGTAACTGATGACAGCTGTCACATGTGACGTTCTGGGCAAGGGAGCCAAAGCGGCGTTGCCAGGTCAATGGGCCGAGAAATCCTTAGCTGGTGTAGCTCAGGGCAATTTCGCCCTTTTCCCGACTTTAGTGCGGTTTTTTTCATCCACGCACTCGAGTTTATCAGCAACAAAATCAAACGCCTGAGCGGCTCCACCCTTGACACGGTGCAAATGTGCTAAAACCTCCGAAATTGCAACTGCAGCACATTGAGGAGGGTTTGCCAATTCTGGCAACAACCACCGAGCAAACGTTGATTAATTTCTGCTTAGCCACGGCCGCACTGCATCTGCATCCAGCTACCATGTTGGCAACATTGGGATAGGAACATGGAATTGTGCAGTTGAACGAATAAAACACCCCTCGTACAAGAACTGGGCTATTAAATCAACCTATCTGAACAATACTCCATAGAACTAGAACAGAAATGTATTTGCCTTTGAAATCACTAGCTTTTGCCTTAATAATTAATGGCCATAAATACAGGAATAACATTAATCTGTGTCCATTTTGCGCTTCTTTAATTCAGTTCCATCCGATGGACCTTTGTGGCGAATAATCCGCTTAGACTTCAGATAATTCAACGTGTCCTTATTGGTGGTTAGCTTAGGGAATTGAACCAATGGGGGCTTCGAATTTGGCTGTTCATCTGGTTCGGCCGTCGCTTCATCTAGTTTCTCATCGTCAGTAGTTTTAGTGGGGGAATTTTCAAGCGAAGAATTTTCGCAACCTGAAGAGTTTTCGTGCTCTTCCTCCGCATTGTCGCTCGTGGCTTCGTCCTCCTGACCTCCCTCAGCTTGAGATTGGTTCAAATTGGTCGCATCCATCATTTCAGAGTCTTCAATATCGGTAAACATGTCCTCTTGCTCTCCGTCTGGCCCGGCCTGGTCTGGCTCGGGTCGCTCCACTAACTTGCCTAAACCAAAAATTTATTTAGAACACCCTGTACACGTAAACTTTTCCAAGCGCCCTCGTATTCTGAGCCAGTTCTGCCAACAATGGTGCGAGCACCAATGCTTAAGTTGGCGACAGTGCGTTTCAAGGCTACCCCAGATTACGAAAAAAATCAATACCTCCCGGCATTGATTATCGCATTTAGGGTGTGGGGTGGGGGAATAATGCGCGGTAGAGTTGAAAGGTACCCAAATGCGATTTTCAATGCTTGGGTTGGTAGCAGTGCGTTTAAAAGTCGCAGTAATCGCAAGCTAAAACATTTATTTGGAGTACCTGCCGGCATTAAATAGCTTACTAATTAATTAATCAATAAACATTTCATGCGCTCAACCCCGCAACTTTCTGAAGAAATATTTAAATTTGCTTGGAAAGTACAACCAACCACAGTAAAGGATTTAACTTGCGCAACTGCCTCGAATAAACCATTGCCATACTAGTTATTAATTGCATTCAAAATTGCAAATTAAACAAAAGTTAGCATACGAATATTGCCCCTGTTGGCAACACTGAATTTCAAGGTCACTCCACTGAACAAAAATTAACGGTGGTGGCGAAGAAAATATTACACGGCGAGGCGAAAAACAGCCGCAAACCGATCTATGAGTGAATGAAATTAATAAATTCAGAAAAGTACAAAGACCAGAAGCGGTTTTCCATACAACATAATCAAGTAAACAGCTTTCTGGGTCACGCCTATACCGGGACGCGTTTAAAAATACGCTATTTTCAATGAGCAACTCTTACAACAAAATACGGGGGAAGCTTCGAAATTAGTTCAAATAGGGCATTTAACATTTATACAAGGTGTACCAATCAGGCGGATAAGTAAGTTACGTAAATAAATAGTTCCATAAAACAACGCTTTCGCTGGATGTGTACAGGGTGTTTCAGATAATTGTGGCAGGGCATTAATATTTTTTTTAGTTCATATGAAGCTACGCCCGAAGTTTTTTTAAAGCCCGTTTGGTATTCTGGGCCTTCAATATTGAATCTTTAATTTCCCTGTTACCTTCCGTCATTTCCGGAAGATGATTCTATCATGAGTTCGATCATTTTTGCGCGATTTTCAAAATCAAGTGGTCATTTTAGAGGCCGTTCAATCTTCTAGGACTTCCAGGTTTGGGTCTTCGAAAGTTCATTAGTCTTCCGACATTTCAAGAATATGTTAATCGAAAAGCGCACGATTTTCCTTGATTGCTTCGAAACTTTTTAACTTTTCGCCCGATTTTCAATGTCAAAATGCCATTTCAGCTTTCTGGCCAAGAATTCAAGAATTTTCACGGTTCCTTTTATACACTTCATAAACTCAAACGACCATTTCAACGACTTTAATTGCTTAATGTGAATTCGGCTCGATAAAGATACTTTCACATTCTGCCCATCTTGAAAAATCGTTGTTCAATCATTATGGTTTTCCAATTAAAAACAAGGAAAAACGAACTAATATTGTGTGCTTCTCCACTTACCATTTAAGGTGGGCAGGGCGATTTCTGGTAAACCGTTAACATCCGTGCCATCTTCGATCATCAGTTCTTTGAGCAAGTTGCAAATATCTTCACGCTTTTTAGTAACAATGATTTCGTCGAACCATTTATCAATTGTCTTGATTGGGATGTTGTAGTCCGTGATCGGGTCCTGAAGCGACCGAAACTGTTAATAACACCGCGCAACTAAACCACGGAAAAGGGGCAAATTACCTTGAAAAATTGCTCCACATACTGCAGCACATACAAGCCGCAGTCGGTAAAGTTGGTCTGTTGGGGCACTTTGCAGCAGGACCCCTTAATTGCGTCCTTATTAAACACTCTGTCCGAATCCATTTTCACTTTATATTCACAGGTTAGATAGTCTCTTAAGGTGGCGACGACTCGAGCCCGACTAGGGCCTGCTAGGGAGTCGAAGATTAATATACAGGGCCTAAAATTTCAAAAATTGTTGAAGAACTGTTTAATTGACTACTACCAAAGTTTCGATTACTCACTGTTTAATTGGCGGTCGGGCCGTCTTTCCTTTTGATGACGCCACAGGAGCTGCAGCTGCTAAAGCAGCTGCAGCGGCTGCAATTGAAGCTGCAGCAGCAGCGGCCGCGGACTCTTCAGAATCATCCGAATCCATATCGGAATCCTCGCTCTCGGCTTCATCTTTGTCACTCAGCAGTAGATCATCGCATGGAATGGTGGCATCCTTCTTCACTTCTGCAACGAGTAAACATTGTACCGAAGCTGCCCAGTCGAATACCCCAAAACGGCCGTACCAAGAGTCGGTTTCGCCTTTGATTGTTTGGGCTTTGGCTTGGCTCTGGGCTCCGGATTGTACGGTTTCCCATCAAACGTCTGCGGGCCTCGCATCCCAGGGAAACAGATAATGGCCAAGAACCAATGGGCGTTCTCATTAATTGGCACGATAATAAAGTCCTTATCAAACAAGTTAATACGCTTGGTCCAGTTCTTCACTCTCCAGTGTCGCTTCTCGGCGGCGGTCAAACTAGGGTCAGTTTCATACGGATGAGATTTCCTGCAATTAACAAAACATCCCTTAGCAAGTGAACACAAACCAACTGGCAGACTTGGGACGTACTTGGCTGCTTTGGTGGCCTTTGTGGTCAGTCTCTTGTAGAAAAATGTCGAAAAAACATGCACTTTCTCCTGCTGCTCTTCAGGCAGGTTTTCCCACAGGTATTTCAGATAGAAGTCAATTATTTTGTCGTTGAGAAACTGATCAACTGCCAAACAAACATAGTCTTCAGTATTGATGCTAAGCCTGCCCTGGCCCTCTTTCGGGTACATCAGGATCTGCTTGATCTCGCTGAATGACCTGAAACAAACCATATCAAACCTTTGCAGTTTGTGGGCAATCGGGAAAACGTGAAAAAGCTCTTACTGGTGCCCATTCTCATAATCCACAGTCATTTTTGTAAAAACTATAAATGTAACATGTTGAAATCGGACGCATAACCTAGAAAGCCCATTAGCAATCAGTGCCGCCAATCTGGGTAACTGACAAGAATTTTACAGTCGCAAACTTTGACAACGCTGCCTAGAGGGCCGCATTAATCAACAGAGATTTTATCGAAAAATTTCAAGAAATCATAGAATAGACAAGGGATAAAGAAGAGAAGTAAATAATAAAAACAAATTTCGCTTTTTGGAAGTTTTTCCTTAAAGCACACTTAAAATAAAGCAGTAATTGTAATTCTTGTGGATCTTGGGGCCAATTTTGAATGGTTGTTCTCCCAACTGGTGTTTATGAATAATTCGCCGTTTTTCGGGGTAAAACTACTTTATTTTTAGCGCACTTCAAGGAAAAATCAGCGAGCATAATAAAAATTACCACTTTAAAAGACGAACATCCCAAATCACGAAAAACAAACAATCACTTACCCGATGGCAGCAGAGTTCGACTCTTTAGGACAGGCTTTGATCAGGATATTGTTGGCCTCTTTCGCCGTTAGCTCCTCGAGCACGTTGAACGGAGCGACTCCATACAGCTGATCGAAAATGGTCTTCTGTTCTTCAATGGCATCGTCGGGCAACAGAGTGATTTTCCTGCAACAACCCGGTAACATCGCAAACTGCCCCAATTCCCCAACTCCACACTCACCTGAATGAATCATCAGTCTCCTCGGTGGGATCAAAATACAGGCCACTTTCTTTGGTCATTTCAAGAATGGAGCGAATCAACGGAGCCGCACCCCCGTTGATGTAGTAGAAGAGCACGGGAAGAACCTTGTTGTAACAGATCAGCACTTTGACGATGTCGCCGCGATCAATTCGCACTGTTTTGTATTCGGTCTTGTTGCCCACCACTGGAGCCTTGATAATGACGCACTTTGACTCCAAAATCACCTGAAAAGCCGCAAGTATCAAAGCAAAGGCATGGGGAAATTTACTAGACTACTTACATCGCCGCAGGGGATAAAGCGATGCGATCCTATGCGAACAGTGCGACATTTCATGTGCAGTTTTACGGCATTCAATGGTTCCACTGACACTGAAAGTTTATAAAAAAGGGGCAAAGTCTGGTTAACTGAAACCAACACACCACAGAAAATTACTTACATTTTCTAACATGCTTCTTGATCTCTGTCAATGAGGGTTCTTTAGTGACGGGCGAAATCGATATGGAGGCGCCCAGCTTGGTGAGCAGCTGCTCACTCACCTGAAATTTCCAAAACATCAGTCTAGTCAACCACAAACACCCTGTAAAAGTCTCACAGATTTTGTCGGCTTCTTTTCATCGCCTTCCTCATCGGAAATGATCACCACCGATTCTTCGGGCTGCTTCACTTTGATTGGGCGCCTCTTGATAGGCGGCATTTTCGGGGCTGCAACACAAAACTTTCCTAACATCCCGATTTGAGGCTGATTGGCCAGTTTACCTGAGTCAGATTTTTCTGGTGAGTTGATGAATTGCTCAGATGCATGGTTGGACGAATCGCGCGATGGCGAATCATTTGTGTCATTCTTATCGATGGTTTCGATTGCCTTCACGTTGTCTGGTAGCTTGCGGTTGCATCTGGAACAAGCGGACAGGCACTTCAAAAATACTGATACTTCCGATAGAGTTTAGGAGAACCCAAAACTTACCTTCTACATTTGTTGAAATCCTCTCCAGTGTAGCCGCAAGCGGAACATACAGCCAGCTTTCCCGGAATGAGCTTGGGAAGTTCTGGGGGCAGATGCTCAAGTTGGGCCGTCACCAAATCCTGTACCGACTGCTTGAATCCGGCGATGCTTTCCTCTTGATTTGGGGCCGGTTGCACGCAGTCCTCCTGCTGCTCCTCCTTCAAAAAACGAAAAAACTTGAAACCTCCCCAGTGGAATAAAAGGGGATGGCGCCTACCTCATTTCCATAGCCCAAACTCGACACGTTCCCCACAGTGACGATGTAGTTGATGCCATTTGTGTTGGCTTCGGTCACCTGAATGTTTGTTTCTTGGGTGAACGGCACATTGACCTGTTCCAAGATTTCTTGGATTGTGCAGGCTTCCTTCGGCAGTGTGAATGTTATCAGTCGCTGCTCGCCGTTCTCAAGCAGCACCAGCATTCTAATCGAGTCGGAAAATTCCTCACACGCTGGAGTAGTTTCTGGAACAGTATGGATCGGATGAACAAACCTTGTCCACCTTTTGAGTCCACTTACTTACCTTGGAACATTCCAATGATCTGCTGAATTTGGCTTGAAGGGATGTAGGAGGGCAGCGGCTGAGGCTGGCGCGGTTTGCTTGGACTGGGCGGCGTAATCAAGTAGTTAATTTGCGATTTTCGGCTATTGTTTAGAGCCCGCGACTGGTTTTGTGGCAGCGAAGTCTGCTGCTGCTGCTCAGGATGATTGTTTGTGGGGCGCGCAGTCATCTGCGGCATTTCTGGATGTGGCTGTTGTGACAGATGGTGCATTAACTGTTGCTGCTGCTGCTTAAAAAACCACATTTATTCCCTAATCGGCGCCTTTATTCCCGCCTATTGCCTCACCTGATTGCCAAACCGTGCCCCTGGGGGGCTCTGCGAATACCGCGGTGGGGGATGAGGGATCGGTGGCGCATCAGTTGATCCAAAGCCGTATTGAGGCTTCCTTGGGCGCACCGGCACGCCACTGGCTTGGGACGACGCCCTGGCGGTTTTTTGCGCTAGATCTGAGTCAAAAGCTTGCACGGGCTTGGCCCGCCCGGGTTGGGCCTGGCAAATCGCCTTTTCCAGCGTGTTTTCAATGGCGCTTCTTTGCGACATTTGGCTGGCCGGAGTCACTTTGATGTTGCTGGGCAATCTGGAAAGAAGCAATGAATCAATCGGTCCTGCGGTCCTCCACTGGGGAGTGAGTCTTACTTGGATAAGATTGGGATCTGCAGCTGGCGCTGCTCGAGCATTTTCTTGTAGTTTACCAGCTGGCCTGGCGAGCTGTTCATTGCCGGATCGTGATCATCAAGCTCATCCTGCAACCGAACGGGTGCATTGTAATTTGGAAAATTCCAGATATTTATCAAAACTACCTCGTCCAAACCATTGGGTCCAAGCAGCTGCTGGCGCTGCTGCTGCTGAAAGTCGCGAAAAGTCTTCGCAGAACTGTTGGTACTTTGGGGCTGCATTAGATGAGCGCTAGGCGGCGGCTGATCAGAGCCGGCTGGGTGTTGCATTTGGAGCTTCTGATGCAAACTGCCCAGCTGTCTGAGCATTTGCTGCTGATTTTTCGCCTGCGCTTGGTTCAAGGTAGTGGGCAGTCGCACACTTTGCTGCGGCATCTAACCAGACGCAACATAAATACAACTTTTGTATGCAACAAACCGAACTTACTTGGGGCCGGTTGGGGGGCGTCAGCATCCGCTGGCGCATGAGACTGGAGCCCGCTGGGCGCGACGCCAAGTTATTGGGTCGGGGCATTCGTAGTTGCAGCGGCACCGCCTGTCTTTCTACTGTCGACGTATCAGGGGGCGGTCGCTGCACCTGCAACCCCAATAGTGCCAAAAAAGTCCTAGAAATTAACTTGCAGCCCTTACCTGGCCCACATCGTGCCTAGGGGGCCGAATGGTCAGCACTGGTCTGGGAGGCCGGTTTGCCTGCGGGCGATTAGCGCCCATTTGATGATTCAGCACTAGCGCCTGAGAGTGACCGGCTGCTTGCATGGAAGCCTGCACAAAATCGCATTTGGCAACCAAACTTCACTTATGCCAAGCAAGTAGTTACCTGATCAACGGCCGAATCTCCCGATTGCTCGCTGTTCGTTTCCATATAGAAGATCTGCTGCTGGTTGCTCATGTTGGGGTTGTGGATAATGCCGAATTGTTGCTGATGTTGCTGGGGGCTCGATTGGTAGCTGCGGCCCTGATCAACTACTACTCCCTGGATCTGCTGGGGAGAACCGTTCAATACCATCACCTGGTTGGTGGAGAGAACTAACTGGAAAATCACAGAAAAACCGGGATTTTAGGGCAAAACGTGGCAATCATGGTTTTATTCGGTTCAAAAGTCAAGCTGATGAAAACATCGACAAGATTTGGGCGTCAATAAAAATGTAGTTGAGTTTCCAAGAGAGATATAGAGCTATAAATGACCAAGAAGTAGATGGCATGCTCTCTACGCTAACTGGATAATAGAAATGCAACACAAATGCAGCACCAACTACTGCCAAACTATTGAAATTTCCCTTCCACAGTCTTCTAGTACCTACTCTAAACATGCATTCGTTGCCCAGTAGGGTCCAGCAAGGGCTCACCCTTAAACAGGGGCTTAAAACAACAATTCCTAAACCAGACCAGACTACCTTACCCTTTGCGATTGCAATTGCGGGCTGTCTTCAGCTAAGATGTACCTAACTTGGGGCCCTCGATTATCCGCAGGATTACCATTAAAGAATTGAGAAGACGGCTCTGAATTCGAATCGTTTTTGCCCAATACCTGGAAGTATTGTGCCATTCTAAAGTGGGGCTATTGCATTCTAACCTAGAACATTGAGGTGTAGTCCTATGGGGGCGCTGAATCGGTCGACGTACCTCTGGGGCGTTGGAGAGTGCAATAAAGAACGGTTTCTCACTGACGGTCCCCTGAAATGCCTTCGGATGAAGGTGATGTGTAATGGTGAACAATGGCGGACAGTGGAAGGTTCAGTGGAAAACAGCGAACTGTGTCCAGTCTTTAGCAGTAGCACTTGCGAAAACGATGGGAAACAAAAGCCGAATGCTCACTGAACAGGAAAACACTAGGAAGACGCGAATTTTTTCACACAAAACCACTCCAAATGATTCTCAATGCTTAGCAGACACAGAGTGCATTGGGTTTGCCATTAGCAGTGTTGCCATTAGTTGAACCACAGTTTCCTCCAGTACCTCACTACAAATTACTTCAAGCACTGGACCCCATTGAAAAAATTCGAAAATTACTTAATCGATCCAGGACTTAAACTTCAAGGAAAGAATCGGGAAAAATGCAAAAACCAGCGGTAAACATGACGTTCAAGGGCCAGCAAAATCGAGGAAACTAATCCGACGATCCTAAAGTGGCAACCTGGTGGTTAACACTGCGCTGTTGCCGCGTCTGGTAACCACCGCCGGAAACATTTGCAGACCGGCGGCGGGAAATTCAAACTTCTGCGGCCCGCCAATCGCGTGCCGCGTTGTTGCCACGTGCGTGCAGCAGCCGACCCTATTGGCCCGGGTTTATTTACACATTGCCAAGGCAACAGAGGTAGTCGACCTGCCATTGGTGGACAATTCAAAAAGTTTCCCACCCAAATTGGACTCTGCTGGATATCCGGCAGGAGTTTGAGTGATTTTTTGAAAAAATGACGCGTTGAGGCTCTGGAAGCCTGGGTGAAGTCAACCAGTGCCATGAAAGGAGTGCTACGCGTTTTTTTGCAAAACGATGCTTTGTTTACGTGCCATAACCTGAAAATATGTCGTGGGAAAAGGGAAGTCTGGCAACATGATGGGGAGTTTTCGGAAATTGTCCCACTTTCTGTATGTAGAAACTCATTGATCCGGATGACTGGATTTTTAGTGTCTCCAATTTTCAAGCCGACTTAGTGTGCGTTAAACGAGTTAAATAAAACACAAAAAAAAACGTCAAACATATTTTTAATGCCATTATAAACTTTACAACCCTAACAACTAGACTGTACGTTATTCCATGCGAAGAGGCGAATAGCGGGAAAAATAAAACCTATATTATATCACATGTCCACGTTTAATAGGCTGCACTGGACAAAGGCTTCCGGCCTGAAAATACCCTTATAAATGAACTTATTCGGTTTGTCGTAATTTAGCCAATCGCTGAGTGAGTTCGTCCTGCTCTTGGGACACCTGGGTGCTGCTAATGCTGCTCCCTTGCGGCCCCTCGGGCAGCTCCATATTCAGCTCCAGGCTGGAACAGAAAGTCTTAGAATTGCCCCCTTTTAGGCCCCAGGAAATTGCCTCCTACCCAGCCTCATCTGCCACTTGTTGCATCAGCGAATCCACATCGTTTTGCGGTATCAAAGTGGTAGTGGTTTGGGCCATTGTGTTCTCCAGCACGTCGGTTTGAACTCCCAAGTCCTCAAACTGCTGCTCGAACTTATCCATCACGTTCGATATCTTTTCCAGATTCATGCTTCGCATTGCGGCATCCATAGCGTTCACTACACCTGGAAAAAGCGAAAATTGGGGCTTAAGGAAACAACGCAGGAACAATACGAACCTGCCATAGAATTGGTGACTTTCCTTGTAGTCACTGCACTTTGCACTTTGCTGGCAACCGCGTCCACTCGTGCGGACATTCGCAGATAATTCAGCGATTGGTTCTTCTGCCTGATGGCATTTTCTGCGTGTATTCGAGCCACTTCCATGTTGCCTTTCTGGATCGCTTGCTTCGTTTTCGCCTTCTCCTGCTTCTCCTCTTTTTCGCATCGCTTCGACTGTCTTTCCAAGTCCTTGACCGCGAACTTTAAGTTGAATAGGTGTTCTGGAAAAGGCTGGTTAAGGAAATTGCTCCAAGGCAAAATCAAACTGGGGCCCCGGCTTCGAAATACACAAGGGTGTCTTTTGACTTGATGGCTTGTTAAAGGATACTTTCCATTGCGGACTGTGACATCTCGTTCCCCATGACTAATACAACAGACACGTTATCTAAAAATCTGAACAAACTACCAAAAATAGCCAAAAACCAGCAAAATAAGCACCCTAATAATCACAATAAATGTTTTCTAGAGTGACAGTGACGGCGTTTTTAAACTATGACTCATTGTCAGTTGCACCAACGCCTGCAAGGGATTTTTCATTTTTTTATTTGGACGCCCTGGCTGCGGGAACCAAGTTAGGCGCCCTGAAACTCCAAGGAACCTCCACATACTAACCCCCAGTTTCTCCTCCAAGAGATACTAGTATGTAACTATTCCATTGGAACCCAAAAGGCCACCTCTCCAAACAAAGAAGCAACAGGACTCTCTGAGATTGGCAGCATTCCTCCCCATATAGCTCATAGAGCATAAATGTCACTAACCACCTTGTACGGTAATACGTGTTTGAAATGTTGGCCACCCTGGTAACCACAGACACACTCTGTCATCTGTCAGAAATTACGCACTTGTTCTATGCTCACTAACCACAAAATACCAAAATGGCTGCCGTTGTTCGAATTAAACGCCGTTTGGACGAAGATCCTCTCGAAACGTTGGTTTTAAATTGCAAAAGGCGAAAAACCAACGGCAGTGATGAAGCACAGCAGCAGGATTTGTCAGCAGTGCTGCGATTGGCTGGGACGTCGCAGAAGGTGATTGATTCAAAGGTAGCGGAGCCCTGTTTGACAATTGTCTGTTACAGGAGGAGAATATCGAGACTTTGCTGCGTAAGCATCGGCTGCCCGACAGAAACGAGCTGAAGGAACAGTATAAGAAGCACCCCGTGAACATAAGTGCGAAAAATCGATGTGATTCACAGGAGGCGTCGAAGAACAGTCGGTACAAGGTGGTGAACTGCTTCAGAAGACAGCTCGTCGACCAAGAGACAAGCCCAGAACTAGCGGTTGAGGGCAGTAGCAGCTCAGAAGTGACGGTTTTCGATATAGAGACTGAAACCAGTCGGCCCCCCGTGGAGGCAAATGCGGAGCCAGCAGAGGCCCGTTATGTGTACGACTTCTACTACACAAGTTCGGATGATTTTGGCGAAGCCGATATTCAAGACTCTGTTAGGTTAGTATGGGATAGTCCCTGCGTAATGAATTTTCTGTATTACTAAACCCATTACCCATGTCCTCCGCAATATTTAACTAAAGCTTAGTGTGTTTTAGTTCTGTCTTACTGTAATAGTTACTATTGTTATGATTAGTCTTTACTGCAAAGAGCCCCTCCCCCGGCATTTTTATACTTATTGTTCAGGGGACATTGAATTCAATTAAATTTAATTAATCCATAATAGTCGCTTTCATTTGGTTCACATCCTTCGATTCCTCATTGAACATCTCACTTTATTCTACGGCTAAACTGGACTGTGTGGTGGGTATGGGAAAAGTCGGTGGTAAGTTGATCGGCCCTCAAAACACAGTTTAAATTTTCTGCTTACAGTATCCATAGACTAAATGATCCCGTGGAGTTCGGCGCTGCTGAAGATTACGACCTGGTTGATGATGCCTCTGATGAAGACACTGATGATTCGAATGCGGAGAACAATTGGAAGAACGATTATCCCGAGGACGATGAATTCGATAGTATCAATGAGGAAGATATGGTGAGTGGCAATCCAGCCCTTTTTCCTTTATTTGAGTTTAAGGGTGCTTGGGGGTTCGGCGATTATCGAGAAATGAATGGCAAACTGTTACGAGTACGCGCGGTTCTACCATTTTCTTGCTGGCTAGACAAACATTCTTGTTATTGACGATTATGTCGCCCTCACCGCTCCGAAAGCGATGCAAAAAATCCTAAATATCTCCAAAGCTGTTAAAAAAACGTGTTTTTTTCGCCTTCGGACTGAACTGGCTGAGATGGGGAAATGTTTGAACAGTGGGTCGACTTGTTCAAGCTGATTCAATAGCTGCAAAACAGTAATTGCGTGAAAGTGAGCCTATTTGGGGTTTTATGGAACTTTGAGCACGGCTCAGTGCCCATAAGAGCCTGCAGTTCATTTTTGGCTGATGTTCCGTAAATCATTGGAAGCTTTGCTTTTGCCAAACAAACCCACTCACTTGGATTAGTGTGATTCATATGGAACCCCTATAAGACAAAATTGATCACTTTTTGTGACACAAATCGAACTGAATGGATGGAACAAACATTCACGATTTTCTGTAAATTTGTCTCACCCTAATCAAGATATGTGGATAGAATCTTAAACCAATTAGACTTTTGAAGGTTCAAGCTGCGAATAAACTGAACGAAGACGTGCTCTCAAGCGACTCAGGCGAAGAGAACTTCGTGTACAGCCAGGACGAACTGCTCTATGGGAAAGAGTATGCCCGATTTAAAGCCAAGCACCAGGACGTGAAGCCTACAGGAATGAGCAACGATTTTTACTACGGCGACATTGACAAAGATGAACAGATTTAGTGAAGTGTTTTTCAATTTTTATAAGTTAGTAGTTTGTAGGATTTTGTTGGAATTTACCAGAATTTGAAGGAATGTGTTTTTTGCGAGGCCCTATCTAGTGGTTGATCCCAACCCAACCTAGTGGTTGATCAAGCAAATCGACATGCCTTGCATAGGCCCCCTTTATGTATGGGGCGGTTATGCAAATCATTATGCAAAAATGCACGAAACTTGCGATCAATACACCTAAACCCAAGTTCAGCAAAAGTTCCGTTCAGCAAAAGGATACAAGATTCCGCAGATGTTTGCCTTAGAGTTATTGATAACGAGAGTTTTTCGCTACATAAACAACCCATTGAACGCGTGGTTTTCTTGTGTGCGTCGCATTGGATTTATAGCCTAGTTCCGTCTAGTAATTCACATAATTGGACTCATAAGTGAAAAATGTATGCAAAACGAGGCATGCATCATGAAAAATGCAAATATCGGGGGCAATTTCCCGGGCCTTGAATGCGCTTGATATGAAAAGGTTGCTTTTTTCCAGGCCGACAATCGCTCGAAATCGGTACTTTTTTCACGCACACATATTTTTATCTCGGAATAAATGGACGGGATTAATGCCACTTGAATCTGATCATGTGCCAGATTTATGGCCGTTAAGGCACGATATATTCGAGACGCAAACACAAAGGGCGCGTTTACAAATAAATAATTTATTGTCTCCAAGAACGGTAATCATCACTGCAGTAGTGCCAAGAACCTAAAGGCGCTTCAGATGGCCCTCACAGCTATATTAGTAGTAGATCTATTTTACATCTATCGAGAGATATAATAATAATAATAATAACCATACGCAAAAACGACTAAAAGCCTATTTGTAACAGAATCCAACCGATCAAACTCTCCATTGTAGAGGAAATGAATGCTTTGGCTTATTTCGTATTTATCAATTTCGGTTAGTCAACTCACTAAAACTAGACAAATCAATAAAAATCTAACTTTATACAAAACAAATCTTACGCTATACCAGTTTTATACATTATATATACCTGATTATACATTAAATAACACGGGTTACTAGCTGCTAGAAGCAGAACCAATAAACACATTGGACAGAGAAGATTAATTGCAAACTATCCTGCTTTTAGCCTGTTCAGATTCACGTCTTTAACACAAACCAAACGAGACCGTTCGCAAGAACATATACAGGGCGGTTTTTCACCTACCAACTACCTTAAACCTACTATTGCCATACCTCGAAGCTGGTCAAGCTTGGAATGTTATTTCTTCCAAACCTCACTCACTCCCTGTATAGCACACTAGCCACTTTTGGCTCACCCTGTATTTAAAACAGTGCTCGTTTGCTCTAAATTTTCGTATACTTAATGACAACTAGTCTAGGTCTAGTGCAACCTTTTCCTGGCCACCCTGTATATGAAGCAATAATCCGAGTTTTTTCTTTGTCTAAGATCACTGTGCACTGACTGTTTTTTTCTTCTTTAAATGATGCACGCTTTCAAATGGTTGATTGTATCGAGCCCAACATTCACTCGTCCAGTACAGGGTGGTTCAAATGTAGGTCGGGTCTTTGGAATTTCCATAGCTGCAACAATGTGAATGTTTTAAAAGTCTGAAAAATCCCGGTAAATGTGCGATGGGAGCGAAAATTTCGGTTTTGTCTCAATATTTGCACGAAATACTGGTTCTTTTGCCTTTCCTGAGAGCCCCATTGGAGTTTAATCATTATTTATGTCAAATTTTCGTGTCGACTAGGGATTATTTCAGCCGCTTGACAACGTCGCAAACGGTGGCCCTATCTGCCTAAAATATATTAGTCAAACGGCAGTTTATAAAAAAACCACTAAATGCTTCTATCGACTCCAAAAATGGTTCAAAATGCTGGAAAGAGCCATTTTTTCCAAACTCAGAGCATGACTTTGTACTTTGTAGTGCGAAAATCGGCCAATTCGGGTCAATGTTTTTCGAATTAAAACTTTCAGAATTTTGGCAAAATAAAGGTTTTTTGGGACAATTTTAGGAATTTCTCAACCCCGCAAAAGATGCAGTTTTAGCATCTAAACTAGGTTTATAAAAAAATTGCCCATAATAGAAAAAATAAATTATTCGTTAAAGCAAAATTCAATTTGTAAAATGTTCAAGTATTTCCAAAAGCAAAATGATTTACCGATTATCCAGATGTGGTTCAAAATGCGGAAGAAATAAGTTTTTTGCCCCACTAAAAGGATGACTTGTAGTGTAGAAGCCGCCAATTCGGGATGTTTTTGGAATAAAAAGTTTAAACATTTTGCCAGAACAAATTAAAAAAAGGTTTTCGGGGTATTTTTAAAACGTGCAACGCCGCAAAAGGGGTACAAAAATGGCCCATAATGGGAAAAATAAATCACTAGTGAAAACAACATTAAATTTGGAAAACGTTCAAGTATTTCCAGCGGAAGAAAATTCGCTGTATTAAGAGCATGACTTTGCTCCCTGAAAGCCAGAAGCGTCCTTTATTTAAATAAAACTTGTCTTTTGCAAAAATTTATAAACCAAATTGCAAAGGTTGTTCAGATAATTTGAGGATCTTGGCAACGCCGCAAATGCATCTAAAGTAGAGTTATCGAAAGACAGTTCATAGATAACTTGTACCAATAACCAGATGCGGAAAAAAATCAGTTTAAGGACGACAATGGTTTTTTTACCACACTAAGAGCATGACTTTGTACTCTGAAGGCCGGTCGATATTTTCCGCATGAAAACTTTCAACATATTGTCAAAACCAAAAATTTTAGTTTTATCAATTTAAACGTGATGAGTTTTTGGGGTAATTTCAGGAATATGGCATCGTCGCAAAAGCATCAAAAAATAATAAATCCAGCAAATGTTAATATATTTTCAGCGGACAATTTTTTTTGCGCCCTAAAAGCCAGCCAATTGGCATCGAAGAAACCTTCCATTTTCCTTTCATTTTTATGTGGTTTGGATTTGATTATTAAATCATATTATTTGCGAAAAGATGTAATAGAAAACAAATTTTCAAAGTTGTGCTGTTTAAGGCAGCAGAAAATTTTTCGGCACTGAGAGCATGGCATTGCGCCCCAAAAGCATTATCAATAAAAACATTAGGTGTGTAAAACATCAAGTGTGGAGTGTTTTAGGGATAATTTCGGGAACTTGACAATGCCGCAAAGAGTAACATTTGAACCAGATCTATAGAAAAAAATGAAACATTGCACACAAAAGCAAATTAAATTGCGCAAATGCTCAGATATATCAAGCAGAGGGATTTTCGTCACGCTGAGAGCATGACTTTGGTCCCAAAAAACCGAGCAATTTCCGTCGTTTTTTTAATTAAATTAATTTCAATTAAAATCTGCAATTGTTTGCAAAAACAGAAACGGTAAAAATTGCGGCATTATCAATGAAAAAACCATGTTTTAAAGTGTTATAGAGATAAGTTCAGGAAGTTGGCAACGTCGCCAAGCACAACATACACATTGGTTTATCAGTGGAGAAATAATTGATGTAAATATCCATATTTCTCAAACAAATATCGTTTCTTGACCACAGTGAGAGCATGACTGGAAATACCAGCTGGCAACATCGCAGCGAGAAATGCGGCTTTTTGAGTTTTTCGAGCTTTAGGGTAAATTTTAGCAAAAAAATGAAACCGATGCAGGTCAGTTCAAGCGTGTGTTTGCTTCTACTTCTTTAGAGGTTAGGAAGTTTTATCTCGATTTTGGGCTACTTAGTGCAAGATAGATCTTGCGGCAAGGTTCAACTCTTGCTGAGATTTAAGATGTTTTAAGCCTAGAAGACCCAATGTGTTGCTTCCGCGGTTTTAGAGGTTATGATTGAGTTAACCTCCAAAATGTTCGTTCATGGGAGGAACACTCACCTAACTATTATAAGACTGAAGTCTCCGCCGTTCTCGGGGCGGTGTTGTTGTTGTTATTGGCGCTGGAGATTTCGCCTGCATGACTTTGGCAGTAGAACTTCTTGTGGGCGATAAACGACGTGGGATAGTTGAAGGAAATGTCGCACGACTTGCAATAATGCGCCCCCGGCTTGGTCACCTCCTGCATAATCTCCTCATCCAGCGTCTTGGAAATTTTCGGAGTAGTCGAGGTCTCCGGTTCCTCTTTGATGGTGGCCCCATCCGCCGCATCGATGATCACCTCCGGTTCCATCGCCTCCTTTTTGACTTTGATCAGGAGGCATTGCTGTTAGTTTTGCGCGTTTTACGCCCCCTGATTGCACTCACTTATGATTTCGTCGTCGTCCTCCAGCTGGGGCAGCCCCCTATGCGTCCGCTCCTCCCCATTGCTCATCTCCTCCTGGTCGTGCACCAGTTTGATGTGCCGCACCACGTTCGCCTTGTAAGGCGAGCTGTAGGGACATTGAGGGCAAAGGTGGTGGGGGTCCGGCCGCGGGTCTGATATGTTGGGGGGAGGAGCGCCCTCATCGGTGGGCAGACTGGGCGCGATTGCCACCTCCATTCCACTTGTCCCCGAATCGTCTTCCAGTATGTATGCGATGTATTTTTCTTCCTGGAATTCCAGGCACCGGGTTTTTGTGTGGACTTTACTTTAAGAACACTGGTAAGGTCTGGGGAGAGCGTCCTCCAGTGCTCTGGGAGATGGTAGTTACCTGTAGGTCGGGCGACCTCTTGTCGAAGTGCATCCTAATGTGGGTCTTCATGCCCCTCAAAGTGTTGCCCTTGTACTTGCAAATGGTGCATCGATATGCTTTGACGCCCGTGTGCGTTTCCATGTGGCGCTGCGCTGCGCTGGCAGTTGCGCTGATGATGTCGCAGCAGGGGCACTTCCATCCGGCTACTGCGGAGTGGGCGACGCACTGCAACCGCCACATAAAAGGCTCCTTATACTGGATAACTGGATTTTGTCTAAACCCCTCACCTGATGGCCCGGCTCGAGAATCCCCCGGCATTTGCCGCAACGTTTCGGCTCGCGCTCAGTCTCGTTGCGCTTCAGGCAGTAGTACTGCTGGTGGGCGTTGAGGTTGTCTGGCGACGTGAACTTGATGCCACACGCCAGGCAGATGAGCTGCTGGTACTGGGCGGCTGGACTGGTGGTGCCTCCGCTCCTAAACCACGCCCTAGTAAGCCCCGCCCTACGCAAACCCCACCACAAGCTCACCTGGGGCTAACCGGTGGGCTGCCGCTGGTCTTTGAAGCGTCATCTTCCGTCGGCCGGGCGAAGCAGTAATGCTTCTTGTGCACCAGGTAGTTCTCATGCTTGCAAAAGACAATGTTGCACTCCTTGCACTTGGACACGCCCTGTTTGACGATCACCTGCGGCATCACTGGAGGCAGCGGTGCCAAGTCGCTCAGCCGCATCTGGAGCTGCAACCAACCCGAACCAATCAATGGGATTGGAGTGTTTTTGTTTTTTTTACAAACTTCTTTTTGGGTATTTTGCCTCAAAAATTTTTGTCTTTAAAAATTAGTAGAGAAATTAATTTGAAAAATTACCTTGACGTTTCGATAGCTATTTTCTGCTATCGTTATCAAAAGAACCTAAATGAACCTAAAAAA
>NW_026017213.1:4791996-4795395 GCF_020466585.1 Dendroctonus ponderosae
AAAAAATGAATCCGCCTCAACAATATAGAACTTATCGACAACTTAGTGTTTTTGTTGTTTCGTGACGCCACATGCAAATATTTGAAGTTGGCGCCCCAAGTGTTTTTAAATTGCCTCCAATTGAAGATAAGCGAAGATAAAACCCGGCGGCTATTTATACGCATTGCGTAAGCCCACAGTGTTTACCTCTGGAGGGAATAGCGAGGAGATGTTGCCGGATCGCAGCAGCAAAGGGTGCAAAACGGGCGGGGCGTCAAAGTGGGCCGCCAGTCCCCCCTCTGGAGTGGATCTGGACGACTTCTCCAAGCAGAGCTTCGGGGTTTTCGACGCTCTAAAATGGATAAATTATCAGTTCTTGTCCAAGTCTTCCCCTACGCGACTCGGACCTGGGGCTGTTGCTCCTGGACGCATCCTCGCACTTCCTCTTGGGGCTGCTCAGCCCGGGCGAGTGAGTGGAACAAGGCGAGCTTTGAATCGAAGGCTCGCATTCGATCTTCTCCGGCGACTTCATGTTCTCCTTCTCATGGTCGTAGTCCGCATCATCGCCGTCCTTTTTCATCTCGGGCGACTTGCGCATGGTCAGGTCCAAAGGCCCCGACGAAGTCTCCCTAAACCCACTGCACCTTAGATGTTTTTCCCCCCCACTTTCCAGCCCTACCTGGTAGCCGTAGGCTCCTTGTTGCTCTTGTTGGCAGCCTTCAACACCTCCGCTTGGGTGGGGAGGTTGACGGACGAAAGCGCGCTTGTCATCGGTTGGAGGGTTCCATTGGGCAGCAAAAAGCAGGGGGTGTCCGGACTGGGCACCCCATTGGGCGTGGACAGAGTGGGGAGAACGCTCGCCGATCGGAAAAGCGCGTAAGGAACAATGATGATCGGATTGGTGGGGAGAGCCAGGAAGGGCTGCTGTTGCGGAGCGGGGGATGGAGGCGTGCGACATGCCGAAGGATCCGCTGGGCTCGTAGGGGACGAGCTGGACGTGCAGCTGGAGGGGGCTGCAGTCGGCTTGATCACATGCCTGCAACAGCACCAATCACACAGTGACTTTCCGACATATCGGAAAACGGCGGCCACCTACCGGGAGTTGCAATAGTGCATCTTATGCGCCCTGTAGGTCTTCTGCGAGCTAAACCTAATATCACACTCTGCGCAGTAGCGGTCTTGGACCTCGGCGCCGCTCAGTTCGCCGTTGGGCAACGGCGCGGCGCTGCTAGCAGGCGCAGTTGCCGGCCCGGGCGACACAGTGTGCATGCGCATATGCCGGTTCAGGCTCACCTTCTTGTCTGCGCTGTAGGAGCAGTGCATGCACGTGTACTGTTTGCTGGTGCGCAGCGCCTTGCCGCTGGGGTCGCCACTATCGGCGTCCGATTGGCCGGTCACAGTCTCCGAGCTGGCGCCACTTGTTTTCGGGTCGTCCTCCGACGGTTTGTTGGGCCTAAACATTCGATTGGGTTAATCAACCACGTGGCGTCACCAAACCACTTACGCGACAATGAAACATATTACAGCAGCCCGTCTACTACTGGCCAACATATAAACAACTGTGTACCCAAATGATGTTGTGGGGGCGAGCATGAATGGCAATGATTCCAATCAGAATCAACGGATAGTTACTATCGGCAGATACGTTATCTGAGCGCGGCCTCGATTTGAACTTAACAGTCACCTATCTCGGCTTATCGGATTTTGCTGATGGGGTTCATGAGGAAGGCGCGTGCGTTTTTCCGCATTTTCACCCTGGGGGAGGCGGTGGAAGCGAGGAGAGTGAGGGTGAAGGTTTCGGACATCCAAACCAGCTTGAGGGTGCAACTCTTTAGTATATGGCACGTATAAAGTGGGTCGATGTGGCAGGAGGGTGAGGTTGTGGGGCAGGCCACCTCGGGGGTGGCCTCGCATTGACTTCAATCAATGCGGCAACCGTGCCCCTTGCCGGGGATTTGCAGCGAATTTACCCAAAAGCTCATTAAGTGCTCGATTTATTCAGTCCCCCGATATACAGAGTGTTTGAGCCATCCCAGGCCAGTTCAGCTGATAGAAAAACTTACCTATGCGAACAGTAGTAAGTCTGGTGGGCCTCCAAGGTGCTGAGCGAAGAAAACCTGATGCCACAAGGGACACACTGATAGATTGGCACTGAGGTGCGGCTGGTCTCGGAAGCGGAGACACTTTCGACTGATGCAGCGCTGCAGAAGACGAAATTTAGAGCCCCAGCTGCAGCATTGACAACGTTAATTTACCGGACGGCTTCAGTGGAGGCGGCAGCTCTTTGAGCTGCCGCCATGGCGACCACAGCTTCATTCAAGTTAAGACCTGCGGGAAACAGCAGCCCCCTACTGGCCAGCGCCGATTGGATGGCCGGCGGCAGCGTTGCCAGGTATTCGGCAGTTGGTTGGCTGGCCGCATCCAGCTAAACCGCGCAGTTAGTTTCTGTTTGCGATGAAAAAACGAAAAACCTACTTCGCTTTTGATCGGTCCCAGCAGGTTGTGGGCGGGATCAGTGGCCAGGCCTAGTCTGAGCCGAATTTTCGGCTTCTCCTCCACATCGGGCCTGGTGGGGCTTTTGCGGCCTTCCTCAGCTGTTGAGCTGCGTTCCGGAGTGTCTTTTTGCTGGATCGGCGTTTCCAGCACGGTTACCATTTTGGGATCGGCGCCTGGACCGTCTGTCGATTCCAGAGGCTGGAACGGCTCGTCGCCTGGAAAAGAGGAAAGAATCCGATAAGATCCTTCAAGTGGCTGATCTACACTAATCAAGATCTCATTACTTGGTTGATTGGTGATTAGTGCGTTCCAACTTGACGAGTCGAGTAGCACTTGAGCAAGATTACCATTAGAGCACTTGAGTTTTTCGGTAAATTGTAGTCAATTTCTCGATATCATCGTTGCTTTTGACTAGGAGAAGCTGAGAATGTTTGGCGCAATTCCGTAGAGAAACCGGCAGTTCTTGAAAAGATCGGGATGGGAGACGTTGAGCTCAGAGCATGACTTTTATCTTTTATGTCTGACGAAACGAGTTTTGCTGGATTGTTTGAACTGAAATGCGACAAAAGAATTCGAAGACAGAAAATGAAAAGGAGGAACAAAGGAAACAATTTAAAATAGATGTTTTGGTGGGAGGAGAAGCAAAAAAGGGTCCTGGTTCAAAAGGAAGTAAAATTGACTGAAACATCCATAAGTGTTGCATTGAAATCTCGCTAAGAGCATAACTTTTTAACCGACTAAAGTACAAGGGCGGATCCAGGGGGGGTCATGGGGGTCATGCCGCCCCCCCCATTCAATTCTCTATCCAGCGATGCCAAAACGAACTCTCTGGCTCAAATGGTTCTTGAGAAACTTCGAAAAAAGCAGCGTCATGTTCAAGTGGATTTTGCAACTCAAAAAAAACCACGCAAATCTAAAACTTCT
>NW_026017213.1:4796394-4802242 GCF_020466585.1 Dendroctonus ponderosae
TCAAATTTCAGAATTTTCCAGTTTTAGCCAAGTTACTCTTTCTTCTAAATGCTCAATTTTGTAGTTTCACTTAAAAATGCTGACAATCTTAAGGTATTTTCCGCGAAAAATTATGAAATAAATTTCGAACCGTTCGTCGCTTTGTAAAAAGTTTTGAAATCCCTTTCCAGCTTCGAATTTGGAACAAAAATCAAACAATTTTCCATCAAAAAACGACCGGAATCCTGCTGGCGACAATATCGAAAGTTTGGAAGAACCACTAAGAAATAATCATCGACAAAGTAAAATTGACTGAGAATTAGGCACGTTTTTATATTAAAATATCGCTGAGAGCATGACTTAGAGACTCACTAACAACATGACCTGCACGCTTAATCGAAATCAAAACCGATGCTTGAAAACTGGCAATTGAAGAAGAGCCTTTTCGAATTGAAGAAACGCTGGCAGTTAAAGGCGGAGGCGCCGGAAGAAGTGCAAAAAACCAAACAGAACTGGATGCTATCGAAGAAGAAGGAACAGAAAAGCGCTGGTTACAGTGGCAGAAAAACCTGCAAGAGACACTCACTAATGCTGTGAGCATGACTTTGACCCTAAATTTCCATGTATTGAGCCGAAGTATTGAAAAAATTAATTCAGGGGAAGGAACTAAGAATACACACCTCAAATGTGTACTCAACACCGTTGATGTTTACCTCGATACTGCGAGAGTGCGAAGATAGTCAGACACAAAACACGAGCACTTCCACGCACAAACTGAAACTGGCCGCGTTTTTCGTGAGTGCGAAGCTTCAGGGCCCCGAGACCGAAGTCTTCGGCGCGTTCGATTGGCCGAGCTTTCGGCGCCCCTCACGCATTCCACCCGATAAGATACCGATCTTATCGCATTTTCCATACAGTTTCGTTAGTTTTGGGGGATGGTTCGCCGGCATCCAGTAGCGCACCATTTGCAACGTTTCAACTAATCAAAATTTATATTTATAGAGAACTAGTCGGGTCCCATTAAGTATACTTGGGCCTTGCGGCTGCGAATTAAGCGTTGCCCGACTGCGTTATCTGGCGCAACCGAAGTTAAGAATTAATAATTAAAATTCCCCCCCGAGACAGGAACTGCATATATGCGATAACAAATCTTTAATTAGGTTGGGGAATGCAAAGCCGAGGGAGATCGCGATCTGAGATGGAGATTCGTTATATAAGCAGTCGCAACTTTGCGGACGTGGGTGTATGGGAGAATGATAAGAAAGTACGCGAACTAGTTGTTTTTGGGTTCGGTTCGAAGGGAACTTTCCCGCACAATTACTTCAAATACCGGAAAAAAACCACTTCATTCCTTGCAACATTGCCAATATACTTGTGCAATCGGCAACCATTAGCATTTAAGATCGCTATTAGTGCGATAAGCTATTACGGTATTCAAATATATGGACGCACACACTTTACATCTTCAGTCATTCCTGCTGCGTTCCAAAATTTCCGGCCAAAAATGCTCCAGAAGCAGTGCTCATTCCCAAAACAACATAAAACGCCACTAATCTCGTAGTGGAATTAAACATAAGCCTGCCATCAATTATTATCTGATTGTTAGATGCGAAAATTGCGTTCTTTATCTTTCTGTTGATTCAGACATAAAATTAGGATCGACTGCGTGGTTTTTAATAAATGTGCTTAAGTTGAGCTTTTGCTTGTCACACACCCTGTATACAGCCAAACAGTGGAAGTTACATAAAGAGGTCTGCGATAAGGCTCTAGAAAGTAGCTTGCAAAGTTCTAGAAACGCCCAGGAAAAGTTCTAGAAACTCTCCAGGCTACAGTCTCAAATCGAAAAAGATTGTTTGATAGCTTTCCTTAAATTATTTGCGCTTCATTATGAAACACTCTGTATAGTCGAAAGACGATCAAAGAAAATCGTGGCATCTGGATGGTCAATTTATGAAAAACCTACACAGCGAAATATTCTGATGAGATTTTCGATAAAGTTCTAGAAACTCCCTCGAATGGCTCTAGAAATTTTCTATAACAGACCAAAATCAAGAAACACTTTAGCAAAGTATTCCATGGAATTACCACTTTCTCAAGCTATTTGCGCTTTATTATAAAACACTCTGTATAAATCCGATGGACGTTCCAAGGCAATAGTTGCATCTAGTTGGCCAATTTATGGAAAACCAGGAACCAAAGAACCTGGAGACATTATCGATAAAGCTCTAGAAACCGGCTCTAGAAGTTCTCGAGTACTTCTATAATAGTTTCAAGTCGGAAAGTTCACTGCTGAAACTTTTCTTTAAATCGACACTTTCTCAAATTTTTTTTGTTCATTGTGAAACACTAATTTCTAGAGACTTTCACAGATCGAAAAAGACTGTTAATTTATGTGCGCTTCACTATCAAACGCCCTCTATAAAGTCAAAGAACGTTGGAAAGGCGCAGTCGTATATAGATGATCAAGTAAAAACCTTCAAATACAGTAGAAAAAACCTGAAGAATTCCTCAATTAAGTTCTAGAAACGCAAACGAAAAGTTATAGAAACTTTCTATAAAGCAGTCCCAAATTGAATAAGATTGTTAGGAAATTTTTCTCCGAATTAACGCTTTCTTGAATTATTTGCGATTGATGATAAAGCACTCTATTTTAACTCGAAGAAACTTTTACAAATCGAGAAAGACTGTTGGACAGTATTCATTAGAAATGTCGCTGTTCAATTATTTGCGCTTCACTATGAAACGCCCTGTATAAAGTCGAAGAACGTTCGAAAGGCTCAGTTGTATATGGATGGTCAAGTGAAACCTCCAAATACAGTAGGAAAAACCTAAAAAATTCCCCAATTAAGTTCTAGAAACGCAAACAAAAGGTTATAGAAACTTTCTATAAAGCAGTCCCAAATTGAATAAGATTGTTGGTTTTTCTTCGAATTAACGCTTTCTTAACTTATTTGCGCTTGACGATAAAGCACTCTATTTTAACTTGAAGAACGTTTGAAGAAAATTACCATCTACATTATCTTCTCTGTTAGCTCTTGACTACCTTCTAGAAAATATCTCAAGAAGTTGTAGGAATGGTGGCAAAAAGCTCTGGAAACGTTCTAGACAACAGGTTGGAATTGAAAAAGACTGTTGGAAAGTTTCGTTTGGAATTAAGTCTTTCTTCAATTATTTGGGCGTGATTATAAAACACACTATTTTAAATCGAGGAAGATTCGAAGAGAATTCTTAATATCGTTCTAGATTTTACTTAAAAATGCTCGTGATAGTTCCAAAAACACTAGAGAAATGGAAATAGGCGCGACGACAAAATGGTCAATTTATATTGACATTCTACAAAAATAAGAAAAGTTCTAGAAACTTTCTAGAAAGTAGTGTCAAGTTGACTTGACACTTCTTTGACAAAAGACGGTTGGGAGTAGCTTTTAAAATGAAAGCCGAAAATAGTTGTTGCGTCTGCACGGTCAAGTTATGCAAATTCTACAAAGACAGTCGAAATAATCTGCAGAGATTATGGATAGTGTTCTARAAATTCASTYGAAAAATTCTAGAAACTTTCTAGATAACAGTGTCAARTTGGAAATTCASTSGAAAGYTCTAGAAAAGTTCRGRAAAMTWCAAAACAGTGTAATTAAAAAATACKGCTGAAAATTTTTCTTTCSCCGATTATTTGCGATTTATTRTAAACCCTTATAATGATTCGTACAGGAAAATTCCACAAAGATGGTCGAAAGAGTCTGATTAAATTCTCAAAAAMTGMCTAGAAATTACCTGAAAAAGTTTTAGAATCGCTCACGGAACGTTCTAGAAAACAGTTTCAGCTTGAAACAGACTGATGACAAGTTCTCATAGAATTAACACTTTCTTTAAATATTGGCGCTTCATTATAAACATTATACACCGTCAAAGACGGTTGCAACGAAGCAATGAAAACTACAGACTCAAAGAGTCGCGATAAGATAAAAAAAGCACTGGGGGAGTTCTAGAAACTTTCTTCAAGCATCAACATGATTGGGAACGCATGAAACAAACCCCGATCGAGTAAAGCAAAACAAAAACACTCAAGAAGAGACGAAAAAACTGTAAAAAGCTTTCAGAAAATCAAAGAGAATGAAGTGGAGCTTCGAGCTTGAGCCCCCACTCCGCACTAGGCCTGGGTAACTCAGTTAATTTTTAGGGGTTGGCGCAAATGGCTTGGTGCGCCAACCCAACGCCAATCAACACAGTGTTACCCAGGCCTACTCCGCACGCTGAAGGCATGACAGACGTTTCAATGCACATTTCGATCAAGTTTCAACTGAACAGAGCGCTTCTAATTCGCGAACGCAGTGGTCAATGTAAAAGCACACACACTGGCTCGGCCACAATAAATCTCCGAAGATTCAGATCTTGCGAAACTTTATACACCCAAGATGCAAAAGCACTTGAAGATTTTTAGATGAGTGGCCGCGATCCTGGTGTTCTTCGCCCAATAGATTTATGGCCGTAGCCGAGGAGGATGTTGTTGCTTTCAGGTTTGGGTTACACACTCATTCTTACATCCTGCAATTGCGTTTAGCGTTATTAGTTTGGCTGATTTTGAGACACTTCGAGCCGTCACACCAGCTAATTATATTCATCTTATCGCGCCAGATCTTCCGCATGGAATACCTGCACACATGTTCCTTTGTTGCCGATTGATTTTGGCCGCTGATTAGTGGGGTTTTGTGGGTTTTTCGGTTCCTCAGGGAATAGTGGGCGTTCCTGTCCAGAAAGCTGCGTTCCGAATTGGTAAAGTGCGTGCATTCCAGTTGTAATCCCTCGATCCGACATCACATAACCCGTCTGGGGAAACATTAAGTTAATCATTCCACATTTTCTCCGGCGATAGCGCCGACAACTTTTTCATGAGATGCGATAGTCTGGCCGCGTTTATCGTAAAAAACTTTTAAAGTAAAGTGGCGTCATGCGCTATCGCACCGTTATCTTTGGTTATTTAAATGCACTTTGGTGTATCTCCGGCCGGAGCTATCTGAAAAAAGAGATACTTTCGCGGCCAGAAATGATAAAGGTGCATTAGGCAGATAAACACGTACATTAGTTAGGTTTATAGCTGCTAGATATGAAGGAAGCCATTTAATCGACTCGGTGCGCAGCCGTTCATCTTGTGCCAATTGATGCAACCATCAACAGCATTCTGGCCGTCCGATTTTCAATTCCGAAAATTCCGCCATTCGATCATCATTAACATGAATCCGTCTGGTTAATCTCAATGGCGTTAATGCACTAACGCCCAGTGCGTTTATCTCGATAGTTGCGTTATCTGAAGGGCCGCCGATCTAACAGCAGAGGCGCCCGCCTGCGATCTCAATCTTCTCAATTAATGTTCTCGTAAATTATTCCACACAAAACCACCATTATGACGCCTCTTCCAACCATCACTCAATCAATTCGCCGTCATTTCCCATCAAATTCTCACTCATGAAAGCAGTTGCCTGCGGAACCTCTTCATTTCATTTCATGTTTGGAAGGCGCCACTTTGCGGCCCTCCAAACACCTTCCTTCTATCCTTCTAGTCTACAGAAGAAATTGATCAAATGAAGCATTTTTTGAATAGCTGCAAATTCCGCAAATTGCCACTGCAGTTCTACAGAGAAGCATTTTGGGGCCCTAGAAACGGTCTTTCTATACGTAGAAAAAGCGTGACAGTTTTCTGAATCAAAAAAAGTTTCATGGGTGACCATCTGGATTGTAAAATCGCTAAAATTCACTGTGCAACATTACGGCAGAAGCATTTTTCGGAGTTCCAGAAACAGTCTTCCTATAGTTTTGTCCAGATCGTCTAGAAAAGTACGAGCAATTTTTTCACTAATTGCAAAAAAATCAAAGC
>NW_026017213.1:4803241-4807533 GCF_020466585.1 Dendroctonus ponderosae
CGAGTGCTCAGTTTCTTGGTTCTGTTGCAGATTGTAGCATTTCTAACCTCAATTTCCAACTAGGTTTTCTTTAAACGTCAAATTTGACATCTCAGCATGTACAGTTTGTGTAAAACTGAGCTTTGATTTGTATAAAGGAAATGTTAACAAAATATTTCTATAGTCAAAGTACGTGGTTGAAGGCTGAAATTATCAAGTTTGTGGACAGAAAATGTTGAATTAAAAGACGTGTAGTTTATGTAAAGTCACGTGCTAGTGAAAAACTAGCAGAATGCTTCAATCAATCAAATTTGCCCTAAACGCCAGAACTTTGTGTTTAAAATGGATTATTTTTCGATTTTCAAGCAGAAGCTGTGAAAACACAGTTTGACTTGACACTTAACGCCTGATTGGCTCAATTTTATCCAATCACCGACGAGTAAAGTCCACATTCAGAGCGCGCATATTAAAACCGAGTTTTATTGGTTATGTGTTTAATGTCAATTTGGCCGGTTTTCTGGCAAGTCATCAATGACGTCACTCGCGAGTCAATGTGTAGCCTGCCTACACTCTTTTTTTTGACAATTCCAGCCTTCTAGAGCTGCGAGTTTACTTCAATGGCCACTTAGTCTCGATCAATATTGAGAAATTACTCGGGGGGGAAACGGGCGATACGTCATCGCATTTATTAGGTCTTTTTTTAATTGAAAAACACCAGCTGAACGGTCTTTTATGCGTTTAATTATTTTTCTCCAGATAGACGGCGGCGTTTCGCTATCACTTTGATGCGCTGATCAATTTCAATATTTCCTTTCAATCAGTGTTTTTTCGGGCTGAAGAAACCGTGATTGACTCGAGAAAGATGATGGTTTTTTTCCTACTCAGTGTCTAGATTCGGTGTTAGGAAGCGACTAATTGCGTTGAGTTTAAGGTTGATTAGCGGAAAAAAATGAGATTGCCAGAGGAATTTCCAATCGGTTGTTATGGCAGGCGGTTGTCGTGTGTCACGATTGGAAGAATTTGCATATCTAAGTGATATGACGGCGTGTATATCGGGCTAGAACACGGAAATTTCATGGCGCAGCTCCGATTAGAAAGAGTTCCCCTTTTCGTTAGCCGTTAATTAGCTCAGAAGGTTATGATCGTGAATTATACGCTGGTGGTTTCTTTTTACCGATGGCGTCGATGCAATTAGCAGCAAATGATTCCAGCAGTTAACACTCGACGGCTAATCATAGTCTTAATGATGTGGTTTCGATTGGGCTGAGTTTTTTCTTCAGTGTGCTTTAAACTGGAGATTAGTAGAAAATGGCACGCAACTGCTAGAAATCAGCCATTTAGCATAGTTCGAGCACATTTCAGGTTTTAATTAAATAAAACTTTCTGGGCATTTAGGAGCAAGAATCTTCTGGGGCGCGTTGAGTGGCACCCTGCGTTTCTAGACCAGCTTTCATTGAGCAGTAAAAAATCAAGTTTTTCAGCGATTTGAGTGAAAATTTTACAGTTCCTCCAGTCGAGTGTCTTTCTCAAAGTTGCCAAGTTCCAAGTTGCCACCTGCTCTGGGTTGGAAGTGCGAAATTTTCAAAAGAGAGCGTGCGCCTGGTTGAGTACATTCGTTCATGGGCCAGATTTTTCCAGAAATAAAAAAATTCAAACCACGGTGCGATGCAAATGAAATTAAAAGGTTTTTGGGAACCAACTGTCTTCTATTGAAGGTGTAAGTTTGAAGTTGCCAGCTCTTCTGAGTTGGTCCTAATGAATCTTCACGAAAGAGCAGGCAGTTGAGCGAAAATTTCCATTTCTGCACCTGTGTTCACCAAGCGCGTACAAATCAGATTTTGCGGCAGTTTAAATGAAACTTGCAGGCTTTTTAGCTCCGAGTGTCTGCTATAGGGTGTGCAAGTTTCCGGTTGGGTCGTGCTCGGGAAGAAAACTTACGAATTTTTAATGAGAAGCGCTCAGTTGAGCTGAAAGCTTCATTTCGGCACCTGCGTTGACAAAGCGCGCACGGATCAGAGTTAGGAGCGATTTAAATGACACTCTCGGGATTTTTAGAGCCAACTGCCTTCTATAGGGTGTGCGAGTTTCCAGTTCGATCTTACCATGGATGAAAAGTTGCGAATTTTTAAAGGCAAGCGTGCAGTTGGGCGAAAATCGCCATTTCTGCTCGCGCATTTATAAAGCGAGCACGAATGAGGTTTCGGCGCAATTTAAATGAAACTCTCCGGAGGATTAGAGCCAAGTGTCTTCTATCGGGTGTGCGATTTCCCAGTTGAATCATCGTCTGGATGAAAAGTTGCGAATTTTTGAAAAATGACGTTCAGTTTTTGCGCTCTGTAAACGCACCGGCGTTTACAGAGCGCGCAAGATTGGGATTTTGGGGCGATTTAAATAAACCTGTCAGGATTATGAGCACCAAGTGTCTTCTATGGGGTGTGCAAAGTTCAAGGTGGCACATGCTCTGGATGCGACGTCACGAATTTTTAAAGGCAAAGGTGCAGTTGAGCAAAAATTCCTTTTTATACCACTGCGTTCAAAAAGCGCACACAAACAAGATTTTAGGGCAATATTAATGAGATTCTGAGCATTTTCAGAGCCGCGCGTGTTCTATAGGGCATGCGAGTTTCAAGTTGGTGCCCGCTGTGGCTGAGAAGTTACGAATTTTTAAAGAAGAACGTGTTGCTGAGCGAAATTTCCCATTTATACCCTTCCGTTTAAAAAGCGCGCAGAAATACAATTTTAAGGCGATTTCAATGAAAATCTCCGAATGTTTAGAGCCAAGTGTCTTCTACAGGGTGTGCGAGCTTGAAATTGCCACGTGTTGGGGATTTACGAATTTTTAACGAAGAGCGTGCGACTTTTTTGGTAACCAAATATTGAATATACAGCACAATGTAGACAGATTTGAAAAATTCTCAAAAATCTCCCAGATGTCTGAAACAAATAAGACTCTCTGTACATATAAAGGCAAATCTCGGCTAAAAATCGGGTAAATTTAAAGACTCGATCTCAACTGGGTTGCGAGTGGTGATTTTTTGAAAATGCTTGCAAACTTCGCATGGAGCTCAATATCTACTAGCTGTGGGAAACGCTTTAAAACAGCACTGCAATTTCCGGATTTCCATAACGCAATTTCTGCTAAATATAAACTCAAGTATTGGTTATATGCAGACCGTAGTAGTGGCTTCGAATTTTTTGAGTCCTCAATCATCAAGCGCTCAATGCAAGGTAGAGCAGAGAGAAATTTTCACAAATCGACCAGAGGCTCTAAAGGAATGAACTTTTGTAGGTCGATAAACTCAAGTTGATGGGTTAGACAGAACTTTTAGAGGGTTTCAGAAAATTGAAGGGAAATGGAGACGCTGCCACTGTGCCACGTGAATATTGTTGGTAAATATGTAGATGTTGTGTTCGAAAGTAGCCGCAGAAAGATGGCAAGATAAGGGGCGCTCAATGAGGACGCTGCTGTCCTGCTGTATATTCCAGCAGGAGCGATAGGAGATAAGGCGTCCGGGCTGCAAACTTGCTCCTGCTTGCCCGAGATAAGGGCCATACATGAGACTTTCGCGCAGTTACATAAAGTATTCCGGCCCAGATAAAAATGACTTGGCCGCGTTATCTACGCGCCGAACGAGCCACTGTTTACTAAGGACCAACTTTTTAAAATTTTCGAACTTTGAAGTTATCTTATCGCGATGACTAATGGATATTTCATTTTCCGAACGGCAAACTTTGAGCATTTATAATTTTTTGACTAGATGCCACCTTGATCGGCACCAGACAACGGCGACAACGATCGCTTAATGGTGCCCGATTCATTAAGCAACAGCAAACCGAATAAATTAATTAAAATGGAAACTTAAACGCGGTATCGACGTTGACGATCTGGGGAGTTGGAACTAAATGCAACGACCAATCATTCATGTTCCCGTGATACAATCCGCTACAACCGACCGCCAGATTTAGATACCGTCCACTAACAACCACACCTTTTTGTTTTTGTCAGATAACAAAATGGTGGATTTGTTCATAGTTTCTTCAACAAATACACGCTCCATATAATTGGCTTCTTCAACGCTCACTCGCATCAATCAGTCCATCGGAAGCGGGCCTTCCATCAACCAACTCCAGGAATTCTGCCACTCAAAAACAAAGCGCTGACATTTTTGTCCAGTTTGGGCCCTTTCGCACTTTGGCTACCCATAAACATACGGAAACTCTATTCTTTAACGTGAGCAAGTTTCAAGTTTCTACCTCTTCTGGATCAGAAGATTCGAGTTTTTAAAGGGTTTCTAGACCAGCGATTTGAGAGA
>NW_026017213.1:4808532-4815800 GCF_020466585.1 Dendroctonus ponderosae
TATAAAGTGTGTGAGTTTGAAGTTGCTACCTGGTGTGGATCAAGAGTTATGAATTTTTAAAAGAGAGCATGCGGTTTTGTAAATACATGCATTTCAAGGCCGGGTTTTATAGAGCAGGAAAAATTCAGCCGCTGAAGCGATTTAATCGAAAATTTCAGGCGTTTAAGAATAAAACGATTTGTATAAAGTGTGTGAGTTTGAAGTTGCTACCTGGTGTGGATCAAGAGTTACGAATTTTTAAAAGTGAGCATGCATTTCAAGACCGGGTTTTATAGAGCAGGAAAAATTCAGCCGCTGAAGCGATTTGACCGAAAATTTCAGGCGTTTAAGAATAAAACGATTTGTATAAAGTGTGTGAGTTTGAAGTTGCTACCTGGTGTGGATAGAAAGTGACGAATTTTTAAAAGTGAGCATGCGGTTTTGTAAATGCATGCATTTCAAGACCAGGTTTTACAGAGAAGGAAAAATTCAGTCGCCGAAGCGATTTGACCGAAAATTTCAGGCGTTTTAGAATAAAACGATTTTTATAAAGTGTGTGCGTTTCAAGTTGCTACCTATTCTGCAACAAAAGTTGCGAATTTTTGAGAAAGTGCATGCGGTTGATTGGATGATGGCACGTATTCTTTACGGACGGGGAAAAACTCATACTCTGATGCGATTTCAGTACAAATTTAAGATTTAAGAGAAGTGTTTTTATTGTGCAAGTTTCAAGTTGCTACCTGCTCCGTATTGGAAGTGACAGTTTTTTTTATAGGAGGCCACATTAACCGGGTGAGCAAAATTAGGGTTTGCGTGCGATTTCAGCGAAAATTTCAAATTTTCAGAACCCCTCATTTCCTGCTTAATGTGCCAATTTCAAGTTGCTACCTGCTCCAGATGGTTTCCTGACCATATTTACAGGGTGAGCAAAATTTAGGTTTTGGTGCGATTTTAATCAAGATTTCACGTTTTTGAAACCCGACGGTTTTCTATACAGTGGGCGAGTTTCACGTTGCTACTTGTGCTGGATTGAAAATGACAATTTTTGCTAGCATTCCAGTTGAGTTTCCACGCCGGGAAAATTCCAGCTTTTGTGCGATTTGACTGAAAATTTCCAGTTGTTTAGAACCAACAATCTTCTATAGGGTGTGCAAGTTTAAAGTTGCTACCCGTCTGGAACTCAAAGGTACGATGTTTGAAACGGTGGCTATGCATACAGCAACCGGAAGCGTTGCAAATGTGGCTGTTTGACTGCAACTGAAGCAATTTATCAATGAAACGGAAGCACTACATAAGACGCGGAGACAAAAAGTGGCTCAATTAGAGAATAGTGGGTACAGTGGCTACTTGTCTGGCCACAAAAACCCCTCAATAAACTAACAGATTGTCGTGTTGGACCAATTCCTTATCGGCCCCATCTCGGTTATGATCTGCTTTCGGACTAATTGCCTGTCTCCGGTAAAAGATGATATTCGCTTCTTGTACAAATTGATTAAGTTGTCTCGGGAGGAAGTGACAGCGGATTATCGATACGCCAACTCCAATGAATACGTGTGAGAATCCTCGATCGGGCTTCTGGTTTTCGAGCTTGATGACTACCACTTTTTTAATGTTGGCCTCCATTAAAGCCGCAGAAATGCGCTCAGCTTACCATCTGCATGCGATGCTGATGGTATTTTGCGATTGGCCACCGATGGTGGGCCATTGTATGCAAAACATGCCGCTACAATTAGGATGGGGAACGCGACAATGTGTGAACTACGAACTACTTAAAGAGTTTACAGTATAGGAACTGGTAAAAGTATGTTTCGGCCTGCCGCCATCATCAGGTCGTTTGGTAGGGCCGATCGGGCCGATTGAATTGAACGCGCACTTCCAGGCCGGAGTCCATAAAAATGAAACAGTTCTGCGACTTATCTGAAGTAAATAACTTCCGCTTATCCGAGTCTTCTTATCTATATGTATATGCACGCCCGGAGCGGCATAAAGCGCTATCTTCACTCGTTACGTTATTGTTGCTTTATGAATTATGAAAACGGCCATTTTTCTATACAGACTGGCTGATAAGACGCGCATGATTCGCCGTGTATTAGTATTAGTTTTATCTTCGTCTTTCCACTTTTTGGAGCACCTTTAGAGCGAATGCGGCCCGGGTGGGTACAGCTCGAATCGCACAAAAACCCTGCCTTATCTCACTTGTTTAATATACGAAAACATCCACTTTTGATAACGGGATTTATGGGGAAACGTGACTCTGTTCTCCAACTTGGACTCTATTTACTAGTTTCGCTGTCCAGAGCGCGGCGGCTGGACATGCAGTTTGTTTCGGTCACTTCGCGCTTTTTGTCCGCTTTTCTTATTTGGCAATGCGGAAACGGGGGCTTGATTAAGAGCTCCAACTCCACTTGCGGGTAGCCTGGGTTGAAGACATGAAGATTATCTTCATGGGTCATTCGACCGAGTAAATCAGCCAAGGAATAAATAAATGCGCAAACAGCCAGAGCCATTTATGCACATAATAACTGCTCAAATGTATCGAATATCTTCAAGTGGAGAAGGCTCTAACCATTTAACCCCCATCCTATATTCCTCCATCTTCATACCGCATTGCCGAAAAATTATTCACGAAAAATGCCCCCTTTGGTTCCCTAAATTCATAATAAAATGGTCAGAAAACTGCGTGTTGATTTAGGTAGAAACATTCCTTTTGATCCACTGGAAAGAACGTACTTTTTTCGATGTGTGCCGAATGATTTCGCGCAAATCCGATTGTGTGTGAAGATGCTTCTTATGCCTATCAAAGGATCAAGCCTTCTTCTAGTTTGGTTGGCCAAATTCTATACAGTGAGGTGCGCTTGCATAGCAAACTGATTTGGTGACTAAAAGTTTGAAAACTGATTTTCAAAATTTTTTTGCTTGACAACCTGCGAGGATGTAAAAGTATTGGTTGATCCATTTAACAGAGTGACATTTGCTCTATTACTGCAGCAAGTTTCACTTCTTTCACTATTTTTCCTGGTTTTTGCCGAATTTCTACACACTGAGACGTGATTCTGCTTTCAAACTGGTTTAATGACTGACGGTTCGCTAAGCTGATTTTGAAAAATTTATTGCTTGAAAACCAGTGAAGATATAAAAGTGCTTGAGAAGCCATTTAATAGAGTCAACTTCGCTCTATTAGTGCTGAAAATTTCACTCTTTTCACAATTTTTCCTGATTTTTGACGAATTTCTACACACGGAAACGTAATTGTATTTTTAATCTGACTTACATCGCTAAACTGATCTTCAAACATGTATCGCTTGAAAACCAGCGAAGACATAAAAGTGCTTGTTGAGCCATTCAACAGAGCGAACTTTGCTCTATTATTGCAGCAAATTTCACTCTTCACTATTTTTCCTGATTTTTGCCGAATTTCTACACATTGAGATGTGATTCCGGTTTCAAACTGGTTTAACGACTGACGAGTCGCTAAGCCGATTTTCAAAAATGTATTGCTTGAAAACCAGCGAAGATCTAAAAGTGAATGTAGGGCCATTTAACAGAGCGAACTTTGCTCTATTAGTGCAGAAAATTGCACTTTTTTTACTATTTTTCGTGATTTTTACCGAATTTTTACACCTTGAGACGTGATTCCGGTTTCAAACTGGTTTAACGACTGACGGTTCGCTAAGCTGATTTTCAAAAATTTATTACTTGAAAATCAGTGAAGATATAAAAGTGCTTGAGAAGCCATTCAATAGAGCAAACTTTGCTCTATTAGTGTTGGACATTTCACTCTTTTCACAATTTTTCCTGATTTTTGACGAATTTCTGGTTTCAAACTGGTTTAACGACTGACGAGTCGTTAAGCCGATTTTCAAAAATGTATTGCTTGAAAACCAGCGAAGATCTAAAAGTGAATGTAGAGCCATTTAACAGAGCGAACTGTGCTCTATTAGTGCAGAAAATTGCACTTTTTTTACTATTTTTCGTGATTTTTACCGAATTTTTACACATTGAGACGTGATTCCGGTTTCAAACTGGTTTAACGACTGACGAGTCGCTAAGCAGATTTTCAAAAATGTATTGCGTGAAACCCAGCGAAGATCTAAAAGTGAATGTAGAGCCATTTAACAGAGCGAACTTTGCTCTATTTGTGCAGCAAATTTCACTGTTTTTCCTGATTTTTGACGAATTCCTACACACTGAGACGTGATTCTGGTTTCAAACTGGTTTATTGACTGACGGTTCGCTAAGCTGATTTTCAAAAATTTATTCCTTGAAAACCAGCGAAGATCTAAAAGTGATTGTGGAGCCATTTAACAGAGCTAACTTTGCTCTATTAGCGCTGGAAATTTCCCTCTTTTCACAATTTTTCCTGATTTTTGCCGAATGTCTACACACTGAGACGTGATTCTGGTTTCAAACTGGTTTAACGACTGACGGTTCGCTAAACTGATTTTCAAAAATTTATTGCTTGAAAACCAGCGAAGATCTAAAAGTGAATGTAGAGCCATTTAACAGAGCGAACTTTGCTCTATTTGTGCAGCAAATTTCACTGTTTTTCCTGATTGACGAATCTCTACTCACTGAGACATGATTGAATTTCCAAAAAGATGAATGACTGATATAATCCTCTGATGGATTACTACTGACACTTCAACAACGCCCTTGGTGATGATGGCAGCAGATGCTGCCGAAACGTCGGGGGAAACCAGCTAAAGCTGACAGTTTGGGGCCCTTAATAATGAACCAAGCGACATTTCCTGATAGTTGGTTGATTTTTTTGCATTTGGTGCGGCCATACATGACGATGGAAAGCCATCTTAACAGATCGCATGGACGCGACTTCTTGCGCATATCAATGAGCTGTGAGTGGCCGCTAGTCTGAGAATACCGGAAATGAGGCTCTCTTGTTGTACGTGATTTATGAGCAGATAGCGGCCTGGTGGAGGGTGATTGGAAATTTCTGGAGCTGCTTCAACTATATTAACATTCGCATCTCATCAAAAATGCCGGCCATAAACGGCGTTTCTCGGGGCGCGCAAGCAAAGAATGACGAAGAAGAACAAAAACCGGCCATCGAATCAATATGACTTAATAAAAATGGAGAGATTAAACGAGGAGTTGAATCCTTGGCTGGCGTCGATAAGCCTCTTCAGTAAACGCGGGCTGTGTCGAATCTACCTCTCTCAACTGGCGCTCAAAGTGGTTAAATAGCCGCCTTTTGATTATGTCATTACCGCAGATGACAGATAGATCACATTTTCATTTCGCCACCAGTTTTGCTGAAGTGAGTTGGGGGCCGATAAATTGCACCTCGGCAGTGGAGCATTTTGCCCTTTTAATCTGAAAAGCGATGGAAAATCCAAAAAAAAAACTGGGAATTATGTAAAACTCAAAGACTTTTGCATCAATTTTAAGTTATTTTATCTTAGTGTCTATGGCTTGAAGAGATTGAAGCCGCAGATGGACGAAGACGCTCGAGTTCAGTTGGGGTTGAATTGTCTTGCAAGCGCATTTTAAAAAAATCATAACTTTTTAAACGGTGCAGATCAAAGCTTGAAATTTTGTCCAGATGTAATCAAGTCGTGAAACTTTAGGCAGTAGCAATTTGACTTCTTTCAGACCTTGCGTTGATTTTTGACAAATTTTTGAAATTGGGAATCTCCATCCGCGTTCAGTATTAAGTACCTCAATGTGTGGGTGCTTTAAAAAAATCACAACTTGAATCCTGGCGACCATCAAGGCGTGAAATTTTGTTCGCATATAACCAAGGCCTTAGCCTGTGTGCAGACTGAATTTTATTTATTTCGGACTTCACATTAATTTTTGAGAGATTTTTGAACTCAGGTTTTCTTTAACATTAAAAAAGTCGTTAACTAGCGCCCGTTGAGTCTTCACATTTTGTCCATATGCAAACAATGTTGTTATCTATGCCCGAAGAAAAAAATAATTAATTTTGGGAATAACGTTGATTTTAGAGAACTTTTGGAAATTACTGTTTGAAATGAGCATTTTCAAAAAATCGCAATTTATTAAATAGCGGAAAGATCAAGGCTTCAAATACTTTTTGCGTACAAACAAGGCTACTGTTTATAAAAGAGGGCAAGTTTATTGATTGCGGGCTTCGCATTGAATATTGGGAATTTTTTTATTTGAGAAATTGAAATTCGGTTCGTATGGTGATGCATCTTCAATGTTTGAGCATTTTCGAAAAATGACAAGTCGTTAACCAGTGAGGATCAAACCTACATTCAATGAAGGCTGCTGTTTATATATGCACAAAGGAAATTGCACTGATTTCAGAATTGGCGATGATTTTTGAAAAACTTTGAAATTGGGATTTCACTTCAATAAAAAAAATCATAGGTCTTAAACTGGGGCAGCTGCAGGCCTCAAATTTCGCTTACGTAGAGCCAAGGCTCGAGTTTAAAGAGTGGCCAAATTTCATTGAATTTGGACTTTACGCCGATTTTTGCGAAATTTTTCTTGTAGGGTTTTTACTGTGATTCATGTTCATYGTGTGAGCATTTCGAAAAAAAATCATAAGCTCTTAACTAGAGTAGATCAAGGCTTCAAATCGGCTGTACATACGAACAAAGCCTCTGCCTACCAACGAAGAGAATTTTATTGATTTCGGACCGTCTGTTGGATTTCCAGAAACGATTAAACCTTTGTCTGTTTTCCGTGGTGTTTTCAATGTGTGGGTATTTTAAAAAAATCACATTTTACAAACTGCGGAGCATCAAGGCCTGAAATTGTGTCTATGTATAACTAAGACTTCAGAGTGCAAGTAGGCAAAATTTTACTGACTTGGGAACTCGAAGTTGAATTTTGAGAAATTTTTTAATTTTCTTGTTTTGGGGATGTCTGCAAAAACTGACTCCTTTCGTGGTTGCTGAGGATATTATGCAAAAACTCTTTGAGTAAAAGTCGAACAATTTTCGATTCTCTTTCGAATCGATGTTTTTCGAATAAAATCCCACTGTGCATAAGGGAGTTATGGGCAAAAGACACTTCAACAAGTCTTGTTTTGGGGATGTCTGCAAAAACTGACTCCTTTCGAGGTTGCTTAGGATATTATGCAAAAACTCTTTGAGTAAAAGTTGAACAATTTTCGATTCTCTTTCGCATCGATGTTTTTCGAATAAAATCCCACTGTGCATAAGGGAGTTATGGGCAAAAGACACTTCAACAAATCTTGTTTTGGGGATGTCTGCAAAAACTGACTCTTTTCGAGGTTGCTTAGGATATTATGCAAAAACTCTTTGAGTAAAAGTCGAACAATTTTCGATTCTCTTTCG
>NW_026017213.1:4816799-4819462 GCF_020466585.1 Dendroctonus ponderosae
CTATGGGGCATAAGAGGAAAGTGCACTCTTTTCCTCGGTGTTACAGGCATCATTGTCACTGGGCTAATTTTCGAAAAAAAGCATTTTTGCACGTCACTTTGCCAGTGACTAAGATTCACTAAACACTGAATCGGGTAAAAACTAGACAAAAATCAACGAAGTGGCGATTTGGCTCATTTTTCAGCCACTTATAAAAGGACGCATACTTATTCCAGTGGCGCAGCAAGGGTTTTTGTACCTAGTCCGGTTTTTGCGAAATAAATTATGGAAAATCAGGTTACGCACGATGTACTTAACATCTACACTCTACACAGTGATAGCCTTGTGAAAAAAACCGTAAAAATGCAACGGAAGCAGGACTTGTAGCCACTGTTGCATCGATTATAGTGAAAAGTCCAATCTTTAAGTGGCGTAAAAAGGACCTTCCCCACTGGGCTGGTTTTCGAAAAACACATGTGTGAAAGTCTTCAAAAATATATCGATTTTCCTTCCACCGCCATGTCCATCGCGCAATAAAAGCGCTTTAGAAATGAATTACCTTCCGGCTATCTTATCGACGCTGATATTCGGCATTACTAAAACAGCGCCTGTACGTTAGTTTCTTGATAGCCCTTCCGGTGAGCGCCTTGGCGCTATCGGGCGTCTTATCGCAACAGGCGCACGGGCGTCTTTATCTCGCAGCGTCGGCATCGCGCCCGTCGCGACGCCTTATCAGAACCGGCCAGCATGCATGGCCATACCAGGGCCGCACTTGCCCGTTTTCCGGCCGGGCATTCAAATGCGCCAGTCCACTTATTGCTGCTTGTAAAAAAATCCTGGCTCTTTGGAGGCAGAAGAGGTGAAACGTGCAATTCCAGGCCTGGAAATCGTCCGCTTTCGGAATATCTAAGCAGAGAAGCACCATCAGGGTCGAGTGGCGGTCGCCGATAAGACCGCTTGGTCGCGTTGGGACACGATTTATATTCATCAATGCGGCCGCCCCTTTTATCGGGCGACCGCATGCGGTCCCCCGGCTCTGCCTCCTGCGGACCCCCTTTTCTTCGACTTAACAACTTTTCAATATCCTTCGCTCCATAATCTATCAGTGTGTAGATCGCGCACTTATTCGACACTGTTCGGCAGTGTTCAGATCGCGTCGATGTCGAGAGGGCTGTGAAAAGCAACGAGCGGCCCCCTAATGGCTCGTGAGGGCCGCAAAATGTCACAATTTCCAGCTGGATGCAGCCAGTAGTCGGTTATCTGGCATGCAGATCGTCGTAATCGTGCCAGGTTTGAACCTGACGAACTCTGTTAAGGCTCTACATTTGCCTGGCGAATGTTTGGCTGGGAACTGATCAAATCGCGGGGGGCCATGAGGGCATTTTTCCTGCTGTAGAGCGAGCTGCGCTCTTTCCAGTGGCGCAACAAACGTTGCTCTAGCTGGACTGGTTGTCGAGATATAAATTTTTGAAAATCAGATTGTGGGCAAAGTCGTTGGGAGCTACACACGCTTGTGGAAAAAATCTCCAAAATTCAACCAAAGCACCCTTTGTAGCAACTTTTTCACCACGTAAAGACGAAATGGCACTTTTTATCTTGATGTCACCGGGATCTTTCTTGCTGGGCGAATTTTCGCAAAATCCATGCTTGAAAGTCGCTTGCCAGTGTCGCTAAAAACTACAGAAGCACTGGAGGCTGTAAAAAATCGACAAAACTCAACCAAAACATCGAATGTCCTAATTTTTCTGTCGCTTATAAAAGAACGCACGCTCTTTGCAGTGGCGCAACAGGCCTCTTTCTAGCTGGTCTGGTTTTGGAGAAATTAATTATTAAAAATCAGATTGTGGGCAAAGTCACTAAGAGCCTACACAGGCATGGTCTTGTGGAAAAAATCCTCAAAATTCATGGAGAGCAGCGAGTATAACGATTTTTGCCTCAGTTATAAAGGAAAGTCTACTCTTTACAGCGTCGTGACCAGGAATTTCCTGGCTGACCTGGATTTCGAAAAATTAATTCTGGAAAGTCACTTTGCCTGTGAGGTCATTCAAGCACTTAAATGGGTAAAAAATGGACAAAACTCAACCAAAGCAGCGATTGCGGTGATATTTTCCTCACTTATCAGGAAAAGTGCGTTCTTGAAACTGGAGTCACAGGCAGTCTTCTAAGTGGCCGGTTGCGTAAGCAATAAATTATTTAAAACCACTTAGCAAAGCAAAGCCATCCACACTTATGCGCCTGAATGTGTAAAAAACCAAAACCGGGCGAATTAAGTGAAATTCTTCACAGTTCTAGAAGAAATTATGAACTTTCCAGTGGATTCACCAGCAGCCATTTAGCCGCACTGGTTTTGGAGAAACGCTTTAGTGAAGGCCAGTTTTTCAAGTGACTATACTAAAAAATACACCAGCAACCCGGAATGGAAAAATTCAGCAAATATCAACAAAAACAGTTCCTGCAGCGCATTTCCTGTAGTTTATAGAGGAAAGTGCGCTCTTTACAGTGGCGCAACAAACGTTGCTCTAGCTGGACTAGTTTTCGAGATATAAATTTTTGAAAATCAGATTGTGGGCAAAGTCGTTGGGAGCTACACAGGCATGGCTTGTGGAAAAAATCGCCAAAATTCAACCAAAGCACCCTTTGTAGCAACTTTTTCACCACGTAAAGACGAAATGGCACTTTTTATC
>NW_026017213.1:4820461-4820557 GCF_020466585.1 Dendroctonus ponderosae
CGCTCTATTCAGTGAGGTAACAAGCGTCGCTATGTCTTTTCTTGTGTCCGAAGAATAAATGATCGAAAATGAATCTGCCATGATTTGGGGGCATTT
>NW_026017213.1:4820958-4825885 GCF_020466585.1 Dendroctonus ponderosae
AATTTTTCAGCACTAATAGAAAAAAGCTCGGTCTATTCAGTGGCGTAACCCGTAATACTGCAGTCCGTCTAGATTTGGAAAAATGAATTATTAGAAATTAGTTTGTTAGAGTTTGGCGCATTTTACTTGCTCATAATTGCACCTGTACATTTAAACAATCGCCAAAAATCAACGAAAACTGGCAAAACAGCGCATTTTTTGGCATTAGTAGAGCAAAGTGCGGTCTGTCCAGTGGTGTACCAAGCCTCGCTCACTTTTATCTGGTATTCGAGAAATTAATTATTGAAAATCAATTTGTTAGAATGTGGCACATTTTGCTTCCTCACATGTGCGTGTCTATATTTAAAAAATCACCAAAAATGATTGAAAATTGACATTTTATTGCATTTTTTGGCACTAACGGAGCAGAGTGCGCTCTATCCAGTAGCGCAACAAGCGTCGCTCTGCCTTGTCTAGTTCCTAAAAAATCAATTTGTTTCCGCCCAACAACCGTGTTCTTCACATTCGCACTCGCACGCTTAAAAAATCGTAAAAAATCAACGACAACCACCATTGAAGTGATTTTTTTGGGCACAATAGCAGAAAGTTTGCTCTATACAGTCGCGTGCTAAGCATCACCTTACTTGATCTAGGTTTCGATGAATAAATTATTCAATATTGATTTGTTTCAATTTGGAATTATTAAGCTCCCATATGGAAGCCAGTTCATAAAAAATTGCCAAAAACCCCAAAAAAAACTAGCATTGAAGTGAGTTTGTGGCTCAAAACAACAGAATCTCGCCCTATACAGTGGCGCAACAAGAATTGCTCTAGTTGGTCCCGTTTTTGCACGAATTATTTGTTTCCGCTTACAACCGTTTGGCCCACATCTGCACTCGGATGCGAAAAAAATCCCCAGAAATCAACCAAAATCAGCATTAAAGTGATTTTTTCAGGACTAATAGAAGAAACCCCAGTCTATCCAGTGAGATAACCAGCACTGATCTAGCTTGGCTAGGCTTCGAGATATGATTTATTGAAAATCAATGTTTGCTATGGGTCGACATATTTCTGCCTACTCGGGTACTCCCATTTAAAAAAAATCGCCAAAACTCAACCAACGGTGCCATAGCAGTGAATTTTTAGGTTTAGGAGAAAAACCGTGGCGCAACAAACCAGTTTGTTGCGTTTTTACAAAATAAATAATTTAAAATGAGGTGCGGGTGTTTAACACTCAAGCAAGAAAACCAGCTTGTTTACTACACGCAATTCTAATCAGTTTTGACAAAATCTCAGCCCGAAGAGTTAATGATTGTTTGTAATAATCAGATCAGATCAGTTCCAATCATTAAAAGTACCTTCGGAGGGCTGCAGCTCTATAGATCCATAATGCACGTCCACATAGCCATTAAACGGCGCCCTTTTCGAACACTTGAACAATAGTGTGCCGTTCTCAAAGTTCGTCTTCATCTTCATCACTTTGCTCTTATGAGCCATCGTTTCCTCACCGAATCGCCTTCAGTTCACCCGAACACTCAGCGACTCGCCTTTAGCTCTGTCTGCATCTCTTGTCGAACTCGTACGGCCCTGAAGTGCGATTTCGTAACCCGATTAGCGCTTCCATCTTCAATCTCTTCCTCTAGCATCCAACCCGGATCTACATACTGCTAACGAACCACTCGAATTGATGATACAGTTGCTACGCTCGCCCTTTATCTAAATTGCCTGATGATCGGATGGATCTTTATAAAAGTTTTAAATAACTTCTTATCTTCCCTCGCTGATAACATTGATTGAAGAGATAACAGCTCCGAATGTTTGCCAGGAAACAATATGATGGATGTGAAGTGCTTTGATCTATCAAGAGAGAAGCGTGTGAGCGACTTTTTCAGTATCAAAGAGCATGAATAAGGTTCAATGTTAAAAGTTATGTATGGTGTAGACGCGGGGTGTTATAACGCATTGGCGCACAGCGCGGCGTCAACCCCCAAAGCGCCACACAACACAGTGTTACCCAGGCCTGCTCTAGAGGGGTTCCATTGCCAGTATGAGAGCATGACTTATTTACGAAAGAAGTCGATTTAGAAGGTTTTGGATGCCACTTTGAGACCCGCAGGGCTTAACGAATGGGGTTTCAAGTCTGTATCTGAACTATAAAATCCGCGATCGGGCAATTTCCATTAACATGTTGACATTGCCCATGTCCGATCGAAGTCACCCAGTTAACGAGAAATCGAGCCAATCGATCGCCGTTGTCCGCATGATCGATCGGATAAAGTTCGCCTTCGTTAACTAGCACCCCTTAATTAATTACTGTAAGAATTTAATTGGCGCAGGCGTGACAAACATTATTTATTGCCGCTTGATTATGGACAACCGGAATGCAAATGGTGGCGATCGCGATCGGTTCACTTGACGTGCAATCGTCCATCGTTCTGCGACTGCATCAGTTAAGAGCCTTCGAATGGCCTTTGCTGAGACTTGCTCGAGAGGTGCGAACCTTTTCACGGATTATTTGCACGAAACCAGTTCACATAACCTCGAAAACCCCCCAAGTGTCAAACGAAAATAACCTCAAAACCGTTGAATGACACCAGTGGTTCACTTGATGCGCAATTGTCCATTGTGCTGCGCGTTCATCAGATTGGGGCGAGGTGTTGCATAACCTTTAAAACGCTAAGAGCTAAACTCACTCCAGCGTTGCCAGCACTATCACGTTTGTGAGATTCAGTGCTAAAAGCAATTATTTATAAAGGAATTTAGCTTCAGTTAATCGTAAAAACACTGTCTAAGTTACGTTTGGATTTTGCGGTGTTTTACAAACTGGTCAAGCTATCGAGTGACTTTTGTATGGATCTTGTTGGGCATAGTCTGTTTTATAAGTGGTAAAAGTTGCGATTTTGAGTGATCATCAGGCTATTTTGACGATTTTTTCAAAATTGCGATCGAATTTTCTGGATGCTGCCCAATGTTTGGCATTTATTTGCTCAGAAGCCATTGAAGATGGAGGGCCACTTTTTGACGTATTTGCAGGAAAAAGAACGGTCTTTTTCTAGAATTAGTTTCGATTTTCAGTCAACATCAGGTCATTTTTGAGATTTTTTAAGTGTGCAATAAAATTTTGTGGTTGTCCATGCAGGCCTAAGTTTGGTATTTATTTTCATAGAGTCCAGTGAAGGCGGATGCTTTCTTCCAGGTGCACTTTGTAGAGCAAAGTGCGTTCTATATGCTGCAAAAGTTTCGATTTTCAGTCATCATCAGGCTGTTTTCACGAATTTTTTAAAGTTGCTCGAGAATTGTTCGGTTGTTGGCGCAGTCCAAGTTTGGCATTCATTTGTCTCTTATCCAGAAAAGTTGGGGCGTCACCTTTATGCAAATTTCATAGGCCAAGGCATGTTCTATACGAGACAGATGTTTCGATTTTCACTCATCCTCAGGGAGTGGTCATAAAATGTGCTCGAATTTTGTGTGTATTTTCTGCTTGCTTATGCCGGCAGGCAGGAGTTTCTCGGTTATTTCCTGGGACTTTTGCAACACCTTTTCAGCTCATACTCCGCTTTACACGTGGCAAAAGTTTCGAATTTGAGTCATCCTCAGGAAATTCTCGAGAATTTTTGAATATGCCTTTTTCGCAGGCTTTTGAGTGGTCTACTTGAATGGGCGTCGCGACGCCATCAAGCGTCCCTATCGCCTCCCTCCGGCCTGCAGACATGCCAAGCCGTGCGGAAAAATGATAGCGAAGGGTTCGAGCGTTTCGTCCGTGCGTCTTATCGGGCCGCACACATACAAAATCGCTGCTTATGACCGAAATATCAACGTTTCCTTTTGCCACGGCCATCGAGTTCATCAAGTGCCGCCTAACTGCAGGTGCGATATAAAACTCACTGAAAACACAAGCGCAACAAAGCATTCTTCAATGCGCCTGATGGAATCCTGAACCCGCACGATGCATACCGATCGCGCATTGCATGTAGGTTCTACTTCATTTCATATGGATTTTACACCTGGTGAGCTGGGAATTATTGTTATTAAGCGGGCCCGATAAGGCATGAGAATGTTCGAGTAGAAACGACGACAGGAAGCGACTGAGCTAGAAGTTGCCATTCCAACGTCTAAAAAACAATGAATTGGGAAAATTATCAAAAGGTCAAGTAACCGTACATAAACGCCGAAAGTGACAATGACAATAATGAGGTTAGGGTCACCGGTAAGGGCTTCTTACAGCTTGTGATATGTCAGTTTTCTTTACGATTCCCCCCTTATTAGTTTGGCGTATCACGTCGGCCTAGCAGCAAAGGCCACCGGCCACGTCCAAACTGCACGTGCCACTTGAATTTTTCCTGCAATCCGATAGGATCGAATCACACGCATCCGGTGACAGGACAAAAGTCAATGACAGCATTTGATTCGTCCGGATTACCGGAAGCCGCCCATAAGGGTGGATTGTCTTCGCGATGTTAACGGGCTTCCGCAGTGGGAACTTTCCATCATCAGGCGCTGATGGCGTTGTATCGGTGTCGAATTTTTTCCCGTCAATCAGGCAAATTTCCCGATCGCAAACGCTGACGCCGTCATATTTACGAGACGCCCGATAAGGCCCATTCGGCACAATGATGCCGCAGACAGTGACAAACCTGTCGAATGCACGGAAATGATTCGATCTATCTGGTTCGATAGCGCCTTTTCTCACAGTAAATTTAACACTAGATTGTCATGTGAACGTGACACAATCAACGCTGCCTGTGGACGTTATACCACCAAAACAAACGCCGGTGCGATTTGCGTTTTTTATTCAATTAGCTCTCTAATGCCCAAAATATCTTCGAAAAGTTGGTAGGGAAAAGTCCAAAGTAAAAGCTCTATTGGAAGTTGAAATCTCCAAATGATTTTACTCAAAGTCGGCTGGGCTGAGAGCATGACTTTGTGACAAGGAAAATGCTTTTAGGTA
>NW_026017213.1:4826724-4829021 GCF_020466585.1 Dendroctonus ponderosae
TGCGCTCGGTTACTGAAAAATTCACATCTCCCGGACTAAGGCAGGCAGGCAGTTGCATTTTTTGCCATCTTTAGTGGACACTTGGCCCTATGGACGTGGAAAGTTTCAGCCGGAACCTGATTTTTGTCGGCTTTGTAAATGCGACTCACAAAATTGATGGTGGCAGTCAATTGCGCTCGCTTACTTAAAAATTCGCACCTCCCACACTAGAGCATGACCAACAGCAAACACTTCCTCCACTGGTTTCTGGACTATCTAAGAGCATGACTATGTTCGAGTAGACAGTCTTTTCTCTCCTATTTCCCGTGAGAGAAAGCGCGCCTTCCCAAATGGCAATTCCTTGTTAAGCGGTAGGAAATCGAAGCGGCACCATCCTAGATAAGGTCCAAAATACATAAACCCTTTTTCGGGCGGTTGGATCTGACGTTTCAATCAGGTCGTAACAAGCTACAAGCAACAGGGCATGTCGAACAACACATCCCGACCGGTATTGCACCGGTTGCGATACGCGAAGCGTTAATCAGATTACCGGTGATAAATTACCGCTGGCTCGGTCCGTAATAGATATCGCGAACGGACTCACGAAGACGCCCACGCCCTCCGTACTCGATAAGACATGTTCAGCCGTCTTCGGCCAAGCCGCCGAAATTCATCGCAATATCTTCCTCAAATTTGCCCTCGGAGTCATCGGGTGTTTCCCTTCGAAGCGGCCCCTGGAGGCGCTCGTGTACAATTAGGACTGTGTCATCGCCCCAACATACAATCATTGTTGTCATTCAAGAAGGAACTTGAGTGACACCCACATGGAGCGCGCGTGTCACTCAATCAAACGTCGTTAACCAGAAGAGCAGAAGAGGGCATGAGCCAAAGTCCTCTATTTATAAAAATTAGTTGAGTTTATAAACGTGGAAACTTTCCGTCGAAAGGTCGAATTTATATTTTTTTATAAAAACTGGGTTTATAAACGGAGAAGGTTTCCCTCAGGGCTTTAGCCCGTTGATTTCTAAGAGTTTCACTCATGCCAGATGGTAGAAAAATAGACCGGAGAACTTCCAGTTGTGAAAAAAGACCAGAACAGGCAAAAAGCTGATTTTTTGCAAGCTTATAGAAGAGGGGCTGGTTTATACATGGACAAAATTTCACTTGCGTTCAATACTTGGCTGATTTTTCAATCGCGCCCGATGATTTTGTGCTATTTTTTAATAACCAAAGTCGCACAAAAATTCATAACTGGATCACGAAAATAAGAAAAGGTCTCCAATTTAACACATTTACAGGAGAGATCCCAGTTTATACAAGTGGAGAATTTCCATTGCACTCGATGTCCGGCTGATTTTTTGCGATTTTTTCAATTCAGTCTAAAACCACAAATAACACGCCCCCTTAGAAATATTCATCATTCCATAGCCAAAGCAGATACAGGGAGGACTTTTTGTGGATTCAAAGAAGAGATCTCAGCTTATACAAGGGGAGAATTTCAATCGCGTTCTTACCTCGCCTGAGTTTGCTAGAATGTTGTCATACATTCTAAGAACGCAAAACACCATAAAGTACGCATGCTTATAAAAAAAATTAGAAGTCGATAACGAGATCAGACGCAGGGCTCTGTTTTTGCGCTTTTAGAGAAGAGGTCTTCGTTTATGCAAGAGCTAAATTTCAATCGCGCCCGATGCTCAGCTGATTTTGTGCAGTTTTTTAAAACATAATCCAAGAACTGGAAAAATCATAAAGTCCGCATATACTGAAAAAATCATAACTCGATCACCCAACTAACAAAAAGGCAGCATTTTAGTACGTTTATAGGAGAGATCTCAGTTTATACTAGTGGGGAATTTCAGTTGCATCCGATGTTTGGCTGATTTTTCGCAATTTTTTTCGAATATGACCTAAAAGCGCAATAAACACGCACCCTCAGAAAAATGTAGAACTTGTTAACCAGACCAGGTAAAGAGCGGATATTTGCAGCTTTATAGAAGAGATATCAGCTTATACAAGTGGAGAATTCTGTCTAAGTTTCGTTCGGTTTTTTGCGACGCTTTAACTGTACCTACGGTAATCTCGAGCGTGAGGAACCATACACCCTTTAAATAAATCATAATTCGCTAACCAGAACAGGCAAGGAGCTAAAGTTTCGCACATTTATAAAAAGCGATCCGCGTTATAAAACTGGAGAATTTCAATGGCGTTCAATTTTCGGCTGAATTTGTGCGAATTTTTTAACACAGCTTATGAAGGCAACAGCTCATAAAGTCCGCGTGCACTGAAAAAATCATAACTCGATCACCCAACTAACAAAA
>NW_026017213.1:4830020-4840313 GCF_020466585.1 Dendroctonus ponderosae
CTGAGCGTTTATAGAAGAAACAACACTAGTTGCCGTTAATGCGTTAAAAAATAGAAACCGCCTTTCTATTTGTGGTAAATGTAAAAAATAACATCGTGCGTCGTGGTAAATTCCTTCTAATGCAATATTCATGTCGTCTGATGGCCAAACTGAACTGTTATCGGCTAAATGGATATTGTTTCGGTAGGTTCCCGATAAGGTGACCACTATTGGTTTTTAAACGGTATATAATTGAACGTTTCTCCTATTTGCTGAACGACTATTCATCCAATCGAAAATCAATAGTTATGTTAACAAAATTGCCTGAATGTATCCGTTCACAGTTGTTTTCTTGGGTAATTGTATCCAAACGAACATGTTATCTGGACTTTATTAGCATTTTTAATTAAAGCGAAGCGCTTTTTCGCCCAGACTTATAGAATGTGTGCGCGATATTTCGCATTAAGCCTTATCTGAGATTCCCGAGGCGCCCCTTATCGGGGCCTTATCGTTTAGGGCCCCAAATTCCTGGGGAATGGGGCGGTGCCCGCCCAATTCCCCAGCAAAAACCGATTAAAAACCCCGAATGAGTACGATGTGTTTTGACTAGACTGGATTGAGGGAAACGTGTGAGGTGCGAGGTGCGAGAAACAGCGTTTAATTAAATATTTATATCTGAAATTCCATTATGGCAAGCGGCATTAAAGGCGCCTTTATTACCCTAATGAAACTAGCATAATTCCAATTTAACTCGGGGTTATTAATCGAAAAACTCAATTAGGCCAATCAGATCGCAGATAGGGATCTGTATCTTGGCATTTTTTGCATAATGTTGTTTTTAGACGTCTTAATTGCTCGAGTGTGGTGTTGCCGATGAAGTAACCGGGTTTTAATTGGCCTTTGTCGTCGATTAATTATATTATTTTCCCATCGGAACGTTGCGGCTTCACTGGGGAAGCTCAACTGTGTCCACTTGATTTATCCGAGCCAAAGTCTGCCAGCGCCTATCCGATAAAGTTTTTCCATTAAGGCCACTCCAGAAGATCCTAATCGAACACCTCTGAAAATGCCAGGACAAAAAGTACATTAAAATCGTATATTTCATTAGGAGTGACGTATCCAGGCACGAGATCGGCTATCGTCACCGCATTTTCCTCGTATGACTTCATCAAGAGCGCTTTTAGTGAATAATGTCTTCTCCACACCTCTTGTTTTCATTGTTCCCCTGCTAACACGACCGGTTTTCCACTTGCAAAGGTCTCGGCAATCGAAACGTAAATAATCATAACAATAATAATAATAATTAACAACACGATAAGTTGTTAACGAGCATTTTGGGCTTTTAATGATTCCATCCACCCATCCATCAACACTAATGGTCCCCATTAATTCGAAGAAGTGAGAGTTAATTGGATTATTTCAAAGGAGTTATTGTATCAATTAACCAGGGCAAACGTTAGCTCCAGCAGACAGTGAACTTTGTTTTCTAGTGAAGAATCAGCCCAGCTACTCACATAATTCAAAGTATTGTATGTATAAACTCAAGCGTCTTTTGCTCAAATCCTGAAGTTTTTACGGTTTTTTAAGTTTTGTCTCCGGGTGTATAAACCGAGGTTGCTTCTATAAATGTGCAAAAATTCAACTGGTTATCCAGCTATGATTTAATAAGGGCACGCGTACTTTATGCCTATTAGCATTCTGATGCTATACGAGTATAAAAATTTCGGAAAATTCAGTTGAGCATCCGATGCGGCTAAAATTTTCCACTTGTATGGGCGATGATCTCTTCTATATAACACGCGAGAATTCAGCTTCTCGCCATCTCTGGTTATCGAGTTTTAATTTTTTTAAGGACACGCGAACTTTATGGCCTTATGGCGTTCTCAGACTATATGGAAAAATTCGCAAAAATTCATACGAGGATGGAATGCGGTTGCAATTTTCCACTTGAAGAACTTCAAATGTCGGCTATACACCTGCGAACATTTAGAATTTTGTCTTCGCCGGTTATAGAGTTTTGATTTTTTTTAAAACACCAGTTTTTTCAAGTCGTTTGCGTTCTGAGACTATATTTGAAAAATCACAAAAAAACAACTGTTGAACACAACAAATTGAAATTTCGCACTTGTATAAACTAGGATCTCTTCTATAAACCGGTTAAAATTCAGCTTTTTACCTTCTCTGGTTATAGAGTTTTGAATTTTTTTAGAACTCGTGTTTTTTATGGCTTCTGACGTTCTCAGACAATTACATAAATAAATTCACAAAAATTCAGGCGAGCATTGATCGCGGTTGAAATTTTCCACTGGTATAAATTAGGATCTCTTCTATAAACATGGGGAACTTCAGCTTTTTGTCTTTTCTGGTTATAGAGTTTTCAGGTTTTTGAGAACTCGTGTTTTTTATGGCTTCTGACGTTCTCAGACAATTATATAAATAAATTCACACACAAAATATAAAATTATAGAGTTTACATTTTTTAGGGATACGCGTACTTTATAGTACTTTGCGTTCTGAGACGACATTGAAAAAATGAGAAAAATTCAGCTGAGCCTCGGATGCGATTTAAACTTTTCGCTAGTATAGAGAAGGATCTCTTCTATAATCTGGCGGAAATTTAACACTTTTGTTTTCGCCGGTTTTAGAGTACGTTTTTTATGGGCACGCGTACTTTACAGTTTTATCCGTTCTTTGACTATATTTAAAAAATAACAAAATTTCAGTCGAGCATCGGAGGCGATTACAATTTTTCACTTGTATAAACTAGGCTCTTTTCTCTAAACAGGCGAAAATTCAGCTTTTAATCTCCTCTGGTTATCAATTGTTGGTTTTTTTAAACCCACACACGTAATTTATGGCATTTTGCGTTCTCAGACTACCTTGAAAAATTCGCAAAAAATCAGCTTAGGATTGGATGCGATCTCAATTTTCCAATAGTATAAACTGCGATCTCTCCTATAAAGGTGCCCACATTCAGCGTTTTGCCTGCTCTGGTTATTCAGGTACGATTTTTTTTAAAGAACGCGCAGTTTGTCCATATTTTAGACTATATTGGAAGCTTCGCAAAAACTTAGTCGACCATCGGATCCGATTGAAATTGTGCCCGTGTGTAAATCGAGTTCTCCTCTACGAACATGCAAAAATCCAGTCCTCTGCTGCACCTAGTTATCAAATCACGATTTTTTTATGACTGGCCAGCTTTATGGTTCCCTAGGAGTGCTTGAACTACGTTAAAACCTTTTTAAAAAATCAGACAATCATCAAACAGGATTGCCAGTTGGTACGCTTATATAGTCAAAGCTCTTCAAAAGCGCCAAGTAGTTTCACCCTTTTGTCTTCTGTAGCTTTATAGTATTTTGACTTCTTCTTAAGTGCGGAAAAACCCCGATATTCTCTGTTAAACCGCGTTCAAAATTGAACATTTTCTCTTCCTAAAACAATCCGACTAATTGGCCATCCCGATACCATCGCAGGCCCAAACTCTCTTCCAACTATGGACAGGCGACAAAAAATTAGCGGCGGTGAAAGTCGCAGCCGCAATGCGTTACGCAACTTTTCCTATACAACAGTCTGTCTAATGACCGTTTTTCAGCTTTGGACTAACGGCCATCCGATTCCGATCTGTCTATATAAATTGGCATTTCTTATTGTTATTGAACAATTATTCAAAGGCGATTGATTTGTTTGGCGCAAAGTGGGCGGCTGTTGGGCAAAAGTCGTGAGGTGGGCTTGCGCCCATAACCGATTAAGTCATAAGGAATGTCTGAAATTGTGGAAAATCCGCCTTTACAGTCCAATAGATCACTGACTATTCAATTTAATCAACTATAATTTTCCAGTGGCGTAGCCGACCAACAAACGAAAAATGAAACCCGAAAATATTTCAAGTGGCTTTTAGGCGGAGGTTAAGTACGAAAAGTGTTAGCTGACAGCTATGTCATGTTGCCACAAAGGGGGAATTGTTTGACAGTTGAGGAACTATTTTGACTGCTGACGGGTGGAAAATGGCAGATGGCAGATGTCTGAGCAGGGTTGACAGGCGTCAGCTGCAGTGCTGTCTATTTGACACTACAGACTGCCCAATTTGACATTTATTGCGTGTCTTGCACAACGTTGCCTGCTTGATGTGGACTTTCCGAAGTTTTTCCAGCCGTTTTGCAAGCACGAGTGGCTTCCATCTGCAGAAGAGTTTGCTCAGCGCGGCAAGTTTTCAATGCCAAGCGATTCGATGCGCAAAATACATTGAGGCAAATGGAGAAAAACGGCAAAAAGCATGCGAGCCGATCGTAATATTAACTGGAAACTAACGATCATAATTAGTAGTCCCGCTGATTTTCGAGCCTCTAAAAAGCTCTTTTCAATTTGTTAAAGCATTTAAGCGGGAAATACAAGCCACCTACATGGGCGGCCCGATACCATCTCGAAAACCCGTTTTGTATGGGACTCCGGATAATTATCGCTTGGAAATGTTAGAATAAACAAGGGCCCTAACTAGCACTGCGGCTTGATGGATTACACATCCATGGATTATTGATATTACATGGGCGGGATCGATTTAATTTGATGAAATGTTGCGCAAAAAAACCAGCATCGAGCGCTCGTTTCGGTTCAACTAGAACAAAAATTCGGGAGACTTGATAACATCCGAAGTTGCGCAAAAAATGCACATCTCGTGACCGAAAGCGTGTATTTCTCGTTCCATCTGCGAACGAATTCGCATTAGCGGCCATTTGGTCGACTATCTATTATCTAACACGACGAGAAAGGCCTGAAATTCTATGAAACCGCCATCAAGTGGCGATTGTAGCCACACGGAAAAAACGATTCAAAGTTTCTCAACTCAAGAGACAAGCTGTTGAGTCTGAACTCCTTTAAGAGTTGTGTGGAAGTCGCTGTTTTTCTCCCCGATTTCTCCTGAAGAAATATTCAAGAAGGTTTATACGAGTGAAGAATCAGGAACGCTGAGACCCGAGAATAGGCCTGGGTAACACTGTGTTGAGTTGCGCTATTGAGTTGTTGCCGCTCTCTGAGTTAACGAGTTATAACTCATCGGTTAAAACCCCCATTATTGTCAAACAAGAAGAAAATCATCAGAAAATAACGCTTTTTGCGTTTTCGATTAAAAACTTTTAGTTTGCGATCGGTCTGGGAGAAAACCTTACTGGTTTTCGGAAAAAACCGGTGACATTTAACTTTCGTTTTTGTCCCGATTCGACACTGAAAAAAGTTTTGTACATTTTTTACAAAGCTATAAATATGTCTTATGATTTTGCGCGTAAAAGTCCTCCAGATCGTCAGTATTTTTAAGTGAAACTCTACAAAATAGAACGTTTTTGAGTAGAAAGTAAAGCGAAAAAGTCATCACAGCAACGGAACTGAGTTACTGTGCCGGTGCGGTGGGCTGGCGCACCAAGCCATTTGAGCAGCACTGCGCCACCTCCTAAAAATTCACTGAGTTACCGAGGCCTACGTGAGAAGTCAATACAATTTCACCAATAACCAATTTTCCATTATTTGCAACAGTAGGCTCAATAGGCGCTTTTGGCTGTTGAAGTTGTGAGAAGGAACAACATGCGACTAAACAAGCAGGCAACGTTATTTTCCTGCGCTCAAATTCACACTCGACACATTTTGCGCTTTAGAATGCAACACGAGACGCAATAATAGCTGTTGAAGTTGTGGCGAGCCCTCTGGGCACGGCACAACAAAAGGGAACAACAATAAATTGTTGTTTTCTCAGACTCAGGCACAACTTGAAAATCGAGACTTTTCACACAGTGTTGTGCACGATGAAAGCGTTCAGATTCCTTTTGGCGTCGCCATTGAGGCAAATCATTCGCGCACATCCCTGAAGAGCAACAGGGACTAACTGAACGAGCAGGCAACACTGTTTTCCAGCCTTTCGACCAATGGCAAGCCGTCGCGGGCTTCACTTATCCCATTTACATTGCAATCAAAATCTCGTTCGGCGCTTTCTCAAGCATAGTTGTCAATTCATAAGCCAGAGTGTCAAATATGTCAGAGAAACGCTGTCATATTTGGGAAAATGTCACATCGCCTGCCACAGATTGCCAAGTTGACAAGTCTGTGGCGTCAAACAGCTGACTTGCCTGACTTCTGAGTCAAACTTGCTCAGAAGCCCGTCACTGTCAGCAGTTGAAGTAGTTCCTCAACCGGCAAAGTTAGTTACTCAGATGGTTATTAGGCTTTTGCTGCATAAGGAAGTAGTCATATGTTCATAGGAGTGGGACACAAGCGCGTAAAAGCAACATAGCGATTTGCTAATATTGATTTCACATTTTAAGGTTAAATTTTGTTTGTGAACTAAACAATTGCGTAAACCGTGGCACTTAAGAATAACATCCAGATCCAGAAGAATCCAGTACTCGTCTAGTGCACTGACTAAATGTGCAGAGCCTCACGGGGAGCAAAGAGCGCGGCCGGGCCAACTTTCCACCAATCACACTCACGCTCTGGCTGCCCGTCTGACCAATTGCATTTCTGAGGAAGCCCACTAGTGACTATTTGGGCTGATGGAGGAACCGCCGCTGTTTTCCAGCGACAATTTATCAGAAAACCGTTTTCTGACGCCGCTGATTTTTCAATTCGCGATAGCATCTTCTTCGCCGCAGTCTCGAGATGGTTGCGCGATATGATATCTGAGGGGGGGCGCAAGAAGGGGCGCGCGGGGCCCGATGCACGTCCCTGATAAGGGTCGGGCCCGACCCTTATCGGCGCTCATCAATCAGCCGTCCGATAAACAAACTGGCTGCAGGGTTTGTTTTTGGTCGGGAAACTTTAAGGCCGGTTCACATGAAACCGGCTTTTGCGTGATAAATCGCCTTTTAAAATGCTATACTGGCAGTTTATCTTATTCGGAATTAATCTTCGCTTTGCTCGTTGCCCGCATTTTCAACCATCTAAAGGTTCCTGCTGGGTTGAGCTTGAAATCAGCGTACTTTGGCTGTGAGAAAGCATTACTACTTTATCGACAATTTGGCAACAGACTCAGTGATTTTCTCCGAATGCATGGGCAAGCTCTTATCGGTATCAGCAGGTATTACAACGTCCGTCAGACGCTCTTTGTATGTAATCGGCCCGGAGCATCTCTGATCAGCCGCATTCTGCCCGAGGACAACATCCATTAGGACGCATAATGATTGGGCCGCGTATTCCGCAATTATGGTTTGTTTGTACGATTCGATCAATGTTGTGATTGGTCCCAATCAGGCACTTTCCTATCCCGCTGTCGTCCCACAACTATTTTAATCCGTCGGGCGCTTATCGCATCCGAAAGGATAATCAGGGCCCGCTCGACTTGTCTATCTGTGAACGTCTCAGTCCTGCTGGTACCCGTTTTATTCACATAATCGACGGGAAAAACGCGCGGAAAACCTTTTAAGTTGGGCATAATGGGGGCTGCACTTGTTCAAAAGTGCCAACAAATACATCACACCTTCCTAGTTAGAAGGAAACATGTCGGATGAGTTTGTTGTCTACCTGCCCGACTGGCCGACCCTCTTTTGTTTGCCAACGTTTACCATCTAGAGACAGTTGGGCTGCATCTGTTGTCTTCGCGGCCTGCTTCGCATCGCTTCCTAATCGATCCGATCTACCAAATATAAAAAATGCCCACTACCAAATGACTGTCAGCGACTAAACGCTTTAACGTGATGGAAACTGAACACATGACACTTAAAAATTAATCGGGACGTGCACACTCAGTTGGCTGTGACCGGGTGGTTTAAGGTGTGGCAGGTTGGTATGGGATGGTCGGGTACCAACTGGTGTCCAGGAAGCATTTTATTGGAGAAAAATGTGCTGCTGCATGATTTGATGCGGTCTGCTGATACGAAGCAAACTTCCTCAGCGCTGAGGCGGAATTCAAAAAATTCTCAAATATTCCCTGCTCGAACGTTAACGAAACTTCTCAGGTGACTGGCAGGAAAACTGCGTCAGCTTCATTGAAGATTTCAACTTTCTAGCTCCTGTTCCGGGGACAGCAGTTCACACTCAAATTGAAAAAATACCTCAAACGCTTCCTTGTTGCATCGTCGCAAGCAGGCAGTGAGTTCAAAAGAATGTCAAAAATCTCTGATCGATCGAAAGTTGTTAGCATTTCTATGGCTAGAAGCTGGTAAAGTTCTGCAGGTTTTTTCAAAAGATGTACTTCCTGGCTGCCCTTGCTTGGGAGTTGTCAGACTGGGAATGTAGGATTGCATGAATATAGTCGACGAAGTCGACACTCAGTTTTAAAAGTTTGTAAAACTTTTTTTGTGAGGCTTCAGATCACGAGTTTTGCACCGCTTGAAGGTAGTTGAGTTTTCCATCCTCAGAGCCAATATCAGCTTTTTAACCTTTCTCAGTTGAAAAATATCAATATTTGAAATTTCGCTTGCTTAATCCTTCGTAGACAGTGATTTCAAAAATGTCTCAAAAATCCGTCACTTTGCAGAACCTGGTAAAACTTCTCCACTTTTTAAATACGCTAAATCTCCAGTTTCGGCCAAAGTTTCAGCTTCTTCGCGCACTTTTCTGATGAAATAATGGACTTAACATATAGGGTGGCACGAATATAAAACGACGAAGTCGACAGTGAAACAAAAAGAAATCTCAAAATTCTTCCATTAGACTTAAAGGGGCAAAGTTTGAACACTATCTAGATAATTAGGGTTTGCAGCCTCTGAGTAAATATCAACCTTTTAGCTTCCCTCAATTGAAAGATATCAATATTTGAAATTTCGCTTTCACCATCCTTCCTAGACAGTGATTTCAAAAATGTCTCAAAAATACGCAACTAAGTCATCCACTGTGAAAATGTCGTATGTTTTCTCAATACCCAAGTCGAGAAACCAAGCAGTTCCACAGTGGATTGGCCTCCGAAAATCCATTTTCATTTCGCAATCACAGTACCAAAAAAAAGCATTTCTCAAAGCGCAAACGACGACAAGCTTTGTTGGGAAAGAGAAATAATCACTTTCAGTTGCTCGGTTTCTCAATCCAAAACTAGAGAAATTAATCAATTTCTCAGCGAAAATGCTGCAAAATCCTCCATGCTTGCGAATAAAACCCATTCGAGAGTGCAACAATAATAATTCAAGTCCCACCCAAAGCTTCCCATTTACCGTTAGTCAGTTTTCTCAATCCCCAAACTGTAGATTGAGAAAATCCCAGCAGTTTTTAACTGGATTTACCTCAAGTGACTTCACAACGTCGGAAAACCCTTTTAGCCACAAACACACTATTTCTGGTTTCTGGGTTTCTCAATCCAAAAGCGAGAAATGCTTAAGTTTTCCACTGAAAATCTCGCAAAACCTCAGAATTCCCTGATAACAAATCAAAATTTCTCATTTCTTTTCAATTTTATCGAACGCCACTATGCAGAATCTGGTGAAACTTCTCCACCCGTTAAGAACGCTAAATCTCCAGTTTTCACGAAAGTTTCAGCGTCTTCGTTCACTTTTCGGATCAGATATAGGGTTGCACGAATATAAATTGACAAGGTCGACAGTGAAACAAAAAAAATTCTCAAAATTCTTCCATTTGACTTAAGGTCGCAAATTTTGAACAGTATCTAGATAATCAGGGTTTGCAGCCTCAGAGTAAATACCAACCTTTTAGCTTCGCTCAATTGGAAGATATCAATATTTGAAATTTCGCTTGCTTCATCCTTCGTAGACAGTGATTTCAAAAATGTCTCAAAAATCCGTCACTTTGCAGAACCTGGTAAAACTTCTCCACTTTTTAAATACGCTCAATCTCCAGTTTCGGTCAAAGTTTCAGCTTCTTCGCGCACTTTCCTGATGAGATATTGGACTTAACTTAGAGTTTCCACCGACGACACTCAGTTTAGTTCGACAGACGACACTCAAAAAAAAAATCAGGAAATTCTTCTACAGGCCTTAAAGCCACAAATTTTCCACCATGTTTAGGCAGGTGAGTTTTGCAACCTCGGGTTAAACACCAACCGTCTAGCTCCATTAGATCGGAAGACATCAATCTTTGGAAATTCACTTGCATCCTCCTTGGTCTAGAAAGCTTCTAAAAAATTCTCAAAAACCAGCCATTAGGCTGAACTCAGGGGCGGATCCAGCTTTAAATTCAGGGGGGGATTATGTAGAAAAATAACATTCTTCTGTTGTCTATGAAATTATAAAAATTATCGTCGTTTCGTGCAAGGGTGGCGTAAGATTATTGCAAAATTTCATGTTTTCCGTCCCGTTTTGCATGTTTCTCGGAAGCAAAATGAGCAAGAACGCTCGCTTTTACATCATTCCAAAGAGAACTAAATGGCCTTTTTAGAAAGTGAACCAT
>NW_026017213.1:4841312-4846709 GCF_020466585.1 Dendroctonus ponderosae
AATGGCCTTTTTAGAAAGTGAACCATGGATGGGGAAATGTTGGCAGTTTTCTCAAAAAATGCTTGAATTCAAGAAGTTTTAGATTTGCGTGGTTTTTTGTTTTTCAGCTGTAAAATCCACTTGAACATGACGCTGCTTTTTTCGAGGTTTCTCAAGAACCATTCGAGCCACAGAATTCGTTTTGACATCGTTGGATAGAGAATTGAAAAGTCGATTCAGTCGTAACAACGTGAGTGAGGAAATTTGCTCATTTCTCGGAGGCAAAACGAGCAACAACGCTCATTTGTACATCATTCTAGAGAGAAATAAATGGCCTTTTTAGAAAGTGAACCATCGATAAGGAAATGTTGCCAGTTTTCTCAAAAAATGCTTGAATTCAAGAAGTTTTAGATTTGCGTGGTTTGCAAATTGCGGAGTTGCAAAATCCACTTGATCATGACGCTGCTTTTTTCGAAGTTTCTCAAGAACCATTCGAGCCAGAGAATTTGTTTTGGCATCGTTGGATAGAGAATTGAATGCGGGATGATAAACTTGAAACTTCTGCACTTCTTGGTCAAGACTCAACTGTAGCTTCAGCGCAATTTGCAACTTTCCTCAACTAACAGGTGAGACTTGGAACAGGTCTGCACTGGTCAAGGGTTGCACGAATAGAACCGGTACAGTTTGTCCTGAGTTTCCAGCTAAAGACAGGGCAAAATCCTTGCACTCTAAGCAAAAGAGATTCATCCTGAGCAATTAGCGCCCAATGGGCGCCAAACCCACAGAAAAACCCCCACAATAACTCAACATTTAGCAATACGGGGGCTTTGTGTACGTAAACACAATGAACAAGGGCGTGCAGACTCAAAGATAGCACGTTTCGAGGTAAATGCGATCCATATTCCGACATTAGAATAAAATAAAACGTAATTCGTGGTGACAGGCCGCTAAAAATGGCACCGGTGCATGATCCGATAAGGGAATGACGAACCGACCAGCGACGCGACGCCCAATGAAAATACATGAAATATATTCAATCTGGCTGAGGGCGATAAGCTGCTCGGGGGCCCCAAACCACCAGTGACGTACGACGCCGATAAGACATTATTCCAAAGGAATCGGACGGAGTAGAAGTGAAAAAATGATGATGGTTGCGGAACATCTGAAACGTCCGTCTAAGAATCAATTAAATGCTGGTGTGTCATACGCTGATAAATTATGCTCAGCTCGATGGAAAAGAGGTAAGAGTGGCGAAAAAGGGCAGCGAAAGGGACAGCAACAAATGTCCAATGAAGTATGAGTCCTGCGCTGTCTGGTGCTTATCTTTCTGGCACAGCAAACAATTGAGAATTTCGCCACCGGTTCGAGGGTAATCTTGATGTGGGCTTCGTTGCACTTCAAGGGACAGATTTCCAGCTCCTGGAGAAATTGATCGATTGCCCTTAAGGAGCTGCGAACATATTTGGTCAGCGGGAGAGAGGCGATAAGCACAAGAAGGGGCGCCAGGATGTTTGATAAAACTCGGGCGCAAACAAACGCAGCCAGGTGGGCAGACCATGTAGCTGGGAAATTGACGATCTGAATTAATGCAGCGCCTCCATCCTGCAGCCCGATAAATTGACGGCGATAAGGCCGGGACGAAAAATAAAAAAGCGGAAAACAATCCGCTAATCAAACAAAGTGGCCGATAACATCAATCGGGAATATTTATGAATGCAAATTTGCGCCGAGCAGATCTCTTTATCGGCGTCCAAGGCCGAGAGAATGAATATAATCAGGCCCTAATAAGTCCGGTAATTGCATGTATAATTTAGCAGGAGGTGCAAAAGATAAAACCGTATCGAATATAATAAATTCAAATTTATGCTAAAACTGCCCACGGGGTGCTGCCGTGTGTTTTTCATCCGAATTGTGCATTATCCATCGGCCATCGGACTCTCTGCGGAACCACTTCTTCTTTTGAAGCTCGCCCTATACCTATTGAAGTTCCACTGAATAACTAACTCTTTTTTTCTTAGCTTGCAAAGCTCTATTCTAGGCTCTATTCTAGTGGCTATTGCACCTCTGGGTGAAGAGTTGGAAAGTGGAAAATTGCTCTGCCATAAGGCCAGAGAAGATGTATGGAATTTCCGGCAACGGCAGGTTTTTCAGGAGAAATTTCCGAAATCAGTCTCAACTTGAGGTGATGAAGAACATTTTCCATTGTGCATATCTTCTAATTCAGAGCACCGAGAAAGACATTTATTTTGAGACTGGCTATCAACTGTGTCTTCTGGTGGTGTGAAGGAAGCCCTTCCTCTGCACGCGTAAGGACGGGTTTTGAGAAATTTTTAAATTTCCCTGTTTTATTTGTCCCCTATTTTTGAGCAACCATTTTGTCTTCTGAACCGGAGCAGGTGAAAAGTTGCAATTTCCTGCTAAATTTAGAGCAGAATGCTAGCTATAAACCGCAGAAGTTTAATTAAGTTGTGGTAGATGGCAGACTTTTGAGAATTTTTCAAAATCGCTCTCTACTAAAGGTGATGCCAGTTAATGTTCATTGATTGGTATTTCCGAACCCAAAAGTCTAGAAGGTTGAAATTTCCTTCCAGATTGGATCATTAGGCTGGCTTGATATGCCGTGAAACTCTTGATCTTCCGACAAAAGGACGATTTTTGAGATTTTTAAAAAATTTGAGTGCAGCCTTCGTCAGCTATATTTATTTATGCAACCCAATTTGCCAACTCGCATATCTCTCACGCAAGAGCAGCAGGGAAGTTCAAATTTTGACCAAGGTTGACTCAGTATCCTGTCGAGTAGACACAGAAGTTTCTTCAGGGTTTGGTCGAAAACAGATTTTTGAGCACTTTTCAAATCACGTTCTGCTAACGTGTGCTGCAAGTAACTATTCAAAAATCGATATCGGCCAACTGAGTAGAGCTGGAAGGTTCACATGCATTCCCAGGTTGCACAACTTCCTTGCCTAGAAGTGGGCTGAAAATTGTTGCTTTAGCGCTGATGGAACAAATTTGAGAATTTTTCAATTTTGTGTGTTATCGTTAGTTATATGTGTGCATATTCCCACTCCCATATCTTCCCAGAAAGACCAGCTGGGAAGTTCAAACTGTAGCTCAATTTGGCGAAGGACCCTACCTGTCCACTCGAGAAGTTTCATCAATTTTGGGTCTAAAACATTTTTTTGGGAATTTTTTTAAAATCACTTTCCACTACTGGTGCTGCACCTAAATTTCAAAAATCGATTTCCCCCAACTGAGTATAGGTGGATGGTTGACATTTATCAGCAGGTTGCAGAACTTCCTTGTTTGGAACATGTGAGAAATATTTAACTCAAACCCTGATAAAAAAAATAGGATTTTTTAAAGCTTTTGAACTATCATTGATGGTTTTATTCGGGAACCCCGTCATTTCAACTCCCGTATCTTCCAAGAAAGACCAACTAGGAAGTCGAAACTCCAACTGAAGCTGTAGGAAAATTCCACCTATAAACCGTAGAAATTCCGCCAATTTTCTGAGTTTTGAGAATGTTTTGAAATCATTTTCCATTCAGGCCAATTCAAGTAAATTTCCAAAGGTCGATATAACCTTCAATTTTAACTCCCATAACTCCCACGACAGAGCCGCTAAGAAGCTGAAACTTGGAACGAAGTTTACAAAGGCTCTTGCCTAATAACTGAGTTTCGTTAATGTTTGACAAATGGCAGATTTTTGCGATTTTTTTTAACCACTGCAAACTTAGCCTGATGCTACTGAATTTTCAAAGATCCTTACCTTGCAACTAACAATACCTAGAAAGTTGACATTGCCTCTCATGTTGCAGAACTTCTCGACTTTGAAATTGCGTAAAACACTTTATCTGCATGGCCATGGACAATTTTTGAGAATTTTTTTTCTAGAGTGTCAACTTTGGCAATAATATTCGTGCAACCTTCGATTCCCACTGTCGTATCTTCCAAGAAAGAACGGCTTGGGAGTAGAAACTTGGGCCGAAGTTGCCGAAGTATCCTATCTAATAACTCCTGAAGTTTCGTTGATGTTTGACAAATGACGGATTTTTGAGGATTGTTTGAAACCACTGTCCACTTTTCGCAAAATTTTCACAAAATCTTCAAATACCGATATCTTCCAACTGAGAACATGTACAACGTTGACATTTACTCTCATGCTGCAGGACTTTCCCAATTTCAAATCCCGTAAATCACTTTACTTGAACGCCTATGGAACATTTTTGAGAAATGTTTAAAGTTGAGTATCAACTTTGTCAATATTATTCATGCCTCCCTCTATTCCAACTCCCGTAACTTTCAAGAAAGAGCCGTAAGTAAGTTGAACCTGTGACTGAAGTTGACGAAGTATCCTGCCTATGAACTGTAGCAGCCTCGTAGATGTTTGACAAATGACGGATTTTTGAGAGTTTTTTGAAGTTACCTTCCAGTTAGGCTGATTCAAGGGAATTTTCAATGATCGTCATCTTCCAACTAACAACACCTGGAAAGTTGATATTTTGTCGCATGTCGCAGAACGTCCCGACTTTGAAATTGCGTAAAAAACCCTTACCTCGGCGCCAATGGACAATTTTTGAGAAATTTTTAAACTCGAATTTGGGCTTGTCAATAATACTCGTGCAACCCTCAATTTCAAGTGCCGTAACTCCCGATCAAGAGCCTCTAGGAAGTTCAAACTTTCAAGGTAGTGGGCGAAGTATTGTACCTCATAACTCCGGAAGTTTCGTAGGTGTTTGGAAAATGACAGATTTTTGAGAATTTTTTGAAATCACAGCTGATACAGGCAATCCTCGACCTGAGAGCACCTAGGAAGTTGATATTTACTCTCTCGTTGCAAAACCTACTGCATTTCAAATTGCGTAAGACGCTTCAACTGAAGGCTCATGAGAAAATTATCATATTTTTTTAAACTTCAGTATAGACTTTGTCAACAATATTCATGCAACTCCCTTAACTCCCAAGAAAGAGCCGCTAGGAAGTTGCAATTTGGACGCAAGTTGACGAAGTGTCTTGGCTAACAACCCCCGAAGTTGCGCTGATGTTTGACGAATTGGAGATTTTTGCCAACTGAAACCACCTTGAAAGTTGATATTTACTCTCCTGTTCCAGAACTGCCCGACTTTGAAGTGGCATAAAACGCCTTTGCTGAACGCAACTGGAATTTTTTTATTTAAAAGAAATTTGGTATCTCCTAAATCATATGTGCGCAACATTCTAGTCCAACTCCCAAGAAAGGGCAGCTGGGAAGTTGAAACTTTGACCGCAGCTGGACAAGTGCCCCACCCAACAACCCTGCAAGTTTCGTTTGAGGGTCGCAGTTTGCAGCTTTAAGACAATTTTTTGAAATCAAAGCAATTGCGGTGCTTAGTTGATTAAATCCCCATTCCAATCAACCCTTTTTTATTCGAATGAATC
>NW_026017213.1:4847708-4848861 GCF_020466585.1 Dendroctonus ponderosae
CTATTTGAGTGTACACTTAGATGACAAATCGAGGTAGTTTGGTAGCTGGAAACACTTAAACCAGACCGGGGAGGTAAGAAGTGCCAACGACATCAAGCGATGTATTTGTGTTCTTTGTGGCAGCCTGATACAAAAGCGGGCCAGATAGTCGATTATCGCGCCCCCAGATAGGGCTGCAAGCCTCAGCGCCCCGCTTTCGCGTAGAATGCGGCACGAGGAGGAAAAAAGCGAAATTCAATAGACGAAATTACAATAACGTAATCGTGACAGGGTGATAAGAACGAAATATCATTCTGGAAATTCCGCCACCAAATGGCCATATTAAGAAGGCCGTAAACAAGGGTGACACTGAAATTTGTTAAACTAATTCTCGGACCATTATAGAGCCCTAAAAGAGCTGCTATCGGCGGTCGTATCGCGCGGTATTAAACCCTTTTGGTCGTGGCTAATATCCATACAATGTCACGCATGGCGCGGCCGCTACCTATTGCTTATTAATGAGCGTCCGGCTACACTTTCTGCCAACAGATCGTTTTCAACCGAATTATCTGCCCTATGATTTATCCACTCTTTTTTCGACTTGCTTCTACTCAAAAAGCTGGAATCCGCCTTGGATTGAACATAGTTACAGAATCCTTCACTTGGCAACAATATAATAATATCTTTATTAATAGCTGTTGCTAGCAAATAATAGTAGTTTTCGATAGAATGGCGAAAAATGTCGTTTTTGATAAGAAAGATTGCACGAATAATAAAATGCATCGATTTCATATTTAAAATTTTGTGGCAATGTCATTTTTTGAAATGTCATGTTTTGAAGTTTGTAATTAAGTTTAAGTACTTTTTCAACTTGAAACACCTGTGGTCTTGGGATGGTGTATGCATGTTGCATACTCTGCATGACATTTGCGCTTCTTAAAAAGATCGTGTTTTACGTGTGACAACATCGCAAAAGTAGATAACTAGGCCATTAAAACGATTATGAGACTGAACTTGTAACAAAGGTATAATCTACAAATTCTAAGTAAACTTGAAAATAGGATCAACAGTTGTTGGTAAACCTACGTAATTCCTTAAAAAAGCATTTCGGTTATTTTTAAATAAAAATACTAAAAAATATATAATGACAGTGGCAAGTTCAAAGTGTCACATT
>NW_026017213.1:4849860-4864513 GCF_020466585.1 Dendroctonus ponderosae
AAACAACCTCGAAATCCAAACGCAAAGCTGAAAAATCGTCGCAAATTGCCTGATTATGACAGATAATCGAAACTTTGTTCACTTATAGAAGAGACTTTTCCATACAAAATGCATCAAAAACTGTTTTTTCAGGGTTGATTCAAGGGTCAACTGGGTTCAACCAAGCGAGTTATGGACAAATGAATGTATCCAAAACTGCGCCCATTAACTTCACCTTTGCCAATTTCCAATTGCCTCTGGGCCATAAAGTTCCAATGCTGCAAAAGAACAGCCGAGACGAAAAATGAAGAGCATTCATTTGGCTTTAACCTGCTGGGCGAGTTTTGGATATCGCATGTCCACTAAACGAGTTTGGCCAAATTCAGGCAATCATAACCCCAACCATTTACTTGATGTGTGCCACTCATTCACCTCTTAATAGAATGACTCATACTTTCCAGACATCCTTGATGATGATCACATTTCGAAACCCTGAACTTCACTGGAGAGAGTTTTGCTGCAAAAGTTGCAAAAAACCCCGAGTTTTCTGCTCTGATGGTTCAAAGGCGCCAAAACTCCCAACCAAGGCTTGAACAACCATCCACACATTCATGATATTTAAATTGCAACTGTTCCCCAGAAATCCTTGATGATGACTAAATTTCGAAACTTCTTTCTTCTTCTAAAGTCTTCTTCCTACCAAGCTTCTACACGAACTTGGCAACTCTCAGAGCCAATTCGGATTTTTAGCGCATCAATCAACCTCACAAAACGTCTGTTTCTTTTTCTCCTCCATATGGTTCAACCAGAATCCGCAAGTCTTGCAACATATCAACAGTCTCAAGATTCGAACAGTTTAAATGCGTCGGATTTGCTTATCAATCTGCCATTTTATCACGCATGGGAAATATCCAATAATTTTTCCAAATCTGTTTATCTCATTAGTTGTTTGCTTTACTCCACTGAATTGTCGATAGGGTCGATTCCGTTTATCTGGCGCATATTTATAACCGTGCTATCACTGGACGATGTCCGGAAACTGGAATCCAGTGGGCCAACCAGCGCATGTTCCAGGCCGTCCGCACGGCCCGATCTAAATCAGCGGATTTTTAATAAAGAGTGCAGCAAATAATTGGTGCCGATCGTTCTTGTATCGACATAAATACGTGGGGCTCCGCCCATTTTCAATTTATAACTTCTCGGATAACAAACGAGTAGATCGCACCCGATATTGGCCATAAGTAAAAATGCTAATCGAGAGGCTATAATGGCGATGGGCATGGCAATAACCGGTAATCAGCCTGGAATTTATATATCACGTATTTGTAGTTGATCTAATGAGTATCCGAGATTAATTCATTGGGAGGACTTTAATTGCCGGTGCTTAAAATTGTTTATTGGGGAGAGCAATGCGAGGAGAAGATAAGCACTGGTACGTACCGTTGCCATTCTGTCAGTATGTTATTTATCTCTTTAGCCGCTCTAATGAGGAGATTTCTTGTTGATTCCGTATCAACTAGCAGGTTGATGCTGTGCACAACTCAAAAATCTACCCGAAAATGCCCTCTATTTGCCTCCACCTGAGCCACAAAGTTCTGAACCTTTGCCATTGTTGATGAGTTTCTCAGTTGCGGTTCCTGCAGCAATATGCATAGGAAAAGTGCACTATTTGAAACAATAGAAAAATCTAATCAGCAGATCTCATAATTCCCTTTGGTATCAACCAATCTGGGACGACGGGGCTTCCCACGATTTGCATACACACACACACACATACGGGGGCATTATTCAAAGAAAAAAGCCTTGAATGGTGGCCTAATTTATTAAGACGCAGTTAATTAGAAACGCATCATAATCATACCGCTACGATCAAGATTCCACCTCATAATTCGTTTAAATTAAATACATTTTATGGTTTATTATTATACGGGGCCCGTGAGGTGATCCCAGCGCGGTTATGCAGAATGAAATATCGCTGTTCTTTATTACTTCTGGTTGCTAATGCAATTATTATTGTAATTATGCAGATTTGTCTTATATCGTGGCTACCGGTTGATAGCTACCGAGCGTCGATGAAAAATCCGATTTTTGGCTTTGGTCCTTCGAGCCGGATGTTGTGGGCTGAGTAAATGTTTGTGATGGCGCATCAAGCAGCCTGAGATATCATGTTCGGACAGGTAATGGCGTGCAAATGTGCGATATCAAGACCGCAACACTCGACATTTGGATGATGGAATTGCTGCTGACGGGGACGAACAAGGGTCGGAAGTTTTCCAGCAGCGGGCGAAACATGCCCCTTGTGCAGCCTAATTTTCGCCCATTAGATTTTTCTTAATCCATATCTATTTGGAAATTGGATGCAAAACAGGTTTTAGGATTGCCAGAGTTTCGAACTCTAGGCGTCTTCAAGGATTTACAAGAAATTGTGCAACTGCAACAGGATTGTTCTGAGTGTGATTTTCTGAGGTTTCAGMGCCGGAATCTTGATTTTTKTTACAAATTTCGGAAAGRRCACTCTYTGATAAACGCAAMGTTTCGGCTTTTAGGATCTTCAAGGATTTCTAGGAAGGGTTTCTCATTCCATTAAGAGCTACYCCCCCGGCAAATGAGCACATTTTATTTRTCCAGAACTCGCTTAGTGGAAATCCAATTTTCAAAAACCGCCAGGCATTTTAGAGCCAAAGAAATTCGCTTGAATTGACGCCTCATCTATTTTTTGTGGAAGCAAAATTTTATTGTCCAGAGGCAAATGAAAATTGGCAAAAATCAAGTTAATGGTTGAAGTTCTGGCTGTCTTATTTTGTCCACAACTCGCTTAATGCAAATCCAATTTCCAAAAGTCGCCAGGSATTTTARAGCCAAAGAAATTCTCTTCAATTGACGGCTCGACTATTTCTCTGTGGAAGCAAAATCTTATAGTCCAGAGGCAAATGAAAATTGGAAAAAATGCAGATAATGGTTGAAGTTGTGGTTGCCTTATTTTGTCCACAACTCGCTTAATGCAAACCCAATTTCCAAAAGTCGCCAGGCATTTTAAAGCCAAAGAAATTCTCTTGAATTGACGCCTCGACTATTTTTTTGTGGAGGCAATCGTAACCGCATAGTCCAGAGGCAAATGAAACATGTTTGCCAATAGGCGAGAGTCTAGTTCAAGCGCTGGAAAGAAGAGCTTTCTCCCAAAAATTGTAGAAAAAAACTGTCTCYACTGACTACTGACAAAGTTTCGAATGCTCGAAACATAGCCATCATCAAGYATCACTAAGCAGGCACTGTCAATGSGGGATCCGCAGGCAATAAAAAAACACTGACTTTTGCTTTTACGGTGACTCAAAATATCGGCAAAAAGTGCTRCGAAAAAGTATCCCAAACGCGCCATCATCAGGATTTTTAKGAAATTTTMGRAATTTTGCTGGCTTTTTCCAAAGCRATTCGACTAATCYTAAAAAATAATTKAATTTTTGGGGAGTTACTAGCGCTACAATGCTGCGCGTTGTGGCCATTAATCGACCCTTTTGGACTTTTTAGAATCYGAAAGTTTAAATTTTGCGCTCCTCCAGGGAAYCTTGAAAAMGSTCCTAAAATTTCCTGAGTTTTCCTYGGAAGAGTAATTGAAAATGCGCTTTTCGCCTTTGAAAATGCGCTTTTCGCCTACGAAAATGCGCAAAAACGTACAGATTGGTCTCCTAGTTCTATATTGGGKGGAAASTTTCAAATTTCCGTCATCTTCAGGCATTTTTTGGGAAGCCCCATTTGGCAGATTAGAAGAGTGTGAAATGAACTCCTACTGAGTTTCTCGCGTACGCTGGCATCAATTGTGTGTTCCGATCTGGTTAAGGCCTTCGACAATGTTCCTCAAGAGCATGGATTCAAAGATACAAGTTTCGCCGTGTTCCGATTATGCAAAACTAAATATCGACACGAAACCTTGCCACCACATTGCTCAGGCAGTACACGTACTCGATTCGCAGCCGTATCACTGCTTATTATCTTTCTGTCAAAGTTTCAAGAAAAATGGACCCAACTCTCGATTACCGCCCCCGACTCGATTAGGGCTCTTAATGAATAAATATGAAGTTGTCATCATCGGAAAAGGGCCTATTTTCGTCCCGCAAAGGATAAATGGTCAGGCTGCGTCCCATTTGGGATTCTGCTCAGCTTCAGCTCGATTCCACGTCGTTTCGTGTGCTTTTAGACACTACCTGCCGTGATTAATTGAGCATTCACCCCACGTTGCAAAGAACTTGCCTTAAAACTCCTTTTTTGACCCATCCAGTATTTTCCTATTAGGCGTTAATAAGCTCTACTACTATTAGGCTTTTAATAAATATCCCCTTGGAAAAGGGTCGTGAAGTCACGTGTTAATGCCTCAATAGAAGGGTGAGAGCCAACCTGTTGAAGCTGCAGCTTGTTTACGACCCTAGGGGAGCAAGGCAGGCAATATTGCCAAGAATTCGCCAGTGTTTTTTTTCCCAGGAAAATCAACACTGCAATATGAACGGAAATTGTGGGTTTAGTGTGATACATACAAAAATTACAACTGTAATTTTCAAAATTTAATTGACAAAACACTAGTGAAGCTGTAAAATTAATTTTTGCATGCTTTTGAAGAGAAAATGTTGCGCTAAATGTGGGGATAGTTGCACGCGAACGGGAAATTTAGACGATTTTTGGCAAATTTTCAAACGCGAGCTCGAACTGTTTGATTTGACTGAAAATGCAATATGCAACGGCAAATTCAAAAAATAATTATAAGAAAACTAGCCAATCCAGAGAACTCATTTTCATACTATTTTGAACCGAATGCTTTGCTCTAAACCTCTGAAAAGTTGATCTTCAATTTTTGACCAAATTGAAAATTGAACTTCTTTTGTTTTTAAACAAATAAAAAAATTAATTGCCGAAAAACTAGTCAAGGCAGCAGACTTATTTTGGCACGATTTTGGAGAGAAAATGTTGCTCTAAATCCTTGCAAAATTAGAATTGAATGACAAATTTGGGCGTTTTTACATACAAGTGAATTTCGAGTTTTAAAAATGTTAAAGTTTAACTTCGAGAAACATTGCAAGTGTATTTTGAAAAAAATACTTACAGAAAAGATTTGTTTTGCCAAGGATTTGAAGAAAAAATCTAATTCTAAATCTTGGAAACGTTGCACTTGAATGGCAAATTCTTGTGCAAAATTTCAAAAGTGAACTCGTACAGTTTGATTTGCCTTTCAAAGTTCAAAATTTAAGAGTGAATTTTCAAAAATTAATTACAGAAAATCTGGCTAAACCAGAATTCTTATTTCGCGACGGATTTGAAGAGAAAACGCTGCTCTAAATCCTTGGAAAATTAGACTTGAATGACAGATGTGTGCAATTTTCGACATAATTGGAAAACTGAGCTCCAAGCGTTTGGTGACTGCGATGAAAWTTRMRAGTGTATTTTCAAAAATTAATTACAGAAAAACTGGGKAAACCAAAAGATTTATTTGGGCACGATTCTAGAGGAAAAACCTTRCTCGACATATGGGGAAAATTCGATTTGAAGGAAAAATTTGTGCGATTTTTGACGTAATTGAAAAAGTGAACTYGAAGTGTTTGGCTTCAATTTGATRAAAATTGCAAGTGTATTTCYAAAAATTAATTAATTAATCACTGAACAACTGGGTAAACTAGAWGACTTATTTTGGTACCATYTTGAAGGGAAAACGTTGCTCTACATATTAGGAAAAATTAACGTAACTGACAAATTGGGGCGATTTTCGACATAATTAATTGGAAAAGTGAACTCAAAGTGTTTGGTTTGACTTCGTGCATTTTCAAAAATTAATTACTGAAAAACTGGGCGAACTACAGAATTTATTTTTGAAGAGAAAACGTCGCTCTAAATCTTTAGAAAATTGGGGGCGATTTTTGGCATAACTGAAAAAGTGAACCAGCAAAGTTTGGTTTGACTTCGATGAAAATTGCAGTATTTTCAAAAATTAATTACAGAAAAACCAAGTAAACCAAAAAATTAATGTTGGCACCAATTAGGTGAAAAATTGTTGCTCTAAATCTCTGGAAAATTTGCGCGATTTTTGACAAAATTAAATGGCAAATGTAGGCAAATCTTCAAAGGGAAATCATACAGTTTGATTTGACTTCGATCAAAAATTACAACGGTATTTTCAGAAATTAATTGCAAAAAAACCAACCAAGCTAAAGGGCTTATTTTCGGATGATGTTGAAGAGAAGGTTCAAAAGTTCAGGAAAATTGCATCTGTGATTCATTTTTTGCTTGGGTTCAGTGAGATTTAGAGCGAATTTTTGACCAAACCGCTGCTCTCTGCGGCCCATATTTCCACTGTAAAAAACTTTTCCAAAGGGAACATTTTAACGACAATACCAGTTTTTCAAAAAAGTCATACAAATCCTCATTAAGCTGCAACACTGTCAAACCTCAATTCGCTTGAAATAGATTAAAATATCTCCAAACAATCAACGTTTCTTTTCATTTCCCCACACTGAGAGCATGACTAAGTCACATTGTCGAAGCTTTCGGACTCAGCGCTCAATTACATTGTTGCCAATTTTTTGGCCAGAAAATTACCTTTTTTACTCCTTTTTCTCAGAATCTCTGTAGTAATCTCTAAAATATACGGAATATACTCACAACTACGCAACATTCAGTCCTAATCTGGCCGTTTTCGGCGCTTTGATTTATTCATTGCCATTTTAAAATATTAGTTGCAGCATTTTATCAAATCGGCCTTTTCAGTCCCATTATTGGGCTTCGGTTTATATGAAAATTGTGGCTTTATATTTGTTTTATGGAACATTATCGGATGCGGCGCCTGGCCGATATGACCGTACATTATCCTGGAATTAGTTTTATTTAAATTTTATATAAAATTCACGCAAAACGAGCCGACATTCGGATAATGAACTAATTCGCAATGATATCGGGGTATTGGTTTGGCCATTTGCACAAAGAAACGGGCATTTTTTTTCGTTTTAAATTAAATAGTCGTTGCCGATATCACTGGCACCATACACATAATGGGGGCAGCTGTTTTGCATTTTTCTATATCTACTCACAAAACGAAAAGTAACTATTTTTGTGCGCGATATCGCCAAATGGCCGCGGCATTTCGATAAAACCGCCTGTAGAATTTCATCAGCACTTAACGTAACCATTTTCCAGATATCGAGCAGCTTTCAAATTGAAATCCTTGAAACACCATCAGACACTACTTGATGGCTTATCCGTTCGGTAATTAATTCGTATCAAATGATTCATTAATTACGTTCGCCGCAATGGAACATGTGGATTACATTGAACAATCTTCAACTTCAACCAGACCAGAGAATGAAGCGAGATTGTTCGAAAACCATCACTGTTTGGCTAAAAATGTTGCCACAGTTGCTCGCAAATAATGTCTAATTTAAGCAGCAATTTACCGTCTTCTAGATATTGCACTTTTCCAGTCAGTTGAGGCCCAAACCTGGACTCACACCTCAAAATTTCTTTCTCAAATTCCTAACTTCAAGGTTTTCAAAAAAAAATCTCTCAAACAATCTCGTATGATTCCAATGTTTAAATGCACTTTTCCTTAATAATCCGCTCTGGCCCAGTCAGAAAACGGCAATATTTCGACTCAAAGCTCACAATTTCGACTTAAAAACTTCGACGAAGGCATTTTGCAACATTCACGAATGCTTTCAAAGAAGAAATTAATATTTCTCTGTTTTAGTTAACAATTTCTGGGCGCTTTTCCAGTCAATTAAGGCACTATTTCGACTTCAAAACGCTTCGATCTCAAAATTTCCAGATAAAACATCCAATCATTGCTTAGAAACATCGATTTTTCAAAGAATTTTCCGTAAAAAAAATCGTCCAAATGCTCGCGAACGTTACAGAATCGTTTACTGGGAGGTTTCAAACAAGTAACAATATTTCAGTTCTCCTGCAAAACGAGTTCAAATAGAAATTGTTTAGAGCCTGAAAACAAAAATCTAAATATTCTGCCGGTTATCAGACGGCATCAGGACACAAGGAAAGTTAAATCCTGCAGCATGGAAGCTGGCAAAACCCCGAAAAGCAGCGGCCCAAAAAGATAACGCAAATTTAAAGACCACGCAGAGAGTGTATATGATTGAATTAAATGGGTTGTGGGAATAGTTAAACTTGCCAACCGCCCGATTTCGTGATTGTGCTGCTCGGATCGGAAAACCTTTAATACAGGGTGGTTTTCATCCAGACGTTTCCCCCGTTGGATTTGCGGCCAGCATCAGTTGCTGCCTTAAAAGGCGTGTAAAATTGGAACACTTATGTTCCATTGGTTGTCCAAATTTACAATGTTACATCAGCAAGAGCTGGGTAATKTTTGGCCRTCAGGGACCAGACAAATYGCACGAATTTGCTTGATATTGGACTYGGATTTTAACTTCCAGATAGTTGGGTTAGTTTGAAGATGAATTCGAAACGTTGACGGTGATTTGGGAGTTCGGGCTTCAAGTAAATGTGAKAGGAAACTYAAAATTTGTGTGATTTTGCTACACAAAYTGTCCCGCAATTGAAGTGTYCGAGTTCAATTTCGMGTTCGAATGCRAAATTCCYACTTAAAACTCGAAATTCATCAATAAAAGTCAGAAGGTTTCAACTTTCAAGAGCAAAAYTATGCAGCGACTTTCAAAACGTTGAGTTTCAAGTCGATATTTYAACATGAAAGCCGAAACKGAWCTTGATCGTGCCAAAATGCAATTGAAGTTCAAAAACAGTATAAAGCTTGAACTSGAAAATCATCCGAGCCAWTTTTTTTWAATTGAAGTGARAGTTTTGTGAATGAAAAGMCAAAATGTGCGGTTCAAGAAGCAAATTCGGAAAATTTCCAGSTCAAAATCGAAACTCTGWGCTCAAAAATAACAAMACGAAAACTGAAACTGTCCACTTAAAACTACAAATTCCTAAATCAAGAGCGAAAAGCTTTTACTGTCAAATGCGCAAATTTCGAACTGAACTGAACTGAAACTGAACTTCAAAGCTCAAAAAAGCASTTAAAAGTTGAAAAACATTATAAAGTTTGTTGAGCTCCAAAATCGTCCAGCCMAATTTTCCAAAAAATGCGGAATTYTTGCGATTGAATAGTCAAAATGTGCGGTTCAAGATGGAAATTCCATCAAACKCCGTCCACATTTKCSGAGTTCAACAAGAACAAAACTGAAAAAAATGTCTACTGAAAAMTTGAAATTCGTAAATCAAAGCCGGAAGGTTTTTACTTTCAAATGTGTGACTTTCAAAATTTTTACTTTCACAGATGAGTGATTTGATTTCAAAGACAAACGTGAACTGGAACACGTAAAAAAGCAGTTAGAAGTTCAAAATCATTAAAAAGTTTGAAAAAAAACTCRAAAATCGTTTTTTTTTTAGTGGAAGTTTTGTGATTGAAAAGTCAAAATGTGCGGTTCAAGAAGCAAATTTCATCAAATACCGTCAACATTTCCAGCATWAAATCCAAAACCTRAGCYCAAAAATAACAAAACGCAAAAATACGGAAAATGTCCACTGAAAACTTGAAATTCCAAAATCAAAGTCGAAARAGTTTCACTTTGAAATGCCCGAATTTCAAAAATTTTACTTTCACAAGACAGTAATTTGAATTCAAAGACAAAACTGAACTCGAAAACTCAAAAAGACTAAACATTATAAAGTTTGAACTCGAAAACCGTCCAAAGGCAAATCTTTATTTAAAGTGGAGATTTTTAGATTTAAAAATTTTAAGAAACTAAATAAAGTGATTAATTTTGCCAATTAATATTGTTTGAAATATGCAAATTTAACCTCACTTTTGCAACTTCATCAACATTTAATTGCCATCTTATCGACTGCTCTCGCAAGGGTGCATTGCAGGGAGCAAACGCTCACGCTGACAACCGCGCAATACGAAAGCAAACGTTTCGCAATCGGAACCACCTCAGAGATGAGTGGATTTCAATACGGCGTCTCAAATAATGACGTCACTGCCAAATAGCTTGGACCCGATTGTACTCAAAACTAGATTGTCCATGTAGATTTCTCACTACTGGCAAATGAAGGTGGCAAACAGAGCGGCAACACTGGCCGTTGCTTCTAAGCGATTTCCTCCTGATAAGATCGACTTTGTCGATAAAAGGCAACGAGATGGGAACGATATCGCGGAACGGGTCGATTTTATCGCCAAGTACTGCGCCTTTCCGCTGATCCGCAATCCGACGGATCGAATCGCAAACTGGATCGACAGGGATTAGTGGATGACGTCAGACTTGTTCCATCGATCTGGACATTTCTGATCCCCCATGGCAAAACCTAATTTTTAACTAATTTCCGTCGCATTATCGCGCGCTTGCCAGGACTCCAACCCTTCTCAGCTCGTAGGGCTCCTGACTAGAATTTTAATAAAACCATCCAGAGCCTGGAAAACGCTTTGCCCAAGCGATCATCGCGCTGACAACCTGTTATGTGCTTTGGGACTTCATGGATATTCATTAAAACCGGCCTGCGAGTCGTTTTTCTTCCGACATCACGTGGTTGACGGCTGGAGGGATTTGCATTTGTTTATCCCCGAAAAAAACTGGGATGGGGAGTCCAGCTCCCCTGGCCGGACTAATGTGACTTTTCTCTGTAACTTGCCAAGTGAGACACACAATTTTGGATGGATTTTGTATGGCAAAGTCCCTTCTATACGTGTAGAAAGTTTCGGTTTTCGGCTATCATCAGGCAATTTTGGAGAATTTTTCAAAAGTGCCTTTGGTTTGCAACGGTCGATTTGGCAGGTCAAAGTTTGGCATTTATTTATTCGGGAACCTTGCAAGGGAGAGAGTGGCTTTTTGTATTTTGTAGAGCACAGTCCCTTCTATAAGTTGGCAAAGTTTCGATTTTCAGTCATCATCAGGCAATTTTTGAGAACTTTTCCAAATTTGGTCACGAGTTTGTTTTTGTAGGCCCGAGTTTGCCATTTATTTATTTAGATACTGACAAAGCAAAACAGTCGCATTTGCATGTATTTTGTGTCGCAAGGTCTGTTTTAAACGTCGAAAAAGTTTCTATTTTTAACCATTATCAGGCAATTTTCCAGAATTTTTGAAGACCGCGTCTTATTTTAGAGGTGTTTTTTACTGGACGAAGTTTAGTTAAGCAGTAATTTTCTTTGCAATCTGCGAAGTGCCCGCGTCAATTTTGGATGAATTTTGCAGAGCACAGTCCCTTCTATAAGTTGGCAAGTTTCGATTTTCACTCATCATCAGGCAATTTTTGAGAATTTTTCCAAATTTGGTTCACGAGTTTGTTTTGGCAGCCCCGAGTTTGCCATTTATTTATTTAGATACTGACAAAGGAAAACAGTCGCATTTGCATGTATTTTGTGTCGCAAGGCATGTTTTAAACGTGGAAAAAGTTTGTACTTTCAGCCATTATCATGCAATTTTCCAGAATTTTTGAAGACCGCGCCGTATTTTAACGGTGTTTTTTACAGGACGAAGTTTAGTTAAGCAGTTATTTTCTTTGCAACCTGCAAAGTATCAGCGTCAATTTTGGATGTAATTTGTAGAGCACAGTCCGTTCTATAAGTTGGCAGAGTTTCAATTTTCAGTCATGATCAGGCAATTTTTGAGAATTTTTCCAAATTTGGGTTTGCAGGCCCGAGTTTGGCATTTAATTATTCAAGAACTGATAAATCGAGAAATTAGCCAGTAAATTAGCAAAAATTAGTAAGTGGCCTTCCGAAACGAGAAAGGTAATTTTGGGTGCATATTTTGTAGGATTCAACCACTTCTATAAGTGGGCAAAGTTTCGACTTTCAGGCATCACGAGGAAATTTCTGAGAATTTTTCAAAAGTGCGTTTGGTTGGTTGTTTTTGTAGGCCGAAGTTTGGCATCAAGCATTCAAGAACTGACGAAGTGAGATTTTGTGCGACAAAAGGTGTTTTAAAAGTGGAAAACGTGTCAACTTTCACTGTTCATCAAGCAATTTTCAAGAATTTTTTAATTTGCCCGTTTTTTTTGCGGCGGTATTTACAGGCCCGAGTTCAACATTTGTTTCCTTTGTAACTTGCTGAGTTAAAGTCCATTTGGGTCGCAATTTACAGGGCAAAGTCGCTTCTATACGAGAACAAAGTTGCGACTTGCAGACATCAGAGACGTTGCGAGAACTTTCCAAAATTGCTTTCGCTTTCCAGGTCCAGATGAGGGCATTGTTTAGTAGCAGTGGCAATTAATAAAAATAATAACCGTTTTTGATGCCGTCCCTGAACTTTTTAAGCGATCGCTATCGGCACCGAAACAATGCCGGTCCTTCAGATGGTATCGGCTTTTTGGGAAGGGCGGGTTTGAATTTTTTTGTTATTATTAAAACACCCACACAACGATATGTGAATGTGGCCGAATCAATTACATCAGCATGACCAGGTTTGCGTAGAAACTTTGACTGCAAACGCAAAAACCGTCACTTTTTAGCGCAACAATTAATAGTGGTTCAACAATAGCCATTGGAATGGAAGCAGTAAACACATGCGAAGACTTCTTTGAAACAAACGATGCAGAACGGGTTCTTACTGGAACACGATTGTCGATTTTTCTGAATCGAAGCCAACCAATCTGAATGCAGAATCGGTCCAGCAAATGCCCGCCTTTCTTGTCAACGGGTACCGATCTCGAGCATGTGTTCTTGCAGTTGATGCCACGAAACCAGTCCAAAGAGTGTCGGGCAATTTATTCGGATGCTTTTTTTCCTGGGATAATCCTGCAGCTCATTATAAGGCAGTTTAGAAAAAAGCAAAACTTCCGCAATTTGGCCGCCTGCAGCGCGGGCCCCGAAACAATAAAAACCCTCATTTTTAAGAACGTAATTATTTAGTCCTGCTGCCTCCATACCTGCAAGCTGAACGATATTTCATACTTATCACGCGCAATGATATAAAGTAACGTAATTTTTACATAAAATTTTCCGCTACACTTTTCCATTAATCCCCGCTTGTTATCTTAATGATTCTTAGTCTGAAGTTAGCGGAGTTTTTAAAAAGCGCGATCCTATCGCCCGGTTATCTCACTTAGACATGTTGTTTATAATAGCGGCAAACCGTTATCTCTTGCAACTCTCTAGTTTAACTTTTAAAACGCCACCGGCTTCCGGGGGTTATTTATTTACCATGATGGATTCTCCAGCCGGTTTTTCCTTGCCCGATTAGCCTCCATTTTTCTAGCCGGAAAGTTCCAGTCCGATGCCTTTTTACGCAAGAAAACCGAAGACACTGCAGCAGATCTCTAATGTTAATCTGTCAAGACCATCGAGTTTCAACAATCATTGGTAGGCAATGCACGGGTTTCAATGATGTCATGAAACACTTCATTCTCGTCACTCAGTATCGGCATTTGCGTCTGTGAGTGGAAAAATTCGCCAAAAATCAGCCAAACTCGCTACTGCACCGAAAATTTCAGCATTCATACAGGAAAATGTGCTCCATCGAGTGACACCATAGGCATCGTCCTAACTGGTCCCGAATTTGAGGAAAAAATTATTGAATTCACGTTGCACAAGACCCACAATTAGAAGCATTGGTGCCATCAGGCACGTAAAACTTGGCCAAAAATCATCTGAAAGCGGCTTTGAAGTGAAAGTTTCGGCCTTGAAAGACGAAAATGCGGTCTATGGAGTGACATCATAGGCATCGTCCCAACTGGTCCTGAGTTTGAGAAAAACATTATTGAACCCAGGCTGCACAAGTTCAATAGTTAGAAACACATGTGCAATCAGACCTTTAGAAAATCGCAAAAAATCGTTTAAAAGCAGATTTCAATTGAAGTTTTCCACATTCATAGAGGGAAATCGGCTCTTTCCACTAGAGCCACAAGCATCTTCCTAAGTAAGCTCAGACGTAAAAAATTGAGTCTTGACAACCACCTTGTGCCACCAATTAGAGACACATGGACAGTCAAATGTGCAGAAATTAGCCAAAAATCAATAAAACATTCTGTTGCAGTGAACCAATAGAACAAAATATTCCCTTCATCCCAGGGTGATCGAAATCCTCCTAACTGGTCCAAACTTTGAAAAATAAACAAACAAAAAACGTTGCCAGTTCAGAGTCACATGTGCAATTCCATCAATAAAAATTCCCACAAAATCAACTAAAAGTCGCAATGAGGTGAAACTTTCCGCATTTATAGAGGCAGATACGCTATATCCCCTGGAGGCATAAGCATCTTCCTAACTAATTCGGAAATTGAAAAATTGACCTTTGAAAACAGGCTGCACGTGTTCACCAATTTGAGTCACATGTGCATTTGAGAGTTCAAAAATTTGCCAGGATCGAACGAATGCAGGGATCCTAGTGAAATTTTCAGCCTTTATAGCGCGACGTTAGCTCTATCCAGTAGAGTTCCTCGCTCCGTCTTAACTGGCCAAAATGTTGCGAAACACACCGTTAAAAACAGGAAGCACTTACTCAACAGTTAAATGGTAAATGCAAAAATTCGCCAAAAACCAGCATATTTCATAACAAAAGTTACATTTTTTACAGTAAAACTAGATGGCATGCTCTTTGCAGTGGCGGCACCCGCATCTTTACGACGGCGACCAAATTTGAGAAATAAATTTTTGAGACCCGTTTGGATTTGGGGGCAATTCATTGCCGCAGGTGCAACCCCATATGAAAAAATTCGCACAAAATCAACT
>NW_026017213.1:4865512-4879388 GCF_020466585.1 Dendroctonus ponderosae
CCAACTGCCCCCCGTTTGGAGAAATAAATCGCCCAATCTGGGTGGCCAATGATTGAAATTTAAACACCAGTGTATCCTTATAAGTAAAAATTCGCCAACCAACAACCTATGGCACTAGCGACTTAACTTTTTTACATATGTAGACTTAAATATTCTCTTTCCAGTGCTGTGACAAGCAATTTTCTAGTTGTTGCCAAATTTCGGAAATAAATTGTTGAAAATGGTGTACCTGTGCAAGTGTGCGGCTCTTTGAAGAAAAATTGGCCCAAAATCGACCAATTTAATTAAAACAGTAAAATTATTCGCGCCAATACTACAAGACACGCTCTAGCCAGTGGCGGCACGTGCATGTTTATTACGGCGACCAAATTTGAGAAATGAATTTTTGCAACTCGTTTGGATTTGGGGGCAATTCATTGCCGCAGGTGCAACCCCATATGAAAAAACTCGCAGAAAATCAACCGAACCCGCGGTTGCAACGAAAATTGCTGCGTTTATGCAGGAAAATGTGCTCTATCCAGTGGCGTCACAGCCATTTTTCAAACCGCCCCCCGTTTGGAGAAAAAGATCGCCGAAATGGGTTGCCATATGATTGCAATGTAGAGCCACATGTGCATCCTTATAAGCAAAAATTCGCACGCCAACCCCAAAAGACTCTGGCGCTTAAAAAAAATTGAATCACTAGACAAAAGTGGTCTCTGTCCAGTGGTGTGCCACACATTTTTCTGGTTGCCTCCACTTGTGGGAAATAAATTGCTGAAAATGTCTACCCGTGACTGCAAGTCAGCGACTCTTGTGCAGCTCTGAATAAAGATTCGCTAAAAATCGGCAAATTCCAGTAGGGGAGTGAAATTACTGGGCATTATAGAAGAAAGTGCATTATTTCCAGTGGTGCAGAAAGCGCTTAAGGAAAAACGTCCTGGCAAACCTTAACTGTCCTAATCAGATTGCGCTTTGAATGAATTGAATTTATTACAGTGGAAGCCCGATAAATTCCTCTTGGTTGTCTCCTAAACTGTTCACATTCTTCAGCTTATAGCAGCGCGTCGGGCATCGACTATTTAATAATTCCATCTACTTCGCAATGGAGATTATCAATCACGCAGGCAATAGAAGGTTTTTTCCAGTTCTCCCAATGGAAAATCCAAGGCTGATTTAAGACCAGATAGCCACAAACGAGAATACAAAGAGGCAAAAGGAAAACTTAATGGAATAGAACAAAGCGCTACCCGGACGAGGCTTCCGGCAACAAATGCGAAATGCATTTCCAGGATCTGGATCCAGTTAGCGCGTCCACATGCGCCTCCGATGACTACGTAAAACAAATTGAAACCTCGTCCTTAATAAATCGTCGCTTTTATTTGAGCCCCGCTGCATCCAGAAATTCGACCCCGTGCCGACGAGTTTCCATCGGGGGAGCAATTTTGGGGATGCAACGAATTTGCATGTGAACTTTTCCAGATGTTTCCATACTCGCGGCCCACTGCCTTATCCAGTTGCTTGCTCGGATTGGCTGATGTGCTGATGTATTCCCGAACGGCAGATTTATTAAAATAAATTGAAAGCCCCGTTTTCCAGATAAGTTGGGGACCTGATGTGTCTCGGAGGCGACGTCCAGCTGTTCATTTCCTGCCGGTTTTCCTGCACTCCTGTTACCGCTTTCCTTTAGCGAGTTTCCCCCCCGATACTTTTTCGCTTTTTCCTCGTCGCGTCCTCGATTCTTCCGATTAATTCCAAATAATTAGTAGCAACCCGGCCACGGACATGTTTTAAGTGAGGATTAAGTCTTTCGGTGATAAGAACCGACGAATTTTTAAGGTGTGTTCGATTAGCGCTGATTTATTGAGCCCGATCGGGAACCAAAACCTTTCTCTCTTTGAATATTCATGAATCCGCGCTTGGAAACTTCGTCAAAATTACCTTTTAAAGACAAGCGGTTAAGGGGGGAATTACAACTTTTCGGAAATCGGTCTCTTGATTGGACCAACACACTTAAAACGCGCTTGATTAATCAAAATTCCATGGGCAACTTCTAAACTTCCCTGGAAGTGGAGTGATAATAATGCAGGAAAGGGCAATTTTTCCAGTGGCGCCTCCCGTACTTAGATATTCACATAAAATCTAATGCAGCAGGCATTTCAGTAAAATCGTTGCCACTAATAGAGAAAAGCCTGCTCTGTCCAGTGGCGTAACATCCATCATGTTGCCAGGCTTGGTTGTCGAGAAATAAATTATTGAGTTGAGAAAGGCAGTTAAGCAGCCGAGTATCTAAAAAATCACCACAATCGCACCAAAACAGCAATGGCATGGATATTTTGGGTATTCAAAGAAGAAATGACGGCTTTCTCGGTGGGCTAAGGGGCACTTTCCTGTCTTGTCTGGGTTGGGAGCAAAAAATTATTGAAAACCAGTTTTCAAAGCGAAGTTATTAAAACACACTTATGCAGCTGAGTATTGGAAAATCGCAAATCATCAAAAGCGAATATTGCGAAAGTGTTTTCTATATTTGAGGAAGAAAGTACTCTGTTTTCAGTGGTGCAAATGGCACATTCCTGCAATGCATGAGTTTCGAGGAAAAAATTATTAAAACCCAGTGTGGAAAGCGGAGTCATCAAAAAAAAAAACTTACGCAACTAAATCTTTGAAAAATTGCCACAATTCATCGAAAGCAGGTCTTGCGCCCAAATTTTGGACATTCGAAGAATAAAGTCTCTGGTTTCATTGGCGCAAAAGGCGCTTTCATGTTTTGCCTTATGGAAAATCAGTTTGCAACGCGAAGTCAGTAAAAAGCACTTACAGACACAAGGATAGAAAAAAATGCCATAAATCACGCAAAGCAAATATGCCAGAAAAAAATCGGCCTTCCAACGAAGAATTCTCTCTTTTTAATTGACACAAAGGGCACTTTCCCGCTTTGGTTGAGTTCCGAGAAAAAAATTACTAAAACCTAGTTTGAGACACTTATGCAACTAAATCTTCAAAAAATTGCCACAAGTCATCAAAAGCCACTATTCCGGTCAAAATTTTGGGCATCCAAAGAAGAAAGTAATCAGTTTTCATAGCCGCAAAAGGCACTTCCCTGCTTTTGAAGTGAAGAAGAGTTTGAAGAAAAAAATTATTGAAACTTAGTTTGGAAAGCGTTATTAAAAGACACCCATGCAATTGAGGATTTAAAAAATTGCCAAAAATCATCCAAAGCAGATATTGGGACGACAATTCGGGCATCCAAAGAAGAAACTACTCTGTTTTCATTGGTATCAAGGGCACATTCCTGCTTTGCCGGAGTTGCGCGAAAAAAATTATTGAAAGTTAGCTTACAAAGTCAAGTCAGTAAAAACACTCACGCACCCGAAAATTTAAAAAATTGCCATAAATCATGCAAAGCAGATTTTGCGTCGACAGTTTAGGCAATTGAAGAAGAAAGTACTCATTCTTCACTGGCACGAAAGGCAGTTTCCTGTTTTTCCTGGGTTTCGTGAAAAAAAAATTGAAAATTACTGCTAATCAAAGTTATTAAAAGACACCCATGCAACTGAGGATTTAAAAAATTGCCGAAAATCATCGAAAGCAGATATTGCGACGACAATTCGGGCATCCAAAACAGAAACTACTCTGTTTTCAGTGGTATCAAGGGCACATTCGTGCTTTGCCGGAGTTGCGAGAAAAAAATTATTGAAAGTTAGCTTACAAAGTCAAGTCAGTAAAAACACTCACGCACCCAAGTATTTAAAAAATTGCCAATAATCATGCAAAGCAGATTTTGCCGCGACAGTTTGGGCAATTGAAGAAGAAAGTACTCATTCTTCACTGGCACGAAAGGCAGTTTTCTGTTTTGCCTGGGTTTCGCGAAAAAAAAATTTGAAAATCACTGCTAATCGAAGTTATTAAAAGACACCCATGCAACTGAGGATTTAAAAAATTGCCGAAAACCATCGAAAGCAGATATTGCGACGACATTTCGTGCATCCAAAGAAGAAACTAGTCTGTTTTCAGTGGTATCAAGGGCACATTCCTACTTTGCCTGCGTTTCGAGAAAAAAATTATTGAAAGTTAGCTTACAAAGTCAAGTCAGTAAAAACTCACGCACCCAAATATTTAAAAAATTGCCAATAATCATGCAAAGAAGATTTTGCCGCGACAGTTTGGGCAACTGAAGAAGAAAGCACTCATTCTTCACTAGCATGAGAGGCAGTTTTCTGTTTTGCCTGGGTTTCGCGAAAAAAAATTTGAAAATCACTGCTAATAGAAGTTATTAAAAGACACCCATGCAACTGAGGATTTCAAAAATTGTCGAAAATCATCGAAAGCAGATATTGCGACGACATTTCGGGCATCCAACGAAGAAACTAGTCTGTTTTCAGTGGTATCAAGGGCACATTCCTGCTTTGCCAGAGTTGCGAGAAAAAAATTATTGAAAGTTAGCTTACAAAGTCAAGTCAGTAAAAACACTCACGCACCCAAGTATTTAAAAAATTGCCAATAATCATGCAAAGCAGATTTTGCCGCGACAGTTTGGGCAACTGAAGAAGAAAGTACTCATTCTTCACTAGCATGAAAGACAGTTTCCTGCCTTGCCTGGGATTCGCGAAAAAAATTTTTGAAAATCACTACAAATCGGCGTTATTATGCAAATGAGCTGCTTCAAAAGCTGCCGCAAATCACCGAAAGCAGGTAATCCCGAGAAATTCTGGGCACCTAAAGAAGAAAGTCCTCGATTTTCATAAGCATAATGGTCACTTTCCTGCTGAGCCTGAGTTTCGAGAAAAAAATTATTGAAAATCAGTTTGCAAACCAAAGTGATGAAAAGACAAAGACTCATGCAACTGAGTATTTAAAAAATTGCCGAATTTTCAAAGTTAGATATCTTGAAAACCCGTAGGGCTAAAGGGTTGAAACTTTGTATAAAAGTGGCTTAAGTTAGGGGTTTTCAAATTGAAAGACTGGTTTTAGTGAATTTTTCAATTAGAGAATGATAATGACATGATCATTTTTCAAATATTTTTAGCTGCCAATCGCCCGCAACTTGGAACTTGAACTTTTGCACCAAGTTAGTGAACTTCTGCACTTACAAGCGCCTCAGATTGTTTCCAGAAAATGTTTCAAAAGATGCTGATATGTTGGGAATTCAAGGCACTGATTCGCTAACAAGCACCACGCCAGTTAAAAATGCCGAGTTACCATTAAGAAAAACCATCATCGTTCACTTACAAAAGGTTTTTCCATTCGTGGAGTTTTTCTGCTCGGAACGAGCTCATACACAAACATAACCAGGTGTTATTAGCAGCGCGAGCACTTCACATGAAAAACACGTATCTGGTCGTCTTCATCTCCACTGAATAAAACATCGGTTCGGTCGTTCGTGGGTTTTTCTCTTTAAGATTGAGGATAAAACGATTCGTATCGGGGATTTCTGAGAGTCGCGTCTCATACGAGATGATTGAAACAATTGATAGGATTGCTAATGATCGAAAATTTTAATACTGGGCCTGGCTGCCCGCCTCAGATCGCATAATATTGCATTCGATCTGCGACTGAGTGCAAGAAATCTGACCATGATTTAGCAGCAAGGAAATCTGGAAGAAGTGGTCGTTGCTGAAGCAGCAGAAGAATTGAATATTCATTCCGATCAACGGCACGATCGGAAAAAGACCCGAATGATACGAAAGGCGAGACAACACTTAGCTCTTCCTCAACAATCCTATCTGGGCCCAAACATCTAGCGGTCGTGATTTATTATTTTATTATATTAATTTGGTTTCGATATCCCGGCTTCGCGTCGAGATATCGACACCTGAAGGTGTATCAAACAGGAATTTATCGCAGCGGGCGACTTGTCGAAAGAAATTCAATTTCAGAATGGCCCGGAGGCTCGGCATGAAACTCGCCGATCTTAATTTGATTTGCATTATTTGACTCGGAAGAATGGGCAATTGATCTAGGATGCTGGGGAAACATTGATCGATTGATTGATTGATTGGGGGGCGAGCATTTCGACTAGTTTTCCCTTGGGGCGTCACTGGCCTACTCAACATTCTTCGACCAAAACAAAGCACTTTTAGCAGCTCAGATTGTCACAACTAGACGGATTAGAATCTTCGGCCACGATAAAGAGATGACGTCGTGCGACTAAAAGCAAAACGGACGACGAAAGATATGGGCAGATAAGTTGGAGGACATTTCAGCATTTAATCTGCGCCTCCTAATGGTATAAATTATGCCCAGTGATAAGTAAATAGGTAAAACTCATTCCATAATCGAATCGGCGATGATAACCGGCTGTGTTATTCACTGTGTTCTTGCTAGGACAGTGGCGCACCAACACCAACACCCGGACTGATTCCATCGTTGTCCCGAGATTCGATCGCACCGAAAATAATTGGATTCAATCGTTCCGGACTTATTAAAATTTGAATATGAACGGAGGAAATTAAAGATGGGAGTTAAGGATTTCAATATCGCGCCGACGACAACTCGGGGGATTTATTCGATTTTGGCTTTCGCCTAGCCTCAGAGTGCCCTTTTTTCTTTGCCACATGTTCAACTCAACTGAAGAACCAGGGCTGGATGGATACTGATTTTTGCGAGTTTGGGTTCTGATTTTCATAATACATTTTTCCAAAAACCCGGCCATTTGCGAATATTTCCGGTGCACTACTGGAAACACCATGATCTTCCCTATGGGGGCCGCAAATTTCACCGGAATCCCTGCTTTGGATGACTTTTTGCCTGCACTAACACATTTTTCCACAACCTGCCCAGCTAGAAAAAAGCGTGCTACGCCACTGAATAGAGCACATTTTCCTTTACAACTAGCAAAACCTTCATTGCCAGCCCGGTTTTGACTGATTTTTGCCGAATTTTTATGCACTTTTCTTTTTTTTATGCACTTTTTATGCACACTAACTTTTCTCTAAACTCAGCCTAGTTCTAGTGGTTCTTCTTGCGCTATCGGCAAGAACAAAATATCCTGCATTACTGCAGAAAAGCACATTAAAATCGATATATTGGCTGATTTTTCGCAAATTGTTACAGTTGCTTTCAATGACATTGCGTGCAAACTGATTTTCAATATTTTTTTCCTGGAAACACAGACAAAGTACAAAACTGTCTTTTATGTCGGTGCAAAAAGAGGACTTTCTTCGTTGGATGCCCAGAAAGTCGACGCAATATCTGCTTTGCATGATTTATGGGAATTTTTTATACTAAGACGCATAACTGGTTTCGCTTTGCAACCTGATTTTCAATAATTTTTTGCTCGAAACGCCGGCAAAGTAGAAGAGCGCCCTTTGTGCCAATGACGACAGAGTACTTTCTTCTTTGAATGCCCAAAATTGCTCAGCCATATCTGCTTTTGAAGATTTGCAGCTCTTTTTTACATACTCCGTTGCATAAGAGTCAAAAACTTCGCCTGGTGAACCGATTTTCAAGAATTTTTTTCTTGAAACCCAGACCAAGCATCAAGCTGTCCTTTACGCTAGTGAAAAAAACGCTAGTTCTTCTTTTAATGTCCAAAATGGCGACGCAATATCTGTTGTGCGTGAATTGTGGCAATTTTTTTGCTTCGAGTTGAAAATTGACCTCCACATTTCCGCGTCAACAGTTAATCCTCATTTTGAAAAATTCTCAAAAATCGCCAGTTGAGTCTGGAAGCAGATAACTTACGGTGTTTTAGATGGGGAAGTTCTTTAACTTTGTGCCAAATTTCAGCTCTTTAGCGGTTTCAGTTTCAAAGATATGTGGATTTGAAAATGCACATTTGTCGGCCCAAAGTTAAATGAGAATTATCTTTGGGAAAAATTCCCAAAAATCGTCGCTTAAGTCTCGAGACAGACAACTTCCAGGAATTTTAGCTGTGGAACTTCACTCACTTTGAACTAACTTTTACAACTTCAGCACTTCCAGGTTCAAAAATATTTTCATTTGAAAATTGCACTGCACGTTTTCCAAACAAAAGTTGATTCTTGCTTTGAAAAATTGTCATCGATCCCCCTTTGACTTCTAACCCACGCAACTTCTAACACTACTGGCTGAGGAACTTCACTAATTTCGTGCCAAGTTTGAACTTCCCAGCGGCGCAGATTTGAAACATGTGAATTTGTGAAAATCGACTTCTACAAGTCCAAAACAACAATTGATTCTCATTTTGAAAAATTGTCAAAAATCCTCCCTTCGGAGTTGAGATAAATAATTTTCCGTACTCTTAGACCGACAACTTTACCAACTTCCTGCAAAACTTCAATTTCCTAGATACTCGCATTTGAAAGATGTGAACATTTGAAAATCGACCTACACATTTCAGCAGGCACCACTTGATTCTCATTTGGAAAAATTTCCTTAAATCGCCATTTGAGTATCAAGACACACCACGTCAAGCACTTTTAGGTCGATAACTTCGCAAACTTCCCCCAGATTTAAACTCCGTGGCGGCTGTTTCAGATATATCAACGTTGAAATCGAGTTGCACATCTGCCGCGACAAAAGTTGACTCATTTCAAAAAATTCTCACAAATCGCCCTTTTACAGTCCAGATCGACAACTTTCAACACTTCCAGCACAGAAACTTCACCACATTCCTAGCAAATTTCAACTTCCTAGTTGCTCGCGCTAGAAAACCATCAACATTTGAAACTTGCCTAGCAAAACTCCACCGCAAAAATTTGTTCTGGTTTCGAAATATTCTGTAAAATCGCCATTTGACTGCAAAGACACACAACTTTCCAAACTTTTAGGAGAGGAACTTCACTAACTTTTGGGGTTTGAAAAATCATCACTGCAAGACAAAAGTGCCACTCGGACCAAAATCAACCGATCGCTATCGAACACAAGGGAATTTCACCAACTTGTTGTCCTGGAAGTGGTTTTTCTTGAGTCAATGGACACTTTTGGAGGATTTTGGATGTAAACAATGGAACCTGGACGTGTTTAAAAACCGGAATCTAATGGAGAAGGAAGAAGCCCGTTTATCCCTGCTTCTTCAGGCAGATTTAGATTCGTTCCATTGAAATCATCAACTTTTTTCAAGATGTTTCTTCCAATTTAGTCGCTTGCCTTTGCAGGAAATGAAACGTTTAAACAAACTTGGATTTGTGTAGAACATGAGCGGTTATCCCTGCGGCACTTGGGGCTACTTTTCAGTGAGTGGAAGGCCATTAATCACCAGATCACCATGAACAGGCAAAAAATCCATACACAGGCAATTGAAGGGAAAAAACGGCTACAGTATGCAATTTATGACTTATCGCGTATCCCGCAATTAACCATATTACGGAAAGTAATAAATCGCGAATGCGTTGTCCCAGAAACAAGAACATATCTGGTAACCTACTGTTTATTCGATAGCATCTTGTTAAATTTCCATTCTTAAGTGAGTAATTGAACATTTCCAGTCGGGGGTTTATTTTTCTTCGGTCGCGAACTAACATAAAATGCCTGGTGATAACCACAAAAACTCCAGCGGCCGGAAGCGAATGAGCTGATAACTGTTGGCTGTTTCCTTCCAATTTAGGCCGATAACTATCAATTGGCTGATAAAAATGCCTGCAAGTATCCGCCTTTGATAACAGTTAGGTGCTTGAGCGACGATTTTCCATCTTCGGAGGCTGGCGGCCGTATCAACAGCAGAAATCGATGATTCGAAGAATCGCGGCTATCTGTTGGTCCCATCCCGATCCCCCATTAGAGAAAACAGCACTTTGCTGATAAAACCTGGGCAACAATAGCGCAAGATGACGCAGACTGATGAATTCCCATCGAAGAGATAGCGATCGCTTAATGAAAAAAAAGTCTAATGCCCAACACACATCGGTGAAAAATGTCCGCAAATATGTGCATAAATAGCAGCTACATATGTTCAGTTAACGAGATTGGAATTATAGATGCCCCCAGCCGGTTTCCTCACGTAGCGAACTCCTCATTTCGCATCCGAAGATACAATAATTACAAGCTCATTTGGTCCGGGTAATTTCATAGTTATGCATCGACAAGGCGGGCTAAAGAGAACGCCCTGTAGCTGATATGCAAATCCTCCTCGATTATTAACCGGCTGATTTATGCGTTGAGCGTGTGCCAGAAGAGTCGTCGGCACGATGTCGCAGGTCGAATCGAAGACTTTCTTCAACAGTTATCATTTGTTTGTTTGTTTCTTTGCCAATGAGCCAAAGCAGCTCGCTTTGTTCGCAAAAAATCTTCATCTTCTGCGAAGAACGCGCTCCGAAGCCCATCGGCTATTTGATGATCGGTGAAGATACCTGGAAGGAGCGCCAACGCGTCTCGAACAATAAGCCGAGCCAATGGGTTCGGTGCAAAAATCCACGCAAAATCGCCATGAGAACCAGGATTGATTGAACCCGACAAGAACCACTGAAAACTTGCAGCTTTAGTCGCCAAAAGCAAGATCATTCGGAAATTTGGCAGCAGAGCTGAGCGAAGATGACGTGACGATAGTAGATGCACGTTGCCCCTCGTTTCAAAAAATCCCCTTTAATCACTCTTGGAGTTTCCAGACGCTCAATTTGCACCACTTTTAGGCCGGGAACTTCTGCAACTTCCCACCAAAGTTGCACTTTTTAGCGGCTGGTGTTTCGGAGATATCTAGACTTGAAAATTGAGTTGCACCTCTGCCGAAGCCAATCTGATGCACATTTCCAAAAACGTTCATAAATCGCCCATTGAGTGTCAACACTCACAGCTTGCAAAAGTTTGAGGTCAAGAACTCCACCAACTCGCCATAACCACATTTGAACTTCTTCGCAGCTCGTCTTCCGGAGGTAAATAGACTTGAAAATTGACTTCATTATAAGAAATTCGCATAAATCGCACGTTGAGTCAAAAAATATATAACTTTCAGGACGTTTGGACCGGAAACTTCTCTAGCTATGCACTAAACTTCAACACTTTTGCGTCTGATGTTTGCGAGATATGCACATTTGAAACGTGACTTGCAAATCGCACAAGAAAAAAATCGCGACTTATTTTTAAAAATTCGTATAAATCGCCCTTTCAGCCTACATATATATAAATTGCAGGACGTTTAGACCGGAAGTTGCTCTAACTTTTCACCAAACTCCAACATTTGAGAGGCTGGCGTTTGAAAGATCTGCACATTTGAAAAGTGAAATGCAAATCGAAGGAGCAAAAGTTGCGTCTTATGTTTAAAAATTTCCAGAAATCGCCGTTTGAACCTAAATATTATATAACTTGCAAGACTTTTAGGCCAAAGGCTTCTCTAACTTTGCACTCAACTTCAAAAAATTAACGTCTGATGTTTGAAAGATCTGCACATTTGAAAAGTGAAGTGCAAATTGAAGGAGCAAAAGTTGCGTCTTATCTTCAAAAATTCCCACAAATAGCCTTTTGAGCCGAAATATTATATAACTTGCAAGACTTTTAGGCCGAAAGCTTCTCTAACTTTGCACTCAAGTTGAAAAAACGAACGTCTGGTGTTTGAAAGAATTCCACATTTGAAAAGTGAAGTGCAAACCGTAGGAGCAAAAGTTGTGTCTTATCTTCAAAAATTCCCAGAAATCGCCCTTTGAGCCTAAATATTATATAACTTGCAAGACTTTTAGGCCGAAAGCTTCTCTAACTTTGCACTCAAGTTGAAAAAACTAACGTCTAGGGTTTGAAAGATCTGCACATTTGAAAAGTGAAGTGCAAATCGAAGTAGCAAAAGTTGCGTCTTATCTTTAAAAATTCCCAGAAATCGCCCTTTGAGCCGAAATATTATATAACTTACAATACTTTTAGGCCGGAATCTTCTCTAACTTTGCACCAAACTTGGACTTTTTTGAGACTGGCGTTTAAAAGATATAATTTGGAAATTGACTTATTCATCTCATAGGCAAAAGTTGACACTAATGAAGAAAAATTATCATAAATCCCCCGTTGGGCATAAGTATACCTAAATTTGCAGAACTTTTAGGGCGAAAGCTGCCCAAACTTTTCCAACAAACTTCCAAAATTAAGTCTGTTTTTTGAAAGACGGGTAGAACTGAAAATTGCCTTGCACATTTCGCAGGCAAAACTTGACACTGATTTACAAAAAAATATCATAAATCTCCCTTTGAGTCCAAATATACCTAAACTTGCAGAACTTCTAGAGGGAAACCTGCTCAAACTTCGTTCGCTTGAAAATCTATTTGCAAATCTGGACAAAGAACGCATTATTTTGCAAAATTGCCCTTTTGCGCTCTAGAGCCACAACTTGGAGAACATTTAGGTTAAGAACTCCACTATCTTCCAGCCAAATTTCAACTGGCTAGCCGCTGATGTTTCTGAGATATCCAAGTTGAAAATTGATCTGCGCATTTTGCAACCAAATTTTCACATCTCGGAAACATCAGCAACTAAACAGYTGAAATTTGGTAGGAAGTTAGTTAAACAAGCAACAGAAACTCCAATCCTGTGGCCGAGTTTGGTTTTGCACGCTCTTAACGCTCTCAAAACACACAAGASATGATCGGTCGATTCGAATTCGACTGACTAAAAAGCTGGCGCAGTCAGTAGGACGTGGCGTAAAAACGATCGCTTGAGCATTTCGAATGTGCATTCTAACTGGGAAAGCGTCGGTTCCAATCAGTGCCGTAAGGCCTAAAGTATCCGGGCATCTGAAATGGCCGAACGAACACGAAATAATTAGTAGAGTGTGACTGATATGGCGATGCCAGCAGAGATACGGCTACCACGAGCAATCAAAATACTCTTTCGGATTTAATTAGAGGGGCCCAATCGGGCAGCGCTTAATTGCCTGAAGCAGCCAAGTGGTTTTAATGAATCAATCCACATAGTAAACAGTGGATTTTCGATGAGGTGTAACATCCAGTAACAGTTGGTGGATGATTGAAATCTGAACAATGCCGATGTTTAACAGCAGAAGGACGCCAATCTATGTCGACAACCTTTAAGAACGCATTGAATGGGTGCCTCTGTCGGCACGCGGCGAGATGGACGACCCATAGAAAGAGGCTCCTCGTAAAGATGCAACTGACATTTCATTAGCCAGAACTAATCGTCCGCCGGTTCTTCTGCCAGCCGTATGTTATTCGTCGGTTTTGAATGCGATTTAGCAACAATCATCGACAAGAGCTTGACCAGAGCCCCTCATTCGGGGAAAATCACTAACGTTGATGCCAAATTCTCCTCAAAGTCGTCATGCTTGGAGTATTAGGCAGGTGCAACATGGCAATTTCCAGTTGAGTAGCTTCCAACCTCGGCATTTAGCCTTCAGCTCGTGTCCCATACATCCGTTTGTACGATGATACGAGGTACGAAAGTGTTTCTATTGGTTGCAGATCTGTCAATTCGTCCGTCGTTGTACGAATTGACAGATCTCCAACCAATAGAAACACTTTCGTACCTCGTATCATCGTGCAAACACCCTCGGGTGTCAAACGACGTCGTCGTTCGAAAAACGACATTTTTCGCCCTTGTATCGAAAACTACTATTATCGTTTTATGTTAAATATGAAAGATTACAAAATAGATATCTAAATATTCATAAATTGTTGTTACAAAATAAAATAACAAATAATAGAACATATTATTGCATTAAATGTTATTAATAATAGTTGTGACAATTTATTTGCACTTAATCTTGAACGTGTTTTTCATAAATTGCCCCTCCTTCATTAGAAAATATTTTACCAGTTCGGAACTTTGAATCGTGCAATACAATGCAAATGGACATCATCTGGGCAACATCTGGACTACAGACGGAGGGTAAAAGGTAAAAGACATAGATAATCGCTACCGGGACTCTATCGATACGATTTAATTTAATTTAATCTTTTCTTGATGCGAATTTGCGTCCACAATCAATCAGGCGATTTAAAATAGGTCCAACAGTTTTTCAAAAACTTTATTGTAGTGGATCTTAGGC
>NW_026017213.1:4880172-4885518 GCF_020466585.1 Dendroctonus ponderosae
GTGTGTACTTTAATTGGAAATTTAAGAGAAGGCGAAACTCGAACAGTCATTTAGTACATGAGCACCCTTACCCTAGTGTTTGCAGCATTTGCAGCTTCTCCCTTGATAATTTGTTGTTTCATTGTTATCAGCGTTATAAAATAAACTGCACCAAACACAATAATATCACACTCAATAATTCATAAATCTAAATCACTGTCAGTTTAATAACGCAATGTGTATTTGAAAAGTTTATCAGATCTACAGATGCACGCGCACTAAGAGAAAAAAGTCGAATCCAAAGTGCATTTGGGCGTCCCAAGCCTCCCATAAAAAGTTATCGCTTCAAAAAAAAATTCTGTAAAACTTAAAAAATGAGGTCCGGTCGGCAAGTGCTTGTGTTCTTCTGCTAGCCGTATGTTATTCGTCCGTTTTGAATACGATTTAGCAACAATAATCGGACGATTGAACAGGAATAAATCACTGGCTGGTAGTTAGCCAGCCACTTGTACGCCCCTGCCTATTGGCCACGCAAAATACCAACAACTGCAGATCCCAGGCCCTGATAGAATAATAATTATATTCCTTGTTAAATAAATCAAAATGGCGTATATTATATCCATGATAATATATTCATTAAATACGTATCTAAATGAGTTATGGCCCGATCCCGGCGATAAGCCCAGACATTTTATGGTGGTTTTTATGGATTTTTTTGCGACAACAGTGCGATATCGGGTCTTTGGTATCTGCGAGCAGCAGCATCCGCTTTCAACCTCCTCAACTCTCATCCGACCAGCAACGCACCGGCCCTCCAAAGCCCAACCAATCCCAGGTGCTAAATATCGTTAACCTCACTGTTTACACGATGTAACCAACAAAGAAAAAGCCTGTTACTTACACAAGTTTACATGTAAGACGAGTTATTTATGCCACCCACGGTCCAGCATTTAGTCGCGACATTCTTCGGCGATTTTATCGAGCCGGTCAAGATTTCGTTTAAATGGATTCTCTTGTTCTTCGGGTCCGATTAGAGCGAGGCGCGATAGTCTCGTATAATAATGATCAGAATACATCTCGGCTCTTGTTCTATCAAGGCGTTGGTGCTTCGATGCCATCTGTTTTAAGCATTTGTTTCAATCGACCAATCAGGCCTGTGCATTGTCCTATTAGTCGCTGTTTGTTTCTGTCAACTAAATGCCAGCTACGTCACTTGTCTTTGCTTTACTCACAGATGTCAGTTAGGCTCTAGATTGGTTTAGTCGCTCACTTTTAAATCGTTGATGTGGCCATCCGTCCTAGATTTACTACTCTGAGTCAAATTGCTTAATGTCAAAGCGTCAATTGAGGTAAATGTGACAGGCATTTCGATGCCAAATTGACACATTAATGACGTCTTATGTCAAAATTGAGCTGGACAGTTGCAACAGACACTTCGTGTCAGATGCTTTTGACTTGACAGTTGGCATTTGACAATTGAATTGTCATCGAAAAATGTCGTTAACTTCTACTTCTTCTTCTATTCTATCTCTTGTATCTTCACAGAAACCCAGACTTGAAAATCGAGCTGACGACCGCGCAAACTTTGACACTCCTTTTAAATAATTGTGATAAATCGTTACTTAAAACTTACCTTTGCCCTTTGAGTGTGAAATCACAAATTTTGCCGCACTTTTATCGAGTAAACTTCACTAGCTTCCTACTGCAGTCGAGCTTGTTTGCGGCTTGAGTTTGACCAAGACTTGAAAATTGGCCGAAAATTGGCTTTAATTTGCAGGTTTTGAAGGATTTAGGGCAACTCYTTCTCTTCACAGTTTTTTCCAAAAATCGCCCAAATTTGCCATTAAAGTCAAGTTCAAAGTGGTGCCAAAATTAGTTTCTGCTTTGCTAGTTTTTTGAAAATTTATTTTTGAAAATGCAGTTGCAATTTTCATCAGTGTCCAGTGAAATGGTATGAGTTCAGTTTTGACATTTTTCAACAAATCGCCCAAATTTGCCATTAAAGTCAAACTTTGCAACGCTTTAGAGCAACTTTTTCTCTWCAAAGTGGTGCCAAAATTRGTCCTYTAGCKTGGCTGCTTTTTTGGAAAKTMATTTTTGAAAATGCAGTTGCAATTTTCATCAGTGTCCAGTGAAATRGYWSSAGTTCAGTTKTGACRTTTTYCMAAAAATCGCCCAWATTTGCCATTAAAGTCAAACTTTGCAACGCTTTAGAGCAACTATTTCKCTTCAAAGTRGTGCCAAAATTAGTTCTCTAGCGTGGCTGCTTTTTTCGAAATTAATTTTTSAAAATACAGTTGCMATTTTYATCAGTGTCCAGTGAAATGTACGAGTTCAGTTTTGACATTTTCCAAAAAATCGCCCATATTTGCCATTAAAGTTAAACTTTGCAACGCTTTAGAGCAACTTTTTCTCTTCAAAGTGGTGCCAAAATTAGTCCTCTAGCGTGGCTGCTTTTTTGGAAATTCATTTTKGAAAATACAGTTGCAATTTTCATCAGTGTCCAGTGAAATGCACGAGTTCAGTTTTGACATTTTGCAAAAAATCGCCCAAATTTGCCATTAAAGTCAAACCTTGCAACGCTTTACAGCAACTTTTTCTCTTCAAAGTGGTGACAAAATTAGTCCTCTAGCGTGGCTGCTTTTTTGAAAATTCATTTTTGAAAATGCAGTTGCAATTTTCATCAGTGTCCAGTGAAATGTACGAGTTCAGTTTTGACATTTTTCAAAAAATCGCCCAAATTTGCCATTAAAGTCAAACTTTGCAACTCTATAGAGCAACTTTTTCTCTTCAAAGTTGTGCCAAAATTAGTCCTCTAGCGTGGCTGCTTTTTTGGAAATTCATTTTTGAAAATGCAGTTGCAATTTTCATCAGCGTCCAGTGAAATGTACGAGTTCAATTTTGACATTTTCCAAAAAATCGCCCAAATTTGCCATTAAAGTCAAACTTTGCAACGCTATAGAGCAACTTTTTCTCTTCAAAGTGGTGCCAAAATTAATCCTCTAGCTTTGCTGGATTTTTGAAAATTCATTTTTGAAAATGCAGTTGCAATTTTCATCAGTGTCCAGTGAAATGTACGAGTTCAGTTTTGACGTTTTTCCAAAAATCGCCCAAATTTGCCATTAAAGTCAAACTTTGCAACGCTTTAGAGCAACTCTTTCTCTTCAAAATGGTGCCAAAATTAATCCTCTATCTTTGCTGGTTTTGTAGAAATAAATGTTTGATTGACGCATTTGCAATTTTCATCAAGGCCAAGTGAATGCTTCGGGTTCACATTTGAAATTTTTTCATTCAGCTCTGTTGATTTACACTCGCCTCTTTATATTCACAGGCCACAAATTCTGCTAAAAGGCATCAAAGGGAACACACTCATGAATAACCCAAAGAATAATTAAGCAGTCCGTGTTAATTAAAGAACGATTTGTTGGTTTTCCGGTTAATTAGAAGCGGGTGCTGCCCCGGTGCCATTTACCATGCAAATGGGGCGCCAAATTTACATGTGTGTTTGTGTGTGCATGCACCACAAATGTGGTCAAAATGGGGACAGTTTGCGGCAAAAACACCCTACTTAATAGCTTAATAAAAAATTATTAAAAGTTAATAAAAAAGGAACAATTGTGAATCGTTGGTCGGAGGTATCTAAGGCCGCGTCCAGACTTAACGAGACGCGCCTGAGCCGCGGCAATTATTGATGTTTTGACGAATATCACAGACGTTTGCCGCGGCTCACTTGTTTGCAAGGTGCACCAGATTGAAATGTTTATAGAAGATTGATTCCTTGACCGAGCTAAGTGCATATTTTTCTGCACTAAAGTGTCTGAGATCAAAATTGCTTCAACTGTTTATAAAATGCACACGCTTTTTTCCTTGTACTCTTCATACAAGATCGTATTTACGAGGGGCCCTTGCCGATCTAATCGGGCGCAATACATCATCGATTTATCGGTGCGTGTATCTCCCTTATATCCTCCAACCGTGCCATATGTTCTTCGCAGATAACCCTGTATGTTGTTGGACGGCGACATTTTCTTAAAATGGCCGACTTGTCGATGTATAAATTGCTCAGCAGACATCAGATAAGTTAATTTCTTGACAGGGCAGCGAACGATAGCGACCGCAACTGCCCACGCAACTCATGACCAAATAAGCAACAAGAAGAACAAGACGAAGATCTGAAGATAATGCACCAACAAATTGGTAACATGGATTGTGTGCGAAGGCATCCACAGCGTAATTTCTAATAATGCAAAATCGGTTATAAGCCAGTACGTCCAATGACGTCATTGTCACGCCCTATTAGCCTGGTCGGTGACATTTTGATTGACACCGGCTGTCTTGAGTGTTGAGTTTGATTAGCACGTCATTCTGACGGTTGGAAATTGAAGAATTTGACGGCGTTCTCGCGTTTGTGGCTTGATCACCTTAAAAACCGTCCTGAATCCAGCTCGTAGCTGGTGGATAACTATCTTGAATCGCAAGTAGTGACAGTGGCATTCAAAGTGCAGGAAATATCATAATTATCGTCGGTAGTTAATCGACAAGGCGACAGTGATCTACGCACACATGCACGCCGCTGGTTCAACGAACGGAAACCGATTAGTAGACTGTGACCTGGCCGATGCGTTCACAATTTCGTCTAATTGCTCGGTTATTTAGTGGCCAATCGAGCAGAACTTGTTTTCTGGGTAAGTGTTGCTAAAGCGCGTGAAAGCCCAGAATTAATCCCCATTGAGCTGCCAATTTTTGGGGTAAAACACCCAAACTGAAAGTTGCCGCCCCTCTAATGCCGTTATCACCAAGGGCGGATCCAATGCAMATCTAAAACTTSTYRAATTCAAGCATTTTTTGAGAAAACTGCCAACATTTCCTTATCGATGGTTCRCTTTCTAAAAAGGCCATTTGAGGCCATTYGCAACTCAAAAAAAAAATCACGCAAACTAAAACTTGAATTTAAGAGTTGAGTTTTGACATTTTCCAAAAAATCGCCCAAATTTGCCATTAAAGTCAAACTTTGCAACTCTATAGAGCAACTTTTTCTCTGCAAAGTGATGCCAAAATTAGTCCTCTAGCGTGGCTGCTTTTTTGGAAAATACAGTTGCAATTTTTATCAGTGTCCAGTGAAATGTACGAGTTCAGTTTTGACATTTTTCAAAAAATCGCCCAAATTTGCCATTAAAGTAAAACTTTGCAACGCTTTAGAGCAACTTTTTCTCTTCAAAGTGGTGCCAAAATTAGTCCTCTAGCTTTGCTGGATTTTTGAAAATGCAAATCACGCAAACTAAAACTTCTTGAATTCAAGCAATTTTTAAAAAACTGCCAACAATTCCCCATCCATGGTTCACTTTCTAAAAAGGCCATTTATTTCTG
>NW_026017213.1:4886233-4888283 GCF_020466585.1 Dendroctonus ponderosae
AACCACGCAAATCTAAAACTTCTTGAATTCAAGCATTTTTTGAGAAAACTGCAACATTTCCTTATCGATGGTTCACTTTCTAAAAAGGCCATTTAATTCTCTTTGGAATGATGTAAAAACTAGCGTTCCTGCTCATTTTGCTTCCGAGAAACATGCAAAACGGGACGGAAAACATGAAAGTTTGCAATAATCTTACGCCACCCTTGCACAAAACGACGATAATTTTTCTAATCTCATAGACAACAAAAGACTGTATTTTTTCTACATTACCCCCCCTGAATTTAAAGCTGGATCCGCCCCTGGTTATCACACTGGGCACTTTTCCCCGATTTATTGGCCAATTATTATTATTTACGTATGTGCGTACGATTTATTGCCGACAGAGCAAGGTGGAAATTAGTGCGGATTGTGAAAATTTCATGGCAGACGACGAGCGTACAACGATTCTGGCAGTAGTTTTTTTCTCATTTTATTGTGCTTTTCTCATTCTCATCATTTTCCAAATTAACCTTTTCTCTGGAAAATTTGGCTCGCCATCTACACAACGTCTCCAACACAAAACAACAAAGTACTGAAATTGCACCAATTAATTGTGAGAGTAACAGCCTAATAATACCTATAATAAGTGTAAAGTCGATGACAGCGAAGAAGATGAGTGAACAGTCAATTGGGGGGGTTGTTGAAAGTGAAACGTTCGGACATAAAGGGCCCATTTAACAGTTGCCGAACTAATAACAGGCCGCTAAAAGGGCCCCCATTTACACACATACACACACACGGCGACCTGCATATCCGGAGGCGCCTCTTCGCCACAGGTGTGCCCCAAACAATGGCCCAATTCCACTTAGCACCTGTGCCTTTAATGTCCTCATTATATTTGGGGCTCTTGCGCGCTCCTTTGGGGCGAAGAGGTCAATTTCATTGGGTTCTGAATGCGGTGATTTTTTGGCATTGTCATGCTCTGAGTGCGGAGAGATTCAGGAAATGGTAGTGGTTTTTTTGGATGGTTTGATCGGCGATGCTGCTGGGCCTTTACTCACAGAAGGAGAAACGGTTGTTTATTGAAATTGGGCTCAAAAAGGCGGCTAATTATTATTTTTTATTGAGTGTCTCCACATTCCTTCAAAACCTGTAAATTAACGGCAATTTTCGGCGATTTTTTTAGAAACCTTCCAAATTCAACCTCGACCGGAACTTCATTTAAACAGCTGATTGCAGAAAAAGCCCCAGCCCTGGCAACACTGCCCCCATAAGTATCGATAGTGGTTGACTTAGAATTGAAAAAGTGGGCCTTTCAGCCAATGGCAGTAGTGATTTGCGAAACACATCTTGATCGATACCCATTGGGGGTCGTTCGATAATGGGTATTTAGCGCGCATTGTTGCATTGATTTGATGTATGTCGGCACATAAAACCGATGCAAACACCCCATTTACTAACGTGGAATATGCGCTCACCAACTAATGCTATCAATGCCGTCTATCAGTATAAACAAAGATAGGCGAGATAAGGGAAACGCGGCTGCACAGATATATCTCCGCCCCGCTCGAACTGACACAAAGGATACATTATTTTGAAAAACATTCATTAAGCCAGCACATTATCTTTTTGTTCGAATCTCATTTTACATTTGAAATGCATACAGTGGGGCTCATTGTCGCCGCGGGAAATTCACTTTTTAATTATGGTCAATCGGGAACGCAGTCGCTTTTATGGTTTTTCGCACGATTTTCAGCCAGAAGACGCTTGCGGCAGATTAACGACAATTTCCCAGAAATCCACACTGATAAAACGGACAAAGCATAATGGATGAGCAATTTTTTCGATGAGTAAGGATTTCTATGCAGATTAGTGGCTGATTAGCGAACGTGGTCATACTGGTTTAGATAAGGTCGACATTGGCAAAGTTTGTGAAGAACTAGTGGAGAGTGATTTTAACTTCCTTCCTTCCTAAAGCTATGCCTTTTTACTACCTAATTTTTTCCTATAGGTTTAAGCGAAGCACTCATTTCTCCAAACAAAGGCAGGGGCGGATCCAGCTTTAAATTCC
>NW_026017213.1:4888352-4892309 GCF_020466585.1 Dendroctonus ponderosae
GGGGGGTATGTAGAAAAAATACAGTCTTCTGTTGTCTATGAAATTAGAAAAATTATCGTCGTTTTGTGCAAGGGTGGCGCAAGATTATTCCAAAACTTCATGTTTTCCGTCCCGTTTTACGTGTTTCTCGGAAGCAAAATGAGCAAGAACGCTCATTTGTAGATCATTCTAATCAGAAATAAATGGCCTTTTTAGAAATTGAACAGTCGATAAGGAAATGATGGAGTTTTTTCAAAAAATGCTTGAAGTCAAGAAGTTTTACATTGGCGTGTTTTTTTTTGAGTTGCAAAATCCACTTGAACATGACGCTGCTTTTTCTGAAGTTTCTCAAGAACCATTTGAGCCACAGAATTCGTTTTGGCATCGTTGGATAAAGAATTGAAAAGTCGATTCAGCCGTAACAACGTGAGTGAGGAAATTCGAGTAGTTTTGACCCAGAAAGCGAAATTTGAATATCAGACACTTAAGATTATGCCAAAATTCCGTGTTTTCCGTCCCATTTTTGCTCATTTCTCGGAGGCAAAATGAGCAAGAACGCTCATTTGTACATCATTCTAGAGAGAAATAAATGGCCTTTTTGAAAGTGAACCATGGATGGGGAATTGTTGGCAGGTTTCCCAAAAAATGCTTGAATTCAAGAAGTTTTAGGCATCGTTGGATAGAGAATTGAATGGGGTGGTCATGACGCCCATGACCCCCCCCCTGGATCCGCCCTTGCTGTTAAGGAACGGTTTACACATTCTTATAAGCAACGGTTTACACAAGAGAAAAAGTCTAGTGGAGTCAAGTCTGGAATTTCTGCTGGCCATTCCTTCTAATCTTCTACAAACGTAGAATTCTATGAAAAGAAATTAAATCTTAAAAAAATCAAATGGCTGAAAATAGAATCATGATTAGAGAGACTAACTCAACCGGTTAGAGAGTGATCTCTCAAAAGTTGAGAAACTTTCACCAAGGAAGATTAATTTCTTGTTTCAAACTTTACAACACCATAAACTTGAAAATTATTCTTTATGCGCGAAACTGAGCTTTTGAGTTTAGTCATAATTCTTCATTTGAGAGAGTTGAAAACTGATTTCTCAGGTGTCTTGCTTAGAGTCATTTCTCGGTTCTTTTTATGAATGTGCATGTAAATATGGACACTTCAAGTATAAACCCCGAAGCTTTGTGCCCTAATAGAACGAACTTTGCGCTATAAACTACACACAAAAGCGACTCTCTCGCTTAATTAGTTACTGAATAAATAAATGTCCAAAGTACAACCGCGAAAAGCAACCAAAATCTAAAAAATTCTCAAAAAATGCCTGATGATGACTGCACATTGAAACTTTCTTCACTTATTATATATATATATATAATCAATCCCAAAGTGACTTCTCGTTTCTCAAGCTATGGAGCAAACAAATATTAAATTCCGGCCTGCAAAAAACATCACAAAAACAACGATTTTGCATGTAAATATGKACACTTCAAGTAWAAACCCCGTCATTTTTAATTAGTGTTCCTTGGATTTGAGAAATTTTTCATTTTTTTTTCTTGAGAACTATTGAAGTTTTCRGTGCGCATTGTTTAAAAATATTTAGTTAGCGGTTCTGGGATATTTGGAAAATTTCTCAAAAATCCGTAAGCAAAAAAGTAAAACCGCCTACCGATCGCGATATGGTGATTAGTAGGTATACACTAATTTCCTCCAAATACCTACGTTTCTTATTTTTTTTTTGATATTTTGGAAATTGTGGTTATTGCCATTGTCTGCAATTTGGAAAAAATGCTAAAATCGCATTAAAAAATGAAAACCAACTTTTAAATCACAGAACTTGGGATTTAATCTTAATTTTCTCGTTTTTCGCATATTTCTCAAGCATTGGGACTTGGTTGTCGTTTAGAATTGAAAACTTCTGAGACTGTTGAGACAGTGAAAAATTATCAAATTGAGGAAACAGGAACAAAGGAAGTGGAAAAAAATACTTACGCAACATGCCGGAAGTAAAAAAAAAAATCGTTTTGGCATCGTCGAATAGAGAATTGAAAAGTCGCTTCAGCCGTAACAACGTGAGTGAGGAAATTCGAGTAGTTTTGACCCAGAAAGCGAAATATGAATATTAAACACTTAGGTTCAACATAATGCCAAAATTTCATGTTCTCCGTCTCGTTTTTGCTCATTTCTCGGAGGTTTTTTCGAAGTTTCTCAAGAACCATTCGAGCCAGAGAATTCGTTTTGGCATCGTTGGATAGATAATTGAATGGGCCCCCCCCCTGGATTCACCCTTAAACAAAGGTCCTTTTTTGACCATAACTCTGCAACAAATGTTGGCACCGAACTGCGGTTTTCTATAATAATCAAGCTGTTTTTCCAAGGTGGCAATATAACTTAATAAACGAGTTTTGGGACAAATTGTGATTTTTAATACCCATTGTTCAATTGCGCCCCCTAGTGGCACAGGGGGCGCAAAACCCCTTCCCAGCATTCCTCATGGGCACTTTAGCTATGAGAAATTTTTCCCCGACTGTCTATGCCCAGTGGTTTTGGAGATATCGCTCTTGAAAAATTTGACTTAGTCATGCTCTCAGTGTGGTAGAAATGCGCGCATTGAAACGCGGCCGACGGTTGATTAATTGGCGAGGTCTTCGGCCATCAGAAAGTGGAACTTTTTTCGGAACTTCGATCATCAACATCTGATGGCGAAGAGATTGAGGGTACCGGTACGGTGCGGCCGAAGCCAGCAACGGAACAAACAGCCGATAAAAGCGATAAGCCGGGTAATTGCTGTACAAATATTTTTATTGTGGGGCTCTATCGATCGCCCCATATGACATGGGGGGCGGTTCCCATCACTTCGTGATCTTGAGGCGGGGCTCTCACTTCATGAAACAACGTGCGTCTTGTTAACTTTCTGATTTATTGTCCGATCTGAGGGCCCCGGAGCGACGTTCATTTGGTAATGGAGTAATAGTTTTAGGCCGAGTTTATCCGCCGGTTATCTGCTATTCTCGCGAAACGATCCTATCTGCGGAATTTACTTGGTAAATGTGTGTAGAAAGGATAATACAATACCATCACGTTCCACGATTGTGTTTACCAGCACTTGTTTTCTTATAATGCGATGGAGACGATGGCGCGAAAGATCATCAAGTTATTGCTTGCAACTCGTTTTGGTGGACGTCGGAAAGAAAGTGGTGCTGATGTTTCGCAAGCACGAGTGCCCTGCATCTTCAAGCCAGGTTTGCTCGAACTGTCCCCCGGTTTAGAGCGACGCTTTTTCTTCAGAAACGCGCCCAGACAAGTTCTACAGCTTGGCGCGTTTGTGGGTGATCAAAAGTCAGATCAGTCAGCCCACTTTAAAAATTTCCCAAAAATCGCCAAATTCTCCCATTCGAACGCAACTTTTCAAACAATTAGAGCAACTTTTCCTCTTCAAAACCATGCCCAAACGAACCCAGCAGCTTCAAGAGCAAATCGGCTACAAACGTTCCTCCAAATCAAGCAAATGCGGCCGGTTTTGGCCTGGCAAAGCTGGAATGACGAAGCAGAAGCAGGCACAGTGTCATCTATTTAACACCAAAGCAAATGTTTACGGGACGCTTATCGGGCTGCGGAAACCAGATATCGGCCGATATTTAATGTATTTACACATTAAATGTGTATTCTGGAGCCGCTTTAGACATTGCCATGGCTCTAAAATGCACACGAATAATGTGGCGGCCACAGATACTGTCACCACAAACCGTACAAAGAAGTGATGCGAGCACAAAGAATTATTGTTTCTTTTCAGTTTCCAGCCCTGTCCAGATTTGTGCTCAGCCACTGTTTGAAATAAGACAGCTCTAAATGATAGGAGCGAGAGCGAGCTGCTCTAAGCGTCTTTACCTGGGCAACTGGAGCTTAGAGCCGAAGTGAAGGCTCTAGAACATTCCAGAACTTCTAGAAATTAAAAAAATCCAAAAAACACTTCAAGT
>NW_026017213.1:4893308-4911602 GCF_020466585.1 Dendroctonus ponderosae
CAAGTTTAACAAAAAGTCCTCGTTGCGGTTCGGGTCATAGTCCACCATCAAGCTGGCAGGTCAGCAATAGTTGCCTAATGAACAATGGAACAGTTGCAACACCATAACGCGCTTACTGTGCGAATTTTGACTGTTTTACGTGCACCTAGTGGATAATCAAGCGGGTTCTGGGTGCTAATAAATCCCGATTTATTCGAGCTGGGTTCACTTAGAAGAATCTACCCGGAAAAGAACCCTGACTAATTCGATCATCGTGGGGATCTATCGAGCAACCGAAGGGCCGAAGGCGGCGTTGTCAACAAGTCGTGTTTTCTCCTAATGGACTTTTTTGAGGGTAAAATCATGTACGGTACGTGTAGCAAGTAGCATCTGTAAAACTAGGCTTAAGGGAGCACCTGATGACCACTCAAACCCGAAACGTTTGCCACGTTTAAAACGGACTATGCCCTAAAAAGCTTAGACAAAAGTCCATCCCTAACTGAAGTAGTTTCTGGAAAATAGCCGGCCTGCATATGCACGCGCTTATGCAGGCCGATCTCTAATGTATTCGTCTTAGAAAAACGCTTGAAAATTCTCTGAAAATGACTCAATTTCGAAGCTTTTGCCACTTATAAAACAGACTTTGCGCCACAAAATGCATGCAAAAGTGACCCTCTGACCTCCTTAGTTCCCTAGTAAATAAATGCCAAAATCCGGCCTGTAAAAACAACCTTAAAAATCAACCAACATTTTGAAAAAGTCTGAAAAATTGCGTGATTGTGATTGAAAATCGAAACTCTTTCCACTTAAAGAGGGAAATTTTCCTTAAAAATGCATCCGAAACTGAGTCTTTATCAATAAATATTAAATTCCGGCTTGCAAAATCCATCAGGAAAACAAGAAGCGATTTTCAAAAAAACCAAATTTTCCTGATGATGCCTGAAAATTGAAGCTTTGTGCCCTAATAGAACGAACTTTGCGCTATAAACTACACACAAAAGCGACTCTCTCGCTTAATTAGTTACTGAATAAATAAATGTCCAAAGTACAACCTCGAAAAGCAACCAAAGTCTAAAAAATTCTCAAAAAATTACTGATGATGACTGCACATTGAAATTTTCTTTACTTATAGAAGCGAATCAATCCCAAAGTGACATGGAGCAAATAAATATTAAATTCCGGCCTGCAAAAAACATCACAAAAACAACGATTTTGAGAAAAAACTGAAAATTCCCTGATGATGACTGAATATCGAAACTTTGTCCACTTATAAAGCAGACATTGCCCAACAAAATACATGCAGAAGCGACTCTCTGGCTTGTCTAGTTCCTAAGTAACTAAATGCCAAACTGCGCCCTGCAAAACAACCTCGTAAACCGACCGAAAGTTTGAAAAATTCTCAAAATTTTCTTGATGATCACTGAAAATTGAAACTTTCTCCACTTATAAAAGGGAAGTTGCTTTACAAAATTAATTCCAAACTGACTCTCTCGCTTCGCAAACTGTGGAGCAAATGAACATTAAACTCTTGTCTGCAAAAGCGACCACAAAAAGCAATTTTGAAAATTGCCCGACGATTCCAGAAAATCGAAACTTTCCGCACGAATAGAAGTGACTTTGCGCGATAAAATACATACAAAAGCGACTGTCTATCTTCACTAGTTCCCGATTAAATAAATGCCCAACTTTGGCCTGCAAAAAACAACCGCGTCAACGTAAAAAATTCTCAAAAATTTCCTGATGATAACTGAAAATCGAAACTTTCTGCAATTACAGAAGGGACCGTGCCCTAAAAATGAATCCAACTTTGCCTTCCTCGCTTGGTAAGTTACAGGGGAAATAAATGCTGAACTGCCTGCAAAAACCAGACGACATTTTGAAAATGTCTTGAATCCTGGCTGACGAAGGCTGAAAATCCGAACACTTTCCAATTATGGAAGCGACATCACTGTACTAAATGCACCCAAAATAATCTTGAAGTTTTACTGATTTTTAAGGAAAAAATCTGGCATTGGGCAACTTTGACGAGAGCTTTTTCTAAATTAACTGAAGACAAACATCGCGGATTTGGGCCTGATGGAGGACGCCACTGGTGTGGCAACAATGCCGCCAACAATGTAACTTCACAGGCCGGGTGTAATTTAAAAAACGTTATCAGCCCGTATTCGAAGCGTTATCAGCCAGAAGCGATAACAGTCTACACAACCATATTGCTTGCATTGGCAACACTCACACAAATAATAAATATACATCGCAACTGTATACATACATATGTATGGACATTTTATGTTGGCCTTATCAGTGGTGCGATTTTCTACAATTTAAGTAGGCCTACGCTGAGGCGATTATCACGGTCATCCTCCCCAAAAAAACGTAGGCGGTGCAAACCGATGAAAACGTGAGAACGTGGCAACTCGAAGAATCTGATTATGGAATTGGATGAGCCACAAGAAATTCGTAATTTGCCTTCGGGCTGTTTGATGATCTTCGGAAGATAGAAGGAAGAAGACACGCTGACCAAGAACAATGGCCATTTGTTCGAACAATAGAGTGTGAACATCAGCGCCGCCCCCTTAGCATCGAAACGACCATTAGAAGAACAACTCTTTGGCTCAATCTATAGGGTGAATCGATGATGGGAGGATGGAGAGCGCCCTTCGGTTGTTTCAGTGAAAAATCGACGATATGAGCGGCTGAAATGTGACCCGCTAACCGCGATAACGCCTTCGCATAAAACCTGATCACTTCCATACATCCAGTTTAGTTCCAGATTATTTAACCGACCTGCAGATTTCGAACTGTTGATAGATGGTTGAAAGTTTACTTTTTTATGCGCCGCATTTAACAGAATCGTCTGGAACACGTTCCTAAGTGAACTTTGAAGATCAATCGAAGATCAAAGAGTTGGAACATTGCTATACATGGTCGAATTTAGGCCTCATTTGACTCCGAATTTGCAAGGTTTTTTTATGCCAGCCAGGCGAATTTCTACACATTTCATAGGCGAAGTTTAATTTATTTGGATTCTCCAGTAGATTAAGGCTATTGGGGTCAAGGTCCCAATTTCCTTGATTAGAAAAAATTGTTACTCATCAAGAGGACCAGCTAGAAAGTTGCTCTTATTGCCCTTGCATAGAGGAAATATGGGTTTATGATTCCAAATAATACAACTTGGCAACACTTTTTCCCCAATTTTTGGCGATTTTTCAAAGTTGAAAGGTAGTTGGCCTCCGATCGGGGTCGACAGGCTTTTCTCTAAAAAATTCTCAGTCAAAGAAGAGAGCAGCTGGAAAGTTTCTTTTTATGTCCTTCTATAGAGGAAATGTGGCTCTATAGCTCCTGATAATTTCACTTTTTTACACCATTTTCTCAGTCGTTGCCGATTTTTCAAAGTTGAAAGTCAGTTTTGCCTCCGATCGGAGTCGAAAGGCTTTTCTCTAAAAAATTCTCATTCAACCAAGGAGAGCAGCTGGAAAGTTCCTTTTTATGTCCTTCGATAGAGGAAATGTGGCTCTATAGCTCCTGATAATTTCACTTTTTTACACCTTTTTCTCAGTCGTTGCCGATTTTTCAAAGTTGGAAGTCAGTTTGATACCGATCGGAGTCGACAAGCTTTTCTCTAAAAAATTCTTACTCAAAGAGGAGAGCAGCTGGAAAGTTCCTCTTTATGTCCTTCGATAGAGGAAATGTGGCTCTATAGCTCCTGATAATATCACTTTTTTACACCATTTTCTCAGTCGTTGCCAATTTTTTAAATTTGAAAGTCAGTTTTGCCTCCGATCGGAGTCGACAGGCTTTTCTCTAAAAAATTCTCACTCAAAGAAGAGAGCAGCTGGAAAGTTTCTTTTAATGTCCTTCGATAGAGGAAATATGGCTCTATAGCTCCTGATAATTTCACTTTTTTACACCTTTTTCTCAGTCGTTAACGATTTTTCAATGTTGAGTCAGTTTGCCTCCGATCGGAGTCGACAGGTTTTTCTCTAAAAATTCTCASTCAAAGAGGAGAGCAGCTGGAAAGTTCCTCTTTATGTCCTTCGATAGAGGAAATGTGGCCCTACAGTTCCTAAATAAATCATTTTGCTACACTCTTTAGTCAATTTTGGGCGATTTTACAAAATAGAAAGTTGAAATTTCAAGTTTTTTCCTATCGAATTCGTCACGTTTCTCTTTTAAAAAATCTCACTCAAAGAGGAGACCCGATGAGAAGTTGATCTTGATGTCTTTCGATAGAGGAAATGTGGCTCTATTATTCCCAATAATATCACTTTGCCACACTTTTCCCTCAATTGTGGCCGATTTTTCGAGCCTGAGTGTCCTAATCTCAAGTTGTCTCTTATCGGACTCGACAAGCTTGTATTCAAAAAAATCTCCCTCCAAAAGGAGACCAGCTGGAAACTTCGTCTCCATGTCCTTTAATAGAGGACATCTGGCTGTAGAATTCTTGCTGATATCACTTTGACGCACATTTTCCTCAAAGGTTGGCGATTTTTCAAAGTTGAATGTTGAAACCTTAATTTATCTCGTTTCGGACTCCACAAGCTTTTGTTCAAAAAATTCTGACTAAAAGACGAGACGACCTACAGAATTGGTTTTAATCCTCTTGTACAGAGAAAATGTGGCTCCATATTCACTGCTATCATGGCTTTGCTGCATTTTATCCTCAATCGTGGGCGATTTTTCAAATTGCATGTTGAAACATCGATTTGGCACCTATCGGATTCGACAGGTTTTTGTTTTAAAAATTCTCACTCAAAGAGGAGAGCAGCTGGAAAGTTTCTCTGTACGTCTTTTGAAAGAGGAAATGTGGCTTTATAAGCCCTGGTAATATCAGTTTGCTGCACCTTTTTCTCAATTTTTGCCGATTTTTCAAAATTGAAAGTTCTTAACCTTAATTTAATTCGTACGAGATTCGACAATCTCGCTTTCAAAAGATTCTCACTCTAAGAGCATACTATCTAAAACGTTCCTTTTGATGTCCTTGTATAGAGCAAATATGGCTCTACAATTGCTCAAAARATCACTTTGGTACAAGTTTTGGTCAATTGCTGGCGATTTTTCGCTTTAAAAATGCGTCTAGGAACCAARAAAGCATTAGATTATTGAGCGCGGTTGCTTGTTCCAGAGCCCATAACTTCGCCCCCAACACAGCTACAGTTATGAAATTYGRCATCAGTTTAGCTGAAACGTGCAACTAAAAGACCTCTGAGTTAGAGCGCGATTGCTGGAGCCGTTTTGATAATTTCCCGATTATTGACTTGATGCACTGAGCGAAGCACTATAGCTCGGTCCAGAGCTGCTCAGAAATGATTGAGAGCACCGAGAAACTGGATTTTTCGACTGCCTGATTCCCCATTCGTTATCGCAAAACAGGCCCACTGTTTCTGTGTGTTATCTATCCGGAAGTGGCTCTAGAGCGAGTGAAAGTTTGATATTTAAGTGCCCCAAAGATAAGACACTCACTGCTTTCAGCGCTTATAGGCATGGGATTTTGTAGAATTTGATAATTTTCCTAGTTTTGTACTATAAACGCGCTTATTAACTAACTTGAATCAGTAAAAAAATTGGGAATTTGCACCTGAAAATGACTAAATGTGGACTCCAAAGCGCCCTCAAGGACTCAGAGCCTGCAACATGGCACTTGGATCAGACTGAAGTTTGATTTTCCACACATATTGGCTCAGAGTATATCATTTCATAAGTTTCAAAAATGTTTGGGAAGATTTGAAACAGTAAACAAACAACTAGAGGTTTAGGTTAAGCTCATTCACAGTCTATAGTTAAAACAGCCACTTGTTCCAGAGGCTGTAGCTCAGAAATGGCAGCAGATGGAAGGTTGATTGTTTGCTCCAGTGTAGTCAAATTTGAGCACTTGAAGAGAGCAAATTTTCGCTCAGAAAGCAATTAAAGGGAACGATAGAGAATTTTTTACATTCATTTAGTTGATAACTCCGTTTCAAAGTGCAGTCACTTGTTCCAGAGCCTCCAGCGCTGCATTGGAGACAGCTGCAGAATTGAGTTTTGGTGTGAGTATAGCCAAAGGTGGATAGTTGAACCCAGGCAAATTTTATCAGAATTCTTGGGCCAGGAGGCCATGGAGATTTTTTCAAAAACTCAATTAGCCCGAAACTTTATGTACCTAAGTGGATTTTGGTGTTTAGTTGTACAGCTTCTCGGTAATACCAACTGGCACTAGGAGGATGGATTTTTTCGCGTAAAAAAACGCAAAATCCCGAAAAATTTTGGTATCGGAACTTGTTCCAGAGTCCCCAGCGCTGCAGCGGCTGCAGCTGGCGACCTGATTTTTGGGCTGAGTCCGCTTCAAACTCTTCCGGTGAAGACCTGGAAGACCTGGAGGATTTTCTTCAAAATTGGCTCCGCTGTCACGGTTCGAACCGGCCGATCAGCGCGCCCTTATCAATATCAACCAAGTTGATAAATTCCAACTGATTGGTTGAATTGCGACCCGACCCGACCCGAGCGACGATAAGGCAGATTATTGGTATATCAGGCCGATAGTTAGTGATAGTGATTAGTTGTTTGTTGCTCAGCTTATTTGAAGTTATTCAACGACACTTATCATTGCGCTGATAAAACGTGTTTTCTATCAGTATCAGGGAGTGCCAGGCCTGTAGGAGAACCGGCCGCAGGCAAATCTCCTCTCAAAAGTTGATTTTTTCTAAATTTCCCCTCCATAAAGAAGATAATCGTCTTCAATTAGGCGAAACCGGATTTCGATAGGCAGTTATTAAAGCATGGCAACAGGCAGGAACAAGTTGAAAAAAAGCACAGAAAAGACACTCACTTTTTAAAGGCTTCGGATTGCTCTGCTTGCGTCTGGACATCGCTGGATCGCCTCCTGGACAGCGCGGGCGGACAAAACAACAATACGGGACAAAACAAAAAAATTCAGTCACATCGCACGCCAAAGAACGAGGACAAAACACAACAGAAAATAGTAGAAAAACACCCAACAACACAGCACAACAAACAGCTGACGGTCGCAACAAAAACAAACAGCAAATGCCGTGAAAAAAACGGAATTTTGCGAAAATATTTGCCGGTGTGTGTCACTTTTTGAGAGTACGCGCGTCTTTCGCAGAGGGCGCGCAACAACCTCCTATGACTAAAGCTTGCACCGGACTGAAGGAGCGCGCCTGTGACTCACACTGATTGTTGCATTCTAGCTGCCGCGGTGCCAGACTGACAAAAAATACTAGTTTCCCAAAAAACTCAGTCGATTGACACTGTTAATAAAACTGTAATATTTTGCCTCTGTGACACAACGCGGAACTTTGAAGGTCGAAGACCCAGGCGTTGAAGTTCACGAAAAATTACACGAGATGGAAATTCAATTTGGCCAAAGGATTTATTGGTGAACGGCGCGGCAACACGGGGCAGCGCACTCACCGTCCAGTGCGATGTTTCTTGTATCGTTTATCGGAAACAAGTCTTATCAATCTCATTCCCATTAGACATGCGTTTATTCTTTTGTAAACAACTCATGCATAGTCGTCCCCTTAATGGTTATATTAATTTTCAAAAAATACAAATAAATGAATCAGTCCAACCACGCCCAAGGTATTGTTAAGACGTTGTGTGTAACCAGCCTTATGGTTCGCCAATTTTGGAAAATGTCACAGTGACAAGTGGAATTTTTCGAAAAAATTACAAATTTAGATGATTGGGTGTTCGTGACTGATTGAGAGCATCGCGTGGAGCTTCAGGTTAGTAATAGACTTAAATAAAAATTTCGATTAGACCAAAAATTTGCCAAAAATTCGACATTTCGGTTGCAGGTTAATTTACTAGACTCAAGAAGTTTGAATCATGAGCCTCTTTAGCTCAGTGGCAGAGCACTGGTCTTGTAAACCAGGGGTCGTGAGTTCAATCCTCACAGGAGGCAACATGCAAATGAAGCAAATTTTTTAGTTTTTCATTTTTTTTATTAGCTAATTCCTTCATTCTTGGAAATTGAAAATCACTATTTAAGTTTTATTAATAACTTTTTTAATCTTGCAAAAATCCGGAATAAAATTGATCGGGCCCCCTAGTGGCACTCTATCAAACTAGCCGAAAGATGATGAATACTTCTATCATAAACGTCCGCATTCGCCAGATTATCAGCCATCAATAAAGACGATTTTTGGTAATTGTTTGGCCCTTTTCGTTGCTTGTGCTTCGTTTCGGGTTCAAACAGTCCTTGGGTTGAATTTTGGAAAAAATGTCCCTGATGCTGTGAAAACAATTGTGAATGTGCCTTGAATTTTTTTAAATTTTACCCATTTGTCTAGTTTGGCGCTTTTCATTTTTTGTTGATAAAGGTGAATCGTTTGTAGCCCTAAGTATTCCGCTCTTGCAGCATTTTATCGACAAACAAAAAACAGTCATGTCCTGGACTGTAAGGCGAATGCGCTTTTGCGTGCCTTTCCAATTTTCTCGTCTTTGCCTCAATAGTCTGAATTTTCCTGCGCATTGTTGGGCGATGGCATTGATTCCAGTTGATATTCGTAATAGTGTACAGTTTTCCAAGGAGAAACCCCCTTTAAGCCCGAGATATGGGACATCATGGTGGATGCGCCGACTGAAAGTATTTCGCACTCGTCAAGTTTCAGCAGTTTTCGACCTCATTGTTGGTATAAAAAAAGGCAAATCAGTTTCAAGAACAAAACTGTATTTCTTCTGAATCATTTCAAGGGTATTGCTGTACAACAACCCACATTGGTACGGTTACAATGAGAGAATCAACAAACTACAGGCTAAAAATAAGACGTGCCCTGAATTTTTTAAAATTTTACGCATTTGTCTACCTTGGCGTTTTTCATTGTTTGTTGATAAAGGTGAATCGTTTGTAGCCCTAAGTGTTCCGCTCTTGCAGCATTTTATCGACAAACAAAAAACAGTAATGTCCTGGACTGTAAGGCGAATGCGCTTTTGCGTGCGCTTCCAATTTTCTCGTCTTTGCCTCAACAGTCTGAATTTTCCAGCTCATTGTTGGGCGATGGCAATGATTCCAGTTGATATTCGAAATAGTGCACAGTTTTCCAAGGAGAAACCCCCTTTAAGCCCGAGATATGTGATATCATGGTGGATGCGCCCATTGAAATTATTTCGCACTCCTCAAATTTCAGCAGTTTTCGACCTCATTGTTGGTATAAGAAAAGGCAAGTCAGTTTCAAGAAGACAACTGTATTTCCTTTTGAATCATTTGAAGGGTATTGCTGTACAACAACCCACATTGGTAATGTTACAATGAGAGAATCGACAAACTACAGGCTAAAAATAAGACGTGCCCTGAATTTTTAAAATTTTACGCATTTGCCTAGCTTGGCGCTTTTCCTTTTTGGTTGATAAAGGTGAATCGTTTGTAGCCCTAAGTGTTCCGCTCTTGCAGCATTTTATCGAGAAACAAAAAACAGTAATGTCCTGGACTGTAAGGCGAATGTGCGTTGCGTGCATTTCCAATTTTCTCGTCTTTGCGTCAACAGTCTGAATTTTCCAACTCATTGTTGGGCGATGGCAATGATTCCAGTTGATATTCGTAATAGTGCACAGTTCTCCAAGGAGAAACCCCCTTTAAGCCGGAGATGTGTGACATTATGGTGGATGCGCCCATTGAAATAATTTCGCACTCCTCAAATTTCAGCAGTTTTCGACCCCATTGTTGGTATAAAAAAAGGCAAATCAGTTTCAAGAACACAACTGTATTTCTTCTGAATCATTTCAAGGGTATTACTGTACAACAACCCACATTGGTACGGTTACAATGAGAGAATCGACAAACTACAGGCTAAAAATAAGACGTCGGCCCTTAATACCTTAATGGGAATGTACAAATAAATAGACAATTTTCGAAAAAGATCAGCCTTTGACTGGTCACTCGCCCGAAGAACAACGCCCACACTTAGAAAAGTGCATTTTATTCTAAACAAAAATCACGCGCGTCTCGCTGGAGCTTTTTCCAATTGAGGTTTGAGGAGTTAACACTCTGAGAAGTTGCTGTTGATTTTCATGTGTTGGATTTCATCGAAACTCTTCTTGGCCTTGTGTGAGATGTCATCCATCGATTTCTTCGCGCTACTAGTGAGATCGTCCAAAGACTTCTTGGTACTGTGCAGGATTTCATCAGTGCTTCTGGATAAATCCTGCACTTCTTCATTGATCTTGTGTATCACCCATTCCATCGCCTGCCTGCCTTTACTGGCATTGGAAGAGATTTTCGTCGTGATAATATCCTCCATGTAGTTAGTGAGGGGAACTCCTATTTAAACAAGGTTTAAAACCCTTTCGGCGTCGACTCGCACTAGTCACTTGCCTTGGACTGTTACAACCGCTTCCTGCTTCAAGAGCGTTTTTCGGGAATCGGCCGGATGTGGAAGATATTTCAAAGTCTCATTCACTGCAATGTGTCTGCAGAAGGTCAAGTTGATGGTCTTCAGAACCATGTGTCTGGCGTTGGGGTCTACTTCTGAGTGCTCAGCAGCGTAGCAGATCTTTGCTGATCCAATGAGCTGCAAAAAAACCAGTGGTCAAAGTCTAGGCGATAATGACCTCCACATATTCTCAGTGCACTTGAAAAAATCGGTTAAAACTAATGATGAATGGGTGCCAAGTGCGTGCGAATTATTTGGCGGTCAGCAGCTGAGGCGTGATTTTGATTGTTTCTGGGTTTCTACAAATGAAGCCAGAAAACGCACGAGTTGGTTAATAATCAATGTACTCTAAAGCGGCTGGATTATAAAATATTCAGATTCCAATCAGTCGAATCTACGTAGAATAAAGCGGCTATCGATTATGCAAACACGGGGAAATATATATCGGGGACATAAATTAGTTTTTTGTTGGAAGCCGAAAAAAAGCCCGCAGTCCTTTTCTTAGACAAATTTAACATAAATTTGTAAAACAATTTTTATTGTTTTTTACAAAATCCAGTCAAAGAACCCTTCCACACATCAAACACCCTGTATAGTGGCGCAGACAGACAAAAACCTTATCTGAAGATACATGCAGGAAACGCAAGTAGTATTTTAATGGCTTATTGCATAAAGGTCGAGCTGATTAGAGAGGAAAAACGGAGTTTTGGACTTAATCCAAGTAAATTCAGGTAGTTTTTGCATAACCAAACCACTGGCTTTGTTCAGAGATAACAGGAGGCAACCTTTGAACCCGTGGCAACGAAACGCTGCTTGAACTCGGTAAATTGCGTGAGAGAAAAACGCAATTCCCTTTGAGCCTAATTTTCAAAAAAAAACCTAAATATCTGCGCATTAAAACTGTCTTTGCCAAATGACGAATTTGGGTACCTGAGCGACGCTTTTTCTGATCTAGACATTCACACAGACACTGGGGGCTTTCGAGAGCAGAACTTACTGCTTGGGCCCATTTAGGGAAGTACCATATAGAGCTGACTAAGCGCTGAGTATGCAGCACCCCATCAACAACCTTTCGCTCCACAACATCAGTACCAATAACCGCAGTATTATGGGGGTTCGGGTACTTCCTCCAAGCGGCTGTGGCTACAGTTTCCCAAGGGTGGCTGCAATTCAAAGCCAATATTAAGGGGCTCTTTTACAACTTTTAGGTTTTCCCACTCACTTGAAAGTGTGTTCGTAGTTCCAGATTTTCATCGCTGGATGTGTGGCACTTGAAAACTACGAATTTTATTGCACCCCGCAGGTAGGTAACGCCAAACAGCACGCGAAAGCTGTAGACCACAGCTTGTAGGCTGTAGAGAGCGAAATTGGACCTTTGAAAGTGTCACACACATGACATTTGACGTCACAGTGGTTGAGTCACAGCCGGTCTTGCCACGTTGGCGTTTTTTTCGGTAGATCTCATTCGTTTTAAAATTTAATTTTAGATAAATTAGTTGTAGAAATCTTGTTTAAACGGCATCTTTTTTGGCAAAAATACGCTGGAAAACCTTTTAAGAAAAATGACTCTTTTCGGGTTTTATTCATTTCAATTCTACCGCTTTAATAGTTATTGGCAACGCCGGTCACAGCATTCCAATGACGTTTTACATAATTACGCTCGTTTTCTTCCCAGTTGTGTCCACAGATTACAGAGTAATAACCTCTGTGATCTGTGCTTCGGTCTATAGGGGCTGTCGGATAAGTACACTGACGAGGGTTTGTTTGGCAACTAACCTCGAAACTTTGACAGGCAATTAATACTGCAAGGAAAATGTTGATTTCCTTGCGAGGCGACCACAAAGAGCACCTCAAGCTGCTGCTAACGCAACCCGAGTCAGGTAGGAGCGTTTACAGTCTGAAAAATCACCCCAAAGTCACCTTTTGGCATAGTGGTGAGCGATTTTTGCAAACTGGCTTTGGCCTATATGGAAAAAGGCCCCAATGCAAAGCTCTACAAGACCGCAGCCTCCAAACTCAACCTGCCGGTTGACGACATCCAAAACTGCGTCTACGGTCTGGTCAATTTGCTGCTGATCGCCTGCAAACACCAGGTAGGCGATGCCGCAGACCACAACAGAGCCCTGGATTGAACAACGGCTTTTCAGCTAAGTGACGCAGACTTCAGAGATTCAGTGCTCACTCTGGGCTTCACTGAGCAGCTGCAGGCAGTTCTGAGCGAGTTCTACAAGGAAAGACAAGCCGAGGTGCTTCAGGTGCAGCGCACAGGGCTGGTGGAGCCTCATTACCACGACCTGCAGTGGCGATTCGAAGTGCAAGTGAGTGCCCAAGTTGAGACGCGAATTAGTTCTGAGTTTTCCACGCCCAGGTGGCTTCAAGGGCGCTGCCACAGCAGGTCACGCCGTTGGTTACGATGGATTTGGCCCTCAGAACGGAGCAAAGTGGGGCGGACCCCAACATTACCCACACCCTGCTGCAAACGGATCCCACCAATTTGATGCATCTGGCCAATGAGCTGCAAGCTGCACTGGATGAGTCCAGGAGTCGGCATTGCAGGAAAATCCACCGGATTCTCACCAATCGCCAACTGCAGTCGTAAAGCTTTTCTAATAAAAAAGCCGCAGTTTGAGAAGGTACAGGGTGATCAAAAAAATCAACATTGTCAACATTCTATTCGAAGTCCGGAGCGTTCACTTGCAGTAACCTTGTCTTATGTGGATTTCTCCTTCGGCGGGCTCAAAGCCTTTCTCCTCTGTCCGAACATGTACATGTACAGTTGCGGGAACACTAAGAAAGCCCAAATAAAACCAACATTTCGTGTATTAAACGGCCACTTACATGGAATGTACAGCAGCATCATGAACCATAGCAGAAGCTGATAGTTGAAGATGAAGTTGTACTTGTTGGGCATATCAATCGTGTATAATCGGCCATCTCCCACTTCCTTCTGAGCCGCCCAAATGCAAAGCAATTCCCCGGTTACCCCGATTGGATACAGCACGATAAAAGTGGTGTACCTGGAAAAAATTAGGTTTGCTTATTAGGGACCAAACGAAAATATCCATTTTCCCATCCAAAGGCCGATCAATTAACAATTTAATGACGCTGACTGTGGGTTTTTTGCAAATTTCCATATAATAGCCTTAAGCAAATTACCGACGTTGGAGCCAGAGGTGAGTAAATACGTAGAATAATTAATCGCTTCAATCTCCGTCTGGTCACAAAACGACAAATTTATAGGAGGCATGTTTCAAGCTAAAATCCTCAAACTTACCTCAAGTACTTAAGGAAATAAGGCACAGTGCTGACCAAGTTAAACGTGTAATTCGAGTAGCGAATAATCTCGGTCACTGACCAAGCAATCAGGGCTAAAGGGAGGCCAAGTCCAGTTCTGGCGCTGTTTGTTGCTAGCAAGACGCCGCACACCACTGCCACTCGTGAAGCTACCTAAAACAGTAGCCATTCTAGTCAAAATCCATCTCCGATTTGTTTAAAAACGCGATATATTTACTTGAAATGCAGTCATAACAGCGCTGGATCGGATCATTCCTGTAGCTGCATGAATTACCTCCAGAATAGCTGCGTTCTGGAAAACGTTGAGAGCGCATCTCACTGTATCGTACAGGGTTTTATTGCCGTTGCCCAAGTAAAATGAGATTAGTTGATAGAAAATCAGGCTCCAGCTGCAAAGTTCAGTCGCTTTAGAGTCGTCTGAATCAAAGGTGCAAACGATTTAGGCGCAAAAAGCGAATGTTTCGCTGACTATGCTGCAGAAAAGAAATGGGGGTGAATGCAACAACTCTTACCCTATCGTTTGAACCGCATTATACACAACCAAATACCCATGCTGTAGATGGGCTTTGGCGCTACTGGGGGGCTGATTTCCCTTCGAACCACTTGCTACAGACAATTTACTCATTTTACACTATTTCCAAAATAAACGGGGACAGATCATCAACAACTTCACTTGGACTCTCCTTCCACGACCGCCACGTAATGGTATTACCGAGGAAATAACGTAATTAATGGATAAAGTCCACTTTTAAACGAGTTTTGATGGCATTTATTCACAGGTTATGTTTCTACTATTTACATGTTTCTGCCAAATAGTAGGAACAGCTGCTCAATCCCCTCCACACTAATGGACGCGATCTCGATCGGTTGCCCCTTACAACGCTATGAGCGTAAGGGAGAGCATCGCCAGATTTACGTTGGTAGCACAGTTTCGATATAGGGATATTTGGACTCTTCCTTCTGGCAGCAGTTATCCACAATCGTCAACGGTTTTCAGTTGTTTTGATCGTTTGTCAGTTCAAAGATTCCAAAAAAAAATCGCATTTTTTCCGCTACGCTGTACATTGCAAGCCTTTAACTCAACGTGCGTTCGCCATGGGTGCTGTTGCCAGCAAGCAAGAGTGCGAAGACGCAGAAGATCAAGGGGCAGGCGTGGAGGCCGAGAAACTGTCTTCGGAGGCGGTTAGCACCCCAAGAAGCTCCAGAGAGAGCCTGAACCAGCCCAACTTAGACCCCAGATCGCCCAGCAAGCGCTTTGCGCGAACGCCTGTAGAAGTAAGTGCCTACTAAAACTAGCTTTCCGCATGCTGAGAGCAATTTTCCACCAGCTCCTGAATGCTGTGGTTGAGAAGCTTGGAACTCTAACAATAGAGACAAGGACAGCGGCCGCAGAAACCCCACTAAGGCGGCATGTGATTCTACCAGTGGACCCCCGCTCGCCCAGTGTGGAAGTCCAAAGAACGCCCATAGTAGTAAGTGCGTCGAAGAACGAACAATTCCCTGAAGAAATCCGCAATAAAAACCTGGAAAAGGTGAAAATCCGCGACTTGCTAAACTCACCGGTCCCAGCCTCAGAGTGCTTCGCCAAACACGTGCCCCCAAAGCTTTTGTCCAGCTGCACAGTGACGCCTAAGCTGAAAGTGGACAGCTACAAGCGGAAGTCGCTGATTCTCCTGGAAACTAATGTGGATTACACTGAGACCGACTTGGATGTTGTCATCAGGGAGAAATGCTTGAGTGTGTATTCCAAATGCGAAAGTCCAAGATCCCCATCAAACCATAGCTTTTCAGGCGCAGTCCCAGAGCCGCACGACGCAATACAAAATGAAGCCGCCCCTGTTGAGGACCGACTGGATGTGAGTGTTGAAAGCAACTCAGAGCTGGAAGAGCCAGTGGCAACCACAGAAGAACCAGCTTCAGAACCAACAAGCTTAGACAGCTTGGAGCTGGAGGAGGAAGACCCGAAGCTCTCCCCGTCTTCAGTAGAAGCTCAATCCAGTAGCCCGCCGTTAACAGAACTCGTATCAAAATCAGCGCCAGCTTCTCCTCCACACATCGTCAGTCTCACGCCTAAAACGCCCAAAGCCCACTCCACATCGCCTGTTCGAAGCCTGTCGGCCGAAGTGCTGGAATTCCAGAAAAAGCTCACCAACCTGATCTATGAAGATGAAGACCCGATCGTGTGGCCGCGGGCTGTGAAGCCCCGCAATCAAATCAGGGCGCCTTTGGGCGTGAGGAATGGCAATGGCGCGGTCCAGAAACTGAAAGTCAGCGATAAGCCCAGGAAAACTATGAGCCGAATCCCGGTCTTTAAGGAGAAGCGCATTAAAGTCCAGTGCGAAAACACGCCGCCCAAGAGCATGCGATCACTGAAGCAGCCGAGGAAACATGCCTGGGATCCCAAGGATGAAACCCTGTTTATTTAGCTTAGGGAGTGTTTTCTGTGGAAATTTTCCAGTTGCTAGTTTTGTAGGTTTGTTGGGTTGGTCAGTTTTGCACAAAAACTGCTCGGTTGTAGCGGGACCAAGGCATGCGATAGCCTTAAAAAAAGACTAACCCAACCAGGGTGTAATTATATAATTTATCGTTTAATGTTTGTCAGTGATGCAACCGAATAAACCAAGAATGTGTCTTTTGAGTGAGCATTTAATCTCCAAATAGCCTTGCTGAAACTCTGCACCTTCCTCCAATCGGATGGTTGGCTTGGGCCTCTCTTGACCCCTTAGCGAATGTTGAAAACAGCACAAAACCAAAGAAAAAACCCTCTCGATGTCTTCAGACAGGTTTGCAACAGCGACTAGGAGGAATTGACCAATCGTAGAAGTAGTGGCGTCGAACCTCGCTCTGTTTGGTGCATAGTTTGCTCGTTGCCCGGAAATTTCCGGCCATCAAGCGCATATCAGAAGGCGTGATCTTGTGCGTGAGCAAATAGTGGTCTTTGCAGCCGCGCGTTGTCCATTCGCTGTCCATTCGAACGTCGTGGATTCTGATGATGTTCGTAATGGGGGCAAGCCACAGGCCTACGCTGACATCCTCGGCCTTAAACAGCCTGAAACCCCCCGTTTTAGCACCTAAAGGGCTTCGATTTGAAAAACTCAGTACCTTAAGTTCGCAGCATTGTTCGCTATGTAGCTGACCAAAGGTTTGGATAGAATATAGCCCCCGCCAAGCGCATACGGCACGTATTTATCGCAAGCAATCCACTCGCTTTCCTTCCACTTGCCTCCGGCTTTCACATGGGCGTTTCCATTAAAATAGCCCCAATACCAGCTCATGTTTGCCAGGTGCAGGCCTGAGGATTGATCATTGCACTGCACATTTGTAGTGATGAAACTGTTGAATTTTTCCGGCGGGGTCTGGAAGCTGGACGTCTCCAGAGTCTTTTCCATCTGCTGCACAGCGCTGAGCAGAGCTGGCACGTTAACAAAGGTGTCGTCGTCGCACTTTAGCGCATACTTGAAGTCCAAGCCGTACTTGAGCTGCTCGCTCAGCCACTGGAACATTCTCAGAACCTTTTCCGCTAACTTCTCGTAGCGATCGTGTATGGGCAGGATCAGAATATCCGCAAACCGAGACTGTTCAGAGCTCAGATGCAGAATATCGTCGTTAGTCAACCCCAAGCTGCCAATCACAAAGTAGGGCTTGAAATTGTAGCTGTTCCCAGTCACGGCTTTTCGGCCCACTTGCATCCAGCTGTGCCGGGCGGCGTTTCGTCGCTCCAGATTCTTGTAGGCAGAGAGCACCAGAATAATCAGCTCCGGGTTCTTCAGCTTGCTGTTCTGCATTATGTTGAACTCGTGATCTTCCGTCTCAAGCACACAGGGCTTCTCCATTGAGACCAGACTGAGCGAGAGAAAGCAGCCCAAGCAGAAGCAGATCAGCGCCAGCAACAAGCAGCGGTAGTGCTTAATTTCCAGCAATTTTCTCATTTTCTCGGCGCAAATTCTGGATGGATTTAGACGAACAAACAGGGTGGACTGAGGTCTGAAGACTCATAAAATACACCTTTGAATATTAAATATTTGATATTTATATTTAAAGGATTGAGCACTATGGGATTGAGGTTACACCGTACCGACGTTGTCAGTTTCTTGCTGGTTACGTTTGACGTCACAGGGGTAGGCGGGCAATTCTTGTGTACCTGATGGTCTATAGAAAACCTACTAATACCAACCGATATTTGAATTTCGCCTTAAATCACCCGATAATGGTTAAAAAAAGTATCGTAAAAAGTCTATATGATAGAGTAAAAATAATTCGTAAAATATCTAATTTTTCCAAAGAAAAACAATTTATAAAAGAAATTATAAATTTCAGTAATTCTCCAAATTCTTTTATTGAAAAATGTTTTAACGAAATTGAATTCCCACAAACAAAACAAAATCAAAATAAATCTATTACGAACCTTTTCATTTCATTTATTCCAGGACTTTCAGATCAAATTAAACGAGTAGGTAAAAAATTTAATATTAGGACTACAATTAGAAGTAAAATTTCAGTAACAAAACCTCATGATATAATTGAAAATACAAAAAATGTAATTTATAAAATTCCTTGCGATTGCAATAAATTTTATATAGGAGAAACCTCAAGACCATTACACAAAAGACTCAAAGAACACCAATCATACATAAAAAACAGAGAATATCAT
>NW_026017213.1:4911652-4949455 GCF_020466585.1 Dendroctonus ponderosae
TTTACTAAATCAAAATAATTGTGTTGCTTCATGTTCATTTAATTTAAGTCATGCATGGTTACCTATGCTAAAATCTGAAGTAGACCAGAGAAACATACACCCAAATTAAGTTAACACCAAAATTATTAATTAACATTACCTTTACTAATTTAAACAATAAGATTAAGTCAAAGTCACATAACTGACAATTTGCACGGACGAATTATCAGAGAAAAAGTGAGGGTGTGTTTCCACCGCCCAGTAATGTGACGTCATCGCCGAATTGACAGATTCTGCATTTGACTGTTACAATAACCTGGAAAATTTATCAAAACCAAAACATCATGTCTCTGTTTAGAAAACCCAAGAAAAACATCGTCCAGCGGCGGGTTTTCACAGAAAACGATGAGGACGACGAAGAGCATGATGCGGACCTTCATCAGGCCGCCTTGCAAGAGAAAAAGCCGAAGAAAAAGTCCAAGGAGAAGAAACCCACTCAAACGCTCCTCAGCTTCGAAACTGAAGAAGAGGGCGAAGTGTTTCAAGTGAGGACTCCGTTAGGGCTTGGCCCCTGGGTTCGATGCAGCTGATGTTGTGCCGTTTTGTAGGTGAGAAAGTCGTCGCACCACAAAAAGGTGATGCGAATGTTCGAGAAGGAGAAAAAGAAAAAGGAGCGGCCCGAAAAGGAGGAGCCCAAGCCCAAAGACGACAAGACTGAGGTGGTGACTGATGATCTGGTTTTGGTTGTGAATCAGAGCCACAAAAAGCCTGCCACTCCTCCGCCTCCGGTGCTAAGCGGGCGCGATGCTTTGTGCGCTGGTAAGTCCTCCTCAATGGATTTTCATCGGCCTCCTCAACTGATCAACGCGCTTAGGGAAAGATGATTTATCATCCGAAGACGACGAATCCGACGCAACAGTGCATCGCTTTTCCAAGCCGGATAATGTGAAGAAAGTGCTGGAATCGGGCGCTATTCCCGACGCTGCGATGATCCACGCAGCGCGAAAAAAGCGGCAGCGCGCCCGGGAAATGGGCGATTTTATCGCTGTCGAAGAAGAAGAGCCAGAGGACACAGGTAGGACGTCCGGGAGAGCAGCCGAAGATTTACGGAGGATCATTTCCATTCTGAAAACAGGGCGCCTGATCAGGGACGACGACAATGAGGAGAGCGACGAGGAGCGCATCGACATGGACATCAACCTGGCGAAACGGGACCAGGAGCGGAGGCGTGAGCAGTTCCTGCAGGCGCAGGACTCCGATCATGAGCTGGATGAATGGGAGAATCAACAAATCAGAAAGGGAGTTACAGGTACGTTGGCGCGACTCATTCAGAGGACCATTCAGGAAGAGTTTTGTCCTGCAGGCGCCGCCATGACTGCCGCCCAAGAAATGCTGATGGACTACCAAACGGAACAGGAAACGCAATCCAAAGCCATCCAGCTGCAGCCTCCGCTAATCGATCCGGACATCCCCAGAACGCCGGAAATGATAGCCGAGAAACTACGGGAGCGTTACGCGGACGCGTGCCAGGCCAAACAGCAACATTTAGCAAAATTACACAAAATCCAAGAGGACATCGAGCAAGCCAGCGAGGAGCTTGAGGACGTGAAGCTCAAAGCCCCAGAAGCAGCGGAAAAGTTCCGCTTCTATCAGGAACTGCGCGGCTACGTGACCGATTTAGTGGAGTGTTTGGACGAAAAAATCGGGGCGATAGCAAATCTGGAGCAGCGCGCGTTGGACTTGATGGGCGCCATGGCGAAATTTGTGATCGAAAGACGTCGACAAGACGTACGGGATCAAGCGGATGAAGCCACTGGGAAGGTGCTGGTCAAGAAAGGTCCAGAGGACGAGGAGAAAGTGCGAAGAGCTGCAGAGAGGGAAGGCCGCCGATCGCGTCGCCGAAGAACTCGTGAACTCTCTGCGGCGCCAGGCACAGCCAAACACGTGGAAGGCATGTCGAGTGACGAAGAAATGTCCCAGCAGGACATGTTGTTCTTCGACAAAGAAAGGCTGGAAATCGAGCAGGAGTTGCAAGAGATTTTTGAGGACGTCGTCGAAGACTATTCCTCAATCGTGAATATCCTGATAAGGTTCGAGCATTGGCGCAGCAAAGATTCTGCGGCTTACAACGAGGCCTACGCGTCTCTTTGCCTGCCGAAGGTCGTCAGCCCCTTAATCCGCCTGAAGCTAATTCTGTGGAACCCTCTCACTGAAACCAAAGAGATTGAGAAGATGGACTGGTACAGAACCTTGGCCTTGTATGGGCTTCATGACGATGAAACCGAAGGTGGACTGGCGAAGGACCCAGACGTGTGCCTCCTGCCCAACATTGTGGACAAAGTCCTGGTCCCCAAACTCTCCAATATAGTGGACAGCTGTTGGGACCCGCTTTCCAGCAGTCAAACCTTACGCCTGGTCGGCTGTGTGGGCCGACTGATCCGGAAATACCCCACTTTATCGCCGGACAGCAAAAACCTGGTCAATCTCTTCAACGCCGTCTTGCACAAGATGAAACTAGCGCTCGACCACGACGTGTTTATCCCAGTCACTCCCAAGATCTCCGACAGCAAGAACCAGTTCTTTCAACGGCAGTTCGCCTGCGGCTTGAAGCTGCTCAAAAACATCACCAGCTGGCAGGGCATCATCAACGAGGCCAAACTCAAAGACCTGGCGCTCAACGCTCTGCTCAATCGCTACCTGTTGAGTGCGTTGAAGTTTTGCTCGTTGACCGACGCCGGCCAGAAGATGCGCCTGATTAGCCAGATCCTGCCGCGCGTTTGGCTGCAGGAAAACATCCACGAGTTCAAGATGTTCATGTTGGCCATCAGCAACTTGCAACAGCAGCTCGATAAGAACAATCCGCTGCATCTGGAATCGATTGATATCCTGAATGGGATCCTGAAAACGCTGCGATCGGCGCACAAGTGAATTTTATTCGGTTCCTTTGGGGCTCGGCTGTTGCTTTGAATTACACAGACATTTTACGGTTGAATTTTATTCGCATTTCCTGGTAATCATCAAAATCCATTTCCGTCTTTTGTGGTTTCAACGTTGTTTTCACTAATCAACTTTCAATAATCGTCGGCATTATAAAAAATCTCAGCCAGGGATGATTTCAACTGTCTTACGCTGTCTCACATCGTTAATTAGCAAGAAACATTTTTTTTGCAAAAACTATGGATGCTACATTTTGCAAGGAGCACGAAATTGTGAATAAATTATTAGTGCGTCAACCCACAATCAATGAGTTGATTTCATCCACCAGATACAGATTTTTTTTAAGTCGCTCTTTTGCTTGATATCTTTGACTCACCGTGTAGCGCAGGCTTTATAAATCAATCACCTCTCCACCTTTAGCCATTAGAATCCTTCATTGTGTACTGGGTTTAATTAAAACAATAAGTCTTCACACCATACAATGTTGCGGATCTAGGCCTAGTTTCGCGCTCGCGCTAGTCATCATCAGAGTCCTCTTTCTTCGTTTCGGTTTCCGTTGGCTTGTAGTGTCGGTATTCGGGCTTCAGCTCCCACATGTTCTTGTGCGGGTTTTTCAGATTGTAATTGCACACTTCCTTCAGAATTTCCTTTAGATAGGTGATTGGCTGCCGCGTGATTTTCACCAGATCCTTTATGTTGTAGTACTGATGTTTCTCAAAGGCCGAGAACAGCATTTCCAGGACGGAATCCTTGTCATCGCGCGCCTTCTTGCCTTCGGCCTTTTTGCGCTCCATATACTCGATCTGGAAACGGCCCCTTTAGCTTTCCTTGAGTAATCTTTGGAGAAACTTACGTTGTTTTTGTGGTCAGAAACGGGCTTGTAGCTATGCACCACTCTGTCCAGCTGTTTCACCTTCCTAGTGGGCAGCGAAGCCTTCCGGATCGACTCCAGCTTCAGTTTCATGTAGCACGTGTCTGCGTATGGTCTGCATTCTAGTTTCTGCACGATTTTGCCCTCCATGTGCAGCTTTTCCGTCTCAGGCACCACTGAGTCGGATTTTTCAGCTGCAACCAGTTTTATTTAATTGAAAAGCCGTTTTACCTTACAGAACACGCTTCGGTCTTGGATGCGCCATAATTTTCTCTAAAAACACTTACACACTTTTGAAATTCGCTTTCCCACAACCATTTATATGCTCCAACTTACGTATCACATGGGAGAATACTCCGAGCGTTTGTTGGGTCACAGTGGACACATCCAGGCGATGATCCTTCGGGATACTCTCCTCTCCAGGCTCGTTGAGGTTTAAAATGGCCGGGGACAGTGTCAGGGACACTTGGGGCTTCTGGCCCTGCTGCCTGCAATCAAGTGGAAGTTAAAGAGGAGTCTGAACGGTTGCGGCCGTGCTGAAGCCTCACAGCCCTTCGCTGCCGGGTAACCTACTTGGTAATCTTCAGTTTGCCCACCTCCATTTCGTTGGGGGCCTTTTCCCATCGGTTTGCCACATACTTGGGCACTTTAACCAACCACACGCCGCGATTCGCGTTCGATAAATCCAAATCGCGGTCTATGTGCGTGTCTTTGGACATTTTAGTGCAAATTGTCTGGACGATTTCAGGACGCTTAATTCACTTACTTGTACAGACTGTGTTTTCGTGTGAATGTAGGTTATATTTTTGTCATTTTTGATGACATTCGATGACAACGCGACGTTGTCTTGTCTCGCGATGTCAAATTCAATCTTCTAACCTAAAATTATTCAAACTTTTTATTTGCCTGTAAATGCTATACAGAGTGTATTTTAAAAGGTCAATAGCTGATTCTTTTCTTTCTAAGTTTTTTAAATTTTTTATTGAATTTTGCTTACATCTCAAATTAGAGCGTTAAGTAACCCTGTGGATCCAAATAAGCATCGGGCCCATTAGCTCAGTTGGTTAGAGCGTCGTGCTAATAACGCGAAGGTCGCGGGTTCGATCCCCTCATGGGCCAAAAACTTTTTTAAAGTATTTTTTCTTTTCTGTTAACCATTTAATTCACTTCGATTTTTGGTCACTAAACTATTGTAACTTGAACCTTAGAACGAATTTTTATGAAAATATTTATAGTTTATTGGTTGTCTTTAATGTAATATTGTTGATTGTTAGTTAGTGCTTTCTTCCTTATCTTTGGACGTTACTTCTTCTGCTCTAAAGCAATGAATTTGCTTCATTTCCTGGGAGTTTGCTCTTCAAAGTTCTTCATTGCTTCTTCCCATAAAAACAAAATTTTTCCCTTAAAAATAATTATAACTTACACACCTAATTATCAATCTGATGCAAATACCTACATTAAAGTGATTCTATGGGAATGCAGTTCAAGGCTTGAAAACGGGTTTTTGCGAATAAATGCGATCACCGATAATTTACGCAAAAAAAACGTTATTTTTGCAATGAATTATTGCGGCAAATATGTCAATTAAGCTTTAAAAGCCCCCTAAACGAACGCATTTTTTGCCATTTTTTCCACTTGCTAATCCACACCTGTAGCGCTTGTTATCCGAAAAAAACGCCTCCCTTCGCATTAAAAAAGTGCCCTTGTCATTATAGGGTGCGCACACGCCAACCAAAAAAACCCAATCGATCCAGCGCAAAAATCATCCCAAACTTGATACTTTGCCGCATATTCCCCCTGTTTCCGGCTGACGATGCATTTATTCATTCCTTCCCACTTGGTTATGTGGGGTAAAAAACACCCCTCCGGTCTATCACGTGCTGTACTAAAGGAATTTCTACAGGGTGGAAGTTTTATTGTTCAATTCCGGGTGGTTTTGATGGCTAGATGTGGGTATTTGAGCGAATAATGGGCGGAAAGATGAATGTTTTTTCCAAATAATTCCCCATAAGTCTAATCAGAGAGTGGTTAAGAGTATTAAATGAGTTGGATAATGGGGGTTTTTCCACTCAGGTGGCCTTTTTAGAACTTTGCTAAGAAAACAGGGCTTAAAAGCCGAGAAACACGACTTGGAATCAATCATCAGCATCAAAAGAAAGAGGCAGCATTATTCTGTATCTGAAACATCACGGTTTTAGTGGATTTCTGGCAAATTTTCGAAAAAAATATGGAAGTTTGCGGGTTTTTCAAATTTAAAAAAATAGGAAAAACATTGTTAGTCGATTTATGACAATATTTCACAAAATATAAAGGTTTCCAGGTTTGTCACACTATTTAGTGGAGTTTTGGCCCAAAATAGAATACTGATGATACAACTGGAAAATTATCAAAAGAAATAGATTTTCGAGGCCATTCCTTGAAACTACTAGGTTTTTCCGGTTTTTAGGCCGTCGTTCGGTAGAATTTCTTCCTGACGTTTCGCAAGCACGAGTGGCTTGCATCTTCAGAACTGGTTTGCTTGAACGCTGTACGAATGTAAGAAACGTCAGGAAGAAATTCTACCGAACGACGGCCCAAAAACCCGGAAAATCCATTAGTTTCAACTGTAAAATTGCACGCTTCAATCCCTCAGTGCTTCGCCCATCAACAGCGATTTTAATAAAAATAAAGTGGCAAATTTCGGGTTAGAAACTCGTTGCTTTTGACTATCTTTAGACCACTTCTCTCGAATGATTTTTTTCGGAACGCTCTCCCAAGGGTTGTTTTTCAAAAGCCCTCAACTGCAGGCAAATAATTCAACACACGCACGCATTATGCAATATTCCCCTAAAAAAAGGCCCCATTCGGGCAATGGCCGCACACGCCAATGGGGTTTTTGTACTTTTTCGAGAAAAAAGACGAGGGTCGAAAAAGCCGCGCTTTGAGGGTCAGTATGCAAATGAATGGAACAGTTGGGGTTGAACACGCGCCTTGATATTTGCGAATTTTGAGAAGACCCCCGACTGAAACTCGTTTGGTACGGTTGTGTAGGGCATAAAGCAAACGGCGGCAGTAAATTAGAAAGATTTTGGCATTTAAAACCAGATATTTCTTTTGATGGGCCAAGGTCAAGAAGCTTAACAATTTCCGGTAACAATAGGCCCAAGACACTTTGCTGAAAATCTGCAGTGAATCGCATGATTAATGGAAAAGGGTGATCCCTGCAGTTTGGCTACCTACACTTTTTCGCAAATTTCCATGAAAAAATCCTTCTTAACGCTTATTATACCCATGCCAAATCCCTATGCAACTGTTATCCCATGTCAATCTCTCGGTAGTGCATCGGCAAAAATGCGTATTCTTCGGCTGTCTGGGGCTTATTCAATCCGGCAATGAACAGTTAACTCTGTTGTGCGTTCATAAGTTGGCATCATTAATTTTTTGTGCATTCAAGGTCACTGTCACTGGATGATTTTCGTAGAACTAAATCTCTCCAGGAGCCAACATGCACCTGTACAGCACTTGTTTGCAGTGAACGTGAAAAAAACACCCTAAAATCGTAAAAAACACCCTCCTCGACCAGGGCACACGCGCTTAAAATCGCATGAAAAAACCTCGTGTACCAAATGAAGGAAAAAAATGCAAACCTGATACTTTCCGTTGATCCCCTCGGTTTCCGGCTCACGATAGTTTCATTCATTATTCCCATCTTGGCCCGAACCCTTGATGGTGAGGGTCAAAAAACACCCCTGATGGTTGTTCGAATCGCGTGCTATTATGGGATTTCGTTGAAATGATGTATTTTGACTGAGAGTTTGATCGGGAAACCAAACTCGTGACGGCCATAATCGAATTTATTCTATTTATCTATAATGAGGAGATTATTATTATTCAGTGAAAGCTGCTGTTTAATAACTCGAACCATCAAAAAAGTGCATCGTGCTCAAAATCGAAAAAAGCCACATATTTGCTTTTAATATTAACAGAAAGAGATAATTCCGTTCTATGCCAGGAAGGAGTTGCACCAGAAATTTTATTTTTGGCACATTTTCGAAAAAATATAAAAGCTTGAAGTTATTTTCCGCTAATTTCACATTTTCAAAATTTGATGGCTCATGAATCCAAAACAGGAGAAATTTGGCTCTTGCAGGAAAAGAAACAGAAAAATCCGTTTAACACTTGGCCTAAGTTTCATCAGAAAAGTCCTCTTAGTTGATTTTTGAGAAATATTCCAAAATACAGAGTTTTGTAGGAATTTTACGCTAAATTCACTTTTTCGAAATTCCAGGGCTCAAAGTCTAAAACTGCCCCATATTTGGTTTTCACATCAAAACAAGAAAGGGATGTTCTGTGTTAGAACGAAGTTTCACTGGAAAACTCCTCTCGGTTGATTTTTGCGGAATTTTCTGAACAACAAAATTTGTTCCTATTTGGCAACACAATTCAATGGTTCAAAATACAAAAGCGGTCAATATTTGCTTGTTACACCGAAAAAAAGATAAAAGTGCGTTCTATATCAGGTAGAAGGTTCATATGAAAAGTTCTTTTAGTCAATTTCTGGCAAATTTCTGAAACTGTCGAGAATTTTGCCGGTATTTTATGATAAATTAAATTTTTGAAAGTTCTAAGGTTTGAAATTCAAAAAACCACATACTTGGCTTTTAGTTCAAACCAAAGAGAAAAGCGTGTTCTATATGAGGAATAAATTTCGTAGGTAAAGTAACTTTGGCTGAATTTTTACTAATTTTTCAAAAAATGTAAAAATTTCATGCTATTTTGCTATAAATTCACTTGTTTAAAATTCCATGGCTCATTATCCAAAAAAGCTACATATTTGGCTTTAACATCGAAAGAAACAGTAAACTCCGGTCTATATCAGGAACTAGTTCTACTAAAAAAATGTTCAGTTGGTTTTGGCAGCATTTTAGGAAAAATATGCAAATTTGTTGCTATTTGACAATAAATTCGTCTTTTCAAAATTGAATGTCTCAAAATATAAAAACGGTCAATATTTGCCTTTTATATCAAAAGAAAGATAAAACTCCGTTCTCTATCAGGCAGAAGTTTGGTATTAAAAGTCCTTTTGGTTAATTTCTGACTAATTTTTGAAAATGTATAAAAGTTTACAGATATTTTATGGTAACTTCATTTTTTCAAAATTCGAAATTAAATTTAATTCAAAAAGTGACAAAATTGGTTGTTAGTGCAGAAGAAAGGGAGAACTTTGTTCTATAATCTGAAGAAATTTGACAAGAAATTCACTTTCGGTTGAGTTATTACGAATTTTCCAAAAATGTAGAAATTTGGTGCTATTTTACGCTAAATTCACTTGTTTAAAATTCAATGCCTAAAAATCCAAAAAAGCTACAGTAAACTCTGGTTTATGTCAGGAAGTAGTTCTACAAAAAAATTCTTTCAGTTGATTTTTGCGGAATTTTAGGAAAAATATGAAAAGTTGTTCCTATTTGGAAATAAATACTTTTTTCGCAATTCAATAGATGGACATGAAAACTGGGCGATATTTACTTTTTAGCTCAAAAGAAAGATAAGAGTCCGTTCTACGTCATGTAAAAATTTGAAATTAAAAGTCCGTTTGGTTGATTCCTGGCGAATATATAAAAATATATAGAATGTTGCAATGTTCAAAATTGCATGCTTTGGAATTGAAAAAAGCGACCTATTTCACTGTAAAAGGAAGAGAGAACTTTAATCTATATCGGCAAAAGTTTCACCAGAAAAGTCCTTTCGGATGACTTTTGCTGAACTTTCCAAAAAATATAGAAGTTTGTAGGTTTTTCACACTAAATTAATTTTCTCACAATTTAATGGGGTAAAGCTCGAAAAGCGAGATATTTGCCTTTAACATCAAAGCAAAGAAGCCATTCTGTTCTATATCAGGAACACTTTTGGTTGAATAAGTTCTTTTAGTCGATATATAAAAATTTTTAAAAAACATCCATCGTTTCGCGAGTTTAACCTCCGAGCTTCATGTTTTTATAAAATTCTCTAGGAATCAACTAAACGGACTTTCCTTATAAAAGTTTTGCTTAATGCAGAACAGAGTTGGCTCTTCCTTTTGATATTGAGAGTGAAAATTCGGCTTTTGTAGATCTTGAATCATTGCATTTTGAAAAAGTGGTTTTAGCGCAAAATACCTACAAACTTCTATCTTCCCTAATAAGGTCCAACTCCTAGTCTTTTCTTTTTTATGAAACTTGTACTCCATATAGAACTGCGTCTATTATTTTCATGTCAGAAGTAAAACTCTGGTCTTTCAACATTTTGAACCATTGATGTTTGAAAAAGTGAATTGAGAGCAAAATTTCGAGCAAACTTCAATATTTCCTGGAAAATTCCACAAAAGTCAATTCTAAGGACTTCTGCAATTAAGCCCTTTGCTGTTATAAAACGCACTTTTCTTCTTATGCAGCTCCTGCAAGCAAAAATGCATGTTTCCTGTGCCTAGATTTATTCAATTCAAAAATTTGCAACTGAAAGCCGCTCAAATGACCGCACGGCGTTGACTAGACCAGAGGATCTCAAGGGCTCATTCATTAGGAAACGTGCCCTTAATATACCATAACCAACATAAATAGCGAAATCTTTAGAAAAAACGGTCGATCTTTTTAACGCGATTTAGTTTTTGTGCAGTTTTTCAACATCGTGTAGTGGAACCGGGAGCAGTGGTCAGTAAGGGCAGGTGGGTCCTCGCATAGGGCTACTTACGGTTATTCTTTACCATTATGTGATTGAATAGACCACATGTGACTTATCCGGCGTTTTAGCGGCAAAAAACCCCGTACTTTTCTTGTCAAAACGTTCGAGGCTGAGCACTTCATATAAATCGTTTCACCCTCTTGAGGCTTTAAAAAATACATTAGGATGGACGACGACGACGTCCTCCGCATCTTTGGCGCTTATGATGATTGGCAATGATTTGTATTTTTGCCATCTGCTTTGATCTGCGGGCGTAAATACAAACTGCCAGGCACAATCAGCCGGCCATAAAGACGATCATCGCTCATTTTTCGGGGAAAAAGTGTCAAACGGATGGAGCGAAAAAAACGCCGGTTAATGTTTTGGCTGCCTCCTTCACAAAAACGACTTTTAAACCGTATTTTTAAGGGCATTTCTTACAAATGTGCGGTTTCGTGCCAAAACCCCGATGACTTGCATGAAATCATTGAATGTGAGCCAAAGTGGATCAGCTGAATCAATCATTCGATCGACGTGATTGATTTTTTATGAATTTTGGATTTATTCATCGGAATTCCCATTTACAAACCAACTTTTCCAAATGTTCCAATCAAAATACTCTTAAATCGTCATTGACCTCTTGTGCTACTCTACGAAAGTTGCCTAATTTGCTGCTAGTTCTACGGTTTGAAAATACTCGATTGCAATGAAGTTGTCTCCGATTCCTGCAAGCTTAAGAGCCAGTGAAAAACTATTCAATAAAGGAATTGCAATGAAGTTTTCTCCGTTTTACGTCCAAACCTTCCACTGAATTTTGTAAAATTTTCAAGTTGCTACTTTGGAAGTTTTATGACTTTTTAACGCCGCTAAACAAGGCAACCTTTTAAATTTCCGCTCTTATTTAGAGGCGTTTGCAAAATTAGTCGGCTCTAGAATGGCACTGACATTTTCCAGAACTGCCATCCCTTTTCTGATCGCAAAAACTCACGTTGAAACTGGCATTACTTTGGGAGTTGGGTGTTCTTGTTCATCCCGCTGCTCATTAGAAATAGCCTCAAATTTCCGTTGATATGGATAATCAGCCGACGCTTGAATTACTTAAGCTTTTCTCAGTTTGATGCTCAAACTTTCCTCTTTACTGAGTGTAAATTGCAAATGGTTACTTGCTCTAGTTTGGATGTTGCGCCATTTTGTTTAGCTCCGCTGCTCTTGAATTGCCTCTGATATTTAAGGGCTTTTGAAAACTCAGCCCATACCTCGATTTCAATGAAATTTTTTGTGCTTTWAGCYCAAACTTTCCTCTTTACTGARTGTAAATTGCAAATGGTTACTTGTYCTAGTTTGGATGTTGCGCCATTTTGTTTCGCTCCGATTTCCATTAARAATTATCTTGGAGTTTCAWAGAAAATAACCATCATTTYCCCGAAAATTATGAAAWGWCTCTTCATTATTTTCAAAATGCTGTTAAATCGCCAGAAMAAAAWTATCGAAAGCTCATCTAATTCATCAAACTTCATTAGTAAAATGTACTGCTATTTTTCAAACTSGGTCAATGATTTKAAGATGGTGCACAGAATCACTCATTTATCTCTAAATGAATCCAAAGCGGAACCAGGAGTACAATTTGAATGGGCCCTAATGGTGCTCGATACGGTTTCCCAATTGAATACAAATTGGCGATTTTTGCGTGCCTACAATGGGCGATTTCATGCCAGTCACTGTTTGAATCTTGGCCCTATTCGCAGCATCTTCAAGGCAGAGTGACACTTTGCCTAAGCGATTTTTTGCCACTCTGATTGATGACTCTGATTTGTGAATGGTTTGCGAATTAAAAAAAAATATTTGCCTTATACACAGTAAATGATAAGGATTTTGGGTCCTCAGAAGATCGAACGACAGGAACGTGTCCTCGCATAGCGATGGATGTCTCGATTCTGTCCTCATACTAAGAATGTTTCATGTTTCATTGTGCTCGGTTAGTTAGATGCAAATTAATCGCCTCACTGTTGACATGAGGATAATCGGCCCTAAATAGGCAAAAATCGTCAGTCACCAGCTTAAGCTCATATCGCAATTTCCAATCTTTAAATCCACTTTCACGTTCCCCGTTGGGTTGGTTCGTCGCATTTGGCGGCTTAAGTAAATCTAGACGTTTGACGGCCCTTCAGATGGTTAGTGAAGAATACCTAGCTGTAACTTTTTAGAATTCAAATGTGCACCGTGCAACTCACAGCAGTTCCATATTTTTATCTTCGGTTTCTCCTTTGATAGGCAGATTCTATTGGGATGGTTTAAAAGCATTCGGAAATGGACTCCATTTTTCAACCGGAACTGTTGGGTAGTTCATGTCAAACCCCCGGGAGCTTCGTGATTTACGGCAATTTGCATCAGGGACATTCAATTGTGCTCATCATTACAACAGGTCTCTCATGACACTTTCGGACTCAGCTGAAGATTTTTAAGATCTTCTGTACAAAAGAAACTCAAGAGAAACGTTATACCAGAGACACGTAATCATCCCTTGTCTGTGTTGTTATACACCCCTAAGGAGGTTAAAATGGGGACAAAATTTCTCAGTCTGAGAGTCCAAAACGGTACACAACTGTTTATTGATGGACGTGGGCGCCAGATTGTGTGCCAGTTGAAGATTTACTTCTAGAAGATTTTAATAAAAGAACAACTTTGGCAACCGTGACCCAATTTTATAACCCGACGTTGAATTACTTTAAAACTGACTTGATTTTTTTTTTGACTTTTTGACTGACTTGACTTTTTTGGAAAAAAATCACGATTTAAATCAAAGTTCATTTTTTTAAGAAACTTTATATTTTCACTTATAAAATATAAAACAGAACACAAATATCCAAGAAATGAAAATCAAAATAGAAAACGGTACATGTGAACTTAAAAATTAAACGGTAGTAGTGGTAATCTCAATAATACTAAAACGGAAATCACTTCTCTTTCTCTTCATTTTCGTCATACAGTCTGAAGAGGAACACTAATTTCCCTCCTTTTTCGATTCCCAATCTGTTCCTTCTCTTCAGGAGTTAAAGCGTAGTTGTGTTTCTCCGGGCTTAACATGTGAGCAATAAAGTGATAAGGTGTAAGGGCTTGCTTATAGCGATGTTGAAACTTCTGTACTTTCTCTAAAGATACATTTTGAGATTCTTCAAACTTATCTTGCAAAAGTTTCCACTGCTCTACGGCATCAGATATTGTAGCATTTTTCTTCTGGAGTATATCTAGAGCAATAGCAATAGGCTTCAGAAGGCTCAGGTACTCTTGTTCTGCATGCTTCAGTTCTATGTTTGAGACTTTTTTGAAGATAGCAGAATCGATATCTTTTGAGTTATCCTCGCAAATCTTGAGACTGATGTCCCATTGTGTGACATAAGCTTCCAAACAGTCGGCCACGCTGTTCCAGCGAACAAAAAAATCGTGATTTTTTTGATTAATTTAAAGAAATCAGTGATTTTTTATTTTTTTAATAAAAATCAACTTTTGCCCAGCACTGCTTTAAAATAGTGCTCGAAATTTTTTGAAATTTGAATACCCGTTTAGTGGTTTATTCGAGTATTTGAATTCTCGAATATTCGAGCTATTCGCTTTTTGAATACTCGAATCCTCGAATTATTCGAGTTTGATTCCGAGCCCTACTTTAAAACAGACGTTTCCTTGGTAAATTTGGATTTTCTGATGTAAAACGGAAAAAATCACCCAATTAGCAAAATTAATGGAAAATAAACTGGCCTACATAGGACGTCACGCGTAAGCGCTTGGGCTTTAGGCGACGTTGATTTAAGGCTAAAGTGCGACTCTGCATCCAAACGTGCACATACTGGCAACCTCTGGGCCGCTGATGCCGAAAATTCTTCGTTTCTTTGCGAAAAATACCTGGCTGACGTGAGAAGCTGACCATTTGGGCAAAGTTTCGCTTTTAACAGATTTCATTTTTTTGCATGCCCAGCTTTCTTGCCTCACACGTCGGAACCGGAACGCATAACTCGCAAGACACCCCAACCATCCTGCCAACTAAAAGAGGCCACCTTGGAGGTTTTACCATCGAACAATAACCTGTAGATATCCTCACTTTCTAGAAACCTTTTGTTTCATGTTTCGCGGTCTCATTTTCGACTCGCATCCCAAAGGGAAAATTAGTATCGTAATTAATGATGTTGCGAAATCGGTGTGCAGGTTCTCAGAACAAACGATTGAGATGGAAAGGTAAAGGGCTAAAAGGCTTGAGTTTTCGAATGCCCAGACCCACTCAATAGATGAGAAGACATCTGTAAAATATGACTGAAACATATATATATATATATTTTCTTGGAGCCGATGGATAAACCTTTTTCTAATCTCAAAACGGGCATTTGCCTACTAAAAAGGACCAGTTCCTTTCCATTTTGCCTAACAAAGCAACTGTCGTTCGGCGCACCCGTGGGGGGCTTTTTATTAAAAACTTTGTTCCGTTGACCGACATTCCATCGTGTTCGCATTTGCGAAAAATGTGCATCGCCTACTTCAGCGGTCAAACCTTTTTCATTCAGTCCTTTAAGTACCGACAGGGATTAGGATGCTAACCGATGAATAGCCAATTTTTTCTCTACGACTGTCGATTTCTGCAAGGTTTCTTTCATTGTCTATTTGCGGTTGATGTGGGAAGGTTTTTTGACAAAACTCCCTTCATTTCCGATTCTAAATTTAGTCGCTGTGGCTAAATTAAGTGTCTCAATCCATTATCCATTAGTGGCATCCGGGTACAAACTAATACTGTTCGAATTGAGTCTCAAAATAGCCCCCTTTCAACCCTTGGCCGTAATATATAAATCCTTTCATATGATTGAACATACAGGGTGTCCCGTAAGCTCATGATCAAAAGGGTACTGCGATATTCTTTGGACCCAAAGAAATGTAAATGTCCAACATTGCTAAGTGACTAGAAAACAGACATAATTTTTTACGACAAAACTATGAATGCTCAAGATTTTACAATGAGCACAAAATTGTGAACAAATGATTAGTACATCAACCTAAAAAAAAATGAGTTAATTTCATCCTCCAACTAAAAAGTTCTCGTAGTTTTTGTGGCACGACACTCAAGAATTCACCACTGGTCCAAAACGGCTGAACTCGATTGCTTCATCAAAATATGAGTCTTACATAAGGACAAATTCACAGCGAGTTTCACTAAAATACATCGTACCATTCTCCGGATATTTCAAAAAATATAAATTTTTTGAAAAACTTTGGCCATCAATAGCAGAGGAGCCAGACATTTTTTGTTAATAAAACTTAGGTCAGATCGTCTTCTTTGGGTCCAAAGAATATGGCAGTACTCTTTTGATCATGAGCTTACGGGACAATCTGTATTAATTTTCAAACAAGGCTTACACGTTCGGGCTACCATTTTGTTGGACAAAATAGGCGTGCCTGAAACTAAAAAAAAAACAACCACAGGAGGTTTTGTACTGCTGAATTTAGATAATGAAAGCCCAACCCGCTCTTACGTGACTTTTACACATTCCCATCTAACAGGTAGAAATTACGTTTGGATATACAATGGAAGGGTTTAGCAGGTATATGAAGACTCTCATTCGTTAATGGAATTTGCCCATGTCTTCTTTTGCGTCTTCGTAATGGTAGTGGAAGCACATGCAGGATTTTTAGCTCTTGAGGAACTTAAAAGGATTTTTAGAGTACGAATTTCATGCACCCAAATCTCGCGAATGATCCTATAGACGCAAGGACATCCTATAGACCAAAGTCGGTAGTATGAACCTGGAAAATTTTTCTTCTGGATCATCATAAGGCATTTTAAAGAAATTTTTAAAGATGTCTGACGTCCGCCCTTAAAATTCAAGTGCTCCATTGCCCAAATAGGAAAAAGGGTAATCCTTTACAATACAATCTGGTACCAATTGCCACTTTGCCGGTTAAGACTATGCTCACCTCTCGTAACAAACAACATTTTTCCTATACATTTTTCGACCTAATGCCGTTTTCCACGACTTTTCACCCTCTGAAATTCACCATCAGGGACTGTTTGAGAATTTATCCAATTTGGTCTCATTTTATCAGCTTCAAATTAACCGTTCAATATTTCATTGGTTCAACACCAGAAGAGATCAGAGTTCCCAAGCAATATTTTGTAGAGCATTCAAGTCAGTTAATGAAGTTCAGAAGCTTTTTAAGGTAATTTTTTCCATTTGGTTTTTTGCAGCACAGTGGAAGACTTCATTTCTTTAATTTCATACACTAATATGGAATAATTCCGGAAGCGGAAAAACCTGGCGAATAGCAACATTCTGTAGAGCAAATCCAGTAGTATGCATTTGGAAAGTTTCGCTCTTGAATCATCATCAAGGATTATTTGAAACGTGTTCAAAATTAGCTCGTTTTTGTCCGCAAGCAAATTGGCAGGCTTCTTCTCTTTAACATTTTATATCTTTACGAATAGTAGCGTCTTGTAGGTCAAAGTCATGGGTATAAATTGGGAAAGTTTCGTTTTTGAGCCATCATCAAGGTTTATTTGAGAATTTTGCAAAATTGGCTCGTTTTTACCCGAAAGCAAGCTGACTCGCGTCTCTCTTTAACATTATTATCTGCAATACCGGCAGAAATAAAAGGCTCCGAATAGCCGAATCTTGTAGAGCCAAGTTAGTCCTATGAAGATCTTGGAAGTTTCGCTTTTGAGTATTAATAAATCATTTTTTGAGAATTTTTCAAGCTTGGTTTTTCTACGTTGGCAAGCCGAATAGGAATCGTCTTTTTGAACATCCCGTATCTTCAATACCGACAGATGTAAAAGAACCCGAGTAGCCAAATCTTGTAGAGCCAAGATAGTGGTATAAACCTGGAAAGTTTCGCTTTTGAGTCATCATCAAGGATTTTTTGGAAATTTTTCAAAATTGAAATTCCCTTCGTCAGACAGACTATAAAGCTTCTTTCTTTAAAATCTTTTATTTTCACTCCCGGAAGCGATAAAATGCCTCGAAGAGCCAAATCTTCTAGGGTCAAGTCAGTCGAATAAACCTAGAAGCTCTCGTTTTTGAGTCATCATCCAGGATTTTGTTAGGAATTTTCAAAATTGGCTTTTCTTTGTCAGCAAGCAGACAGGAAATCGTTCTTTTTAAGACTTCATATATTGAAAACCAGGAGAGGCAAAAGATCGCGAAGACAAAGAGAACAAAGTCAGTAGGATGAATTTGGAAAGTCTCCCTTCCAGGTCATCGTCAGGAAATGTTTGACAATTTTTTAAAATCAACCATGTGAACATTTTTTTCTCTAACATTGTTTCCACTTAATCTTCGCAACAAAATAAGGGAATTATCAGCCAAAAATCGACCAAACTAGTTACAAATACAAGCACTAAGTATCAGATTACTAAGACGTAAAGTTTTGTGAATAGAGCGGAAACATGCAGCTTTTTAGTGGGTGTATTATGGGCCAGTAAAAGCGACCCTCATTCAGGCATCTTTTTGGTAAATTGACAAAATAAAATCGAAAAATTTGAAACACAAAGGTGTCCGGCAACAGCTCGTGGCGGCCAATAAATAAAATATCAGTGACAATCCACTGTTGGAATGGTCGTGATTTTTGGCCGTTTTGTCCACTAAAGCTGCAGCTTGCACCAGGTGCATCTCACCCTAAAAACACGCGCTTATTTGACCCGTCAAAAATCTAATTTTTCCATGAACAGTCGATTAGGAATCTCTGGATTTCTAAGCGATTTGTTTGTTAATTCCAACTGGCCCAAAACTAACCCAATCCTACCTCTGAAGAACGACCACCCTTAGCATGAAGGTTGAGTTGTTTTTTTCGCATTTGGGCACGAGCCCTTAGCAAATCTGATCGGCTGTCAGGCTCTTTTTTATGATTGCTCATATCCTCATCACCTGGCTTATTGAGATGTCAGCCCACAACAAAATAATCAGCCCTATAAACGTGAAATTATATAGTTATAAGGCTACCTCGGACGGTCATCTGCCGAACAAAAAATGGGGCTTTGACGAAACGGAGTGGAAATCGAGGAAAAGACGGCACTGCTGGTGAAGCTCGGTTCCACCCTGTCAAGTTGAAAATATCATTTTTGTCTCTCTGCTATTTTCACCCTCACAAACTTGTCGTCGAGACTGAGTCCGCAGCCGTTGAACATAATCAATACGGAGGTTTTAATATGAATTCGATACATCTCGTTGGCACTCTTCAAGGGTGCTTTCCTGTTCCTTTTTCGTCGACTTTCTGCTAGCCTAGTAAAGACGTTTTTAACGGTTTTCGAGACAGTCCAGCTGTTTAAGCCGGATTTACCACAATAATGTTCCATCAATGGGCACACGGAAGTCGCAATTTCAAGAATCAACTAATTATTTCGGGTGGAGTTCATTACAAGCACTGTTTTCTCGATGCGGTTTGAATGCCAAACAAAAAACCGTCTTGAAAATTTACACCGCAATTGAGAAATTTTCAAGTCGAGCGTGCAGCAAATTGATCCGAATTTCCAGGCATTCAACGAAGGAAAACGTCTCCAGACCAACAACTTTTTTTTAAATTTGCTTGAAGAACTATGCCATCAAATGCAAGGGCGGATCCWAGGGGGGATTTCTCCCTKGGGAAAATTCTCTATCCAACGATGCCAAAACGAATTCTTTSGCTCGAATGGTTCTTGAGAAACTTCGAAAAAAGCAGCGTCATGTTCAAGTGGATTTTGCGACTCAAAAAAAAAACCACACAAATCTAAAACTTCTTGAATTCAAGCATTTTTTGAGAAAACTGCCAACATTTCCTTATCGATGGTTCACTTGCTAAAAAGGTCATTTATTTCTCTCTAGAATGACGTACAAATGAGCGTTCTTGCTCATTTTGGCTTCGAGAAATGAGCAAAAACGGGACGGAAAACATGGAATTTTGGCACCGAAGTGTCTGATATTCAAATTTCGCTTTCTGGGTAAAAACTACTCGAATTTCCTCACTCACGTTGTTACGACTGAATCGACTTTTCAATTATCTTTCCAACGATGCCAAAACGAATTTTGTGAGTAGAATGGTTCTTGAGAAACTTCGAAAAAAGCAGCGCCATGTTCAAGTGGATTTTGCAACTCAAAAAAAAACACGCAAATCTAAAACTTCTTGAATTCAAGCATTTTTTGAGAAAACTGCCAACAATTCCCCATCCATCGTTCACTTTCTAAAAAGGCCATTTATTTCTGTCTAGAATGATGTACAAATGAGCGTTCTTGCTCATTTTGCCTCCAAGATATCAGCAAAAAGGGGACGGAAAAAATTAAATTTTGGCATAATCTTGCACCTAAGTGTCTGATATTCAAATTTCACTTTCTGGGTCAAAATTACTCGAATTTCCTCACTCACGTTGTTACGACTGAATCGACTTTTCAATTATCTATCCAACGATCTGTTATAAAAAGTCTTAAGTCAGGTTTGAACTTAAAAAATTAACTAGTAGGACAAACACAATCAAATCAAAACGAACCCAAACAAACATTGACGAAATTCACAAACAACCATTGTGAAGAAACCGAGCGTTTGGAGTCTTAACTTTTTTTGGCGGTTTATGCAACAAATCAGCCCTGAACTGAACTGAACTGAACAAACCCTGACAACAACAAACGAACTCAACTGTAACCGCTCTTAACAGTTATTTGAGGAACGTTCATGTACGAAATTGACTAGAGACTTTTAGTTACTTTGCTGCCTCTTTTCCTTGGCACCAAGTTAAGCTGGTAGAAGCCGGTTTTGATTTTTACCAAACGAACCCAAAACAACTCAAAGGAACCCAAACAAACATTTATCGAATTCAGTCGCTTAGAAGGCTTCAAAATGTAAATGGTAAATTTTTGGTTCAAATCACGCTTTGGCTCATTGCTATTATAGACATGGCGATTATAAAATTAAATTGAAAATGTTGACAGTTTTTCCAGCTATGAATCAAGTTTAAACATTGCAAATTATTGCAAAACTGTTGAATCCAGACGAACATTTTCAGAATTCAATTGAATGGCCCTTTCGGTGAAAAAGATGAGAACAACCGAACGCAATGGCAACCCAAACGAACTTAAACAAACATAAAGTCGTTTAAAGTGCTTCAAACTCTATTAACCGTGCTTGAGCTGAAGTGTTTTTCATTGCAAAACTAACTTAAACCTAAACGAACGCGAACAAATCCAAACAATCACCAGCAGAATTTGCGATTCAGCCGAGTTGAACTTGAAACAATGCTTGCAAACGAGCACACACGAATCTGAACAAATCCAAACAAACACAAACGACCTCAATCTTGAGCGATGAAAGTTTGCTTTTCTGTGCGGTTTGGGAATAGTTTATGGCCCTTTCTTTCGGCCAAGTGCAGATAATGGAAAGACAGTTTCGATTTTGGACGAGTCATTCGGTCGAGCATAAATCAGTTTAAAATTGGCGAAAAACCCGTCAAATTACGGTCGGCTAATTAACAAACCAGAAAAGCGCGTGTCTGTTGGAGGAAACAAGCAGAAAAAAGCCATTATAGTAACCATTTTTCTTTTTAAATCTAAAACACGCCAACCGAAACGGCGCTGCGTTCATAAGGGTGAGTTATTTTCGTCGGTAGGACGTGCTCAAAGCGTGCCTATATAGACGGCACAAGCGGGGACTTTCAATACATAAGGGACGTAAAAATCCCCGAAACTCTATACATAAAAAATTGGACGAGGGGAGAAGCGAATATAACTGCCAGCCAAAAAGGGGACCGCTTTTTACCCTTCGCAAGCCCAAACGATCTGAAAATAGTCGGGCAGCTTTAAATTTACCACAGCGATGAGAATCGAGGCGTGGTATCGGTTTTTTTGGGGGTTTCAACACCAGTTTTTTACCGGCAAGCAAGTGCAAAGGGGCGTTTTTTATATGCACCAATAGCCGAGTTTAATGTGCGACAGAAGGATGCGCTCACAGTTTTTTTGCGCCGTTAAAAGCCCACACTGGTTCCATTCTTCTCTAACACAATAAAACCCGCTAATGCGGGCAAACAAAAATACTCCTAGTAGACTTTTTTGCTTGCAAACAATGAAATTGCAAATAAACCGGGTTTTGCTTATTGGTTCAACTGTTTCTTAGTGTGCTAGAAAAGGACGGTGCCAATGTGGGCTAATCGCAAAGTTCAATTGCTATTTTGTCTGGAACAAGTGATTGGTGGGAAACTATAGGCGTGTAACAACTGAGATAAAACGCTATCTCGAATCGATGCTCCTTATCGTTTTTTAAACCGCTCGAGGTGGTTTTATCGTTTTTTTCTTCAAGTAATAGTCGCTGCTCAGATAGTACTGTTGACCCATAACCGCACAGATTATTTTATGGCTGCAGTGGGCCGAAAAAGTCCCCAGGAAATGTCATGTGTGTTTTTTTGAGGTTTCATCAAGTTATCACCATGTTGACCAACAGAAGAACGTGTGAACCCATTTATCTTCCACGTTGCCGCAGAAAAACACATCGAAACGTTCAAAGATAACGCGTAGTTAGTCGCTATTGATCCATATAGTTAAAACGCATTTCGGCACTGAGACGCTTTTCTTTTAAAGATAATTTGGAATATGCATATACAAGCATTGAGAGGCGCTGCTTCATTACATTGGCTTATCGGCTCTTATGTTTATGCAACTAATTGCATTGTAATGACCTATCTCTATGGGAAATTGCTTGCGATAGTTTTGCAAAAAAGTGTTATCTTTCTTGTTGCCAAGCGGCATTATTTATATTATGAAATTAACCATTTGGTTGCTTCGATTTTGACAGTGTGAGGGATGCATAATTTAATAAACCGAGAATTTTGCCTCATAAGCTCACAAAGTTCAGTCCAGTGGGGCAGAACAAACCGGCAAACTTCTGAAAAAGAAAATTTGCAGGAACAACCAATGAAAGTCAAATAAAGAAATTTCAGTTGAATTGTTTTTTTTGGGCAATTTTTCGATTTAATTGGATTCTGTCCACAATCGACCATCCCCCTTTTTACTAGTTTGTGTACAATAATTCAGCCAGATTGTACAATTAGGCTCGGTGCTCATGGAGACGGAGCCTGTTTATTTGTATTGTCAAACGGTTTTGGCGTTTATTATCGGTTCAGCAAATGCAGTTTATTTTAAAAGCCAAATTTAAGCAATTTGCAATCCAGCTTCCGTTCAAAGCTCCGCTGGAGGCAAATTCAAGAAATCCAAGCAAAATATCCCGAGCGGCACTTACCCATTCAAATTGGTCAATCCTGCAGTTAACAAGGCAAGTTTACACGTTCACCATATAAGAACTACCGAGAGTTTTAAGCAGCTCAAAAACACGAATACCAACACACAATTAGCAGCCAGTTTTTGCAAAAAAACCCATTTTTCTAGATGATTGACTGGACAATACACACAAAAACTTTCTGGAATACAAACAAACAGTCGCCGTTGCCATGCCGACCAGGCGGAGTTTGGCTTTTTACCTAATTGTACAAAAACCGGCAACATTATAGTACAAAAAAACAACATGCAGGATTAGTCATAGGCATTTAATTCTGGGAGAAATCCTGGAATGATTCATCCCATACTGACCGTTGGTCAAGGGCAAGGGAGAAAATAGTAATGGCAACTGGCCGGCCCATTTACTTGAAGGATTATCAATCAGTTTGCATTGTTGGGGCATTTGTTCACCAAACTGCAGGTCTGGATTCGAGTAATTCGGGAATTTCCCATTAAATTCCAAAAAATCATCAATCTAATTAAAGGTGCCACGCCCATAAAACAGCCGAAAATGAGATGGGATTATCAAAGCGCCATCGGAACTACCGGGGGTGTTTCTAATTTAAGATAAATATACCTGGGGCTCGTGCCCATGTCAGGTTAGTTTACCAGCCACATAATTATAGATTTTCTGCACAAAAACGCCGCAACCATCTGGCCCTAATCAATTTCGCCTTTGGTGTGCGGTTTTAATGGAAATTTCCAAAAAAAGCGTCAAATCCATTTCATACAAATTCGGACTCATTCGAGAGAAAACCATCAGATAAGATAGGAAAATCGAAAAATTGGAACATAATCGCGCGATAAAAGAGCGAAAAATGCGGAAAAAACTTTCAAGATGCCCTTGACATTAATTCGTACTTTGTACGGGAAACAACAATAAATTATGAGATTTTCACATTTCGGTGATATATAGTTTTTAATAGATATGCTCTAGTAGAATGAGTTTTGTTTGCTTGTTGATTATTGCAGGTCACCTTCACCTGTGTCGCCAACTCGAGGAAGTATTTGTAGTTAAATTGCATTTTTATTAGATAACAAATTGTTACAACGCGATAACAAATATAGTAAACAGAAAACAAACATGTTTATGTCAGAAAAATCGATTTTTTTATCGTTCAGTAAACAGCTCAACTAAATTCTTCCACTTCTGACAACATAAACAAATTCCAAATCGGAAGAAACATTGGTCAAAGTTTCAAATACATTTGGAGGAATTTTAAATTTTCCACACTCACCTGCCCACGGATGCTTAAAGAACTTCCAAATAACAAGTGAAATTATTGCTATTTAAAGGCGATTTTCAACTCCTGGCCCACATTAGCCCCATTCTTCTCTAGCACATTGAAAGAACGAATATTTACATCCTATGAAAATGATGAGTCTCTCAAAATTAAATAATTGATTGAGAAAAGACGGCAACAGTCACTTTATTAGAAAATTATTAGAAAATTTTCGAAGTATCACAAAATGTCTTGAAATTGTTAAACAGAGCAAGCAAGGCAATAGGGAGTCCATCTGGAGTATATTTGTCGAAATCCCTCAATGTGGGCAACTTTTCAAAACTATCTACCAGCAAATTCTCTTTTAGGGTTGCAAAAATGGGTTTCAGGTTCTTCTTTTATGTTGTTCTTTTCATTATTTTGTTTCCTCTTTAAGTTGAGAACCGATTTTAAGTTTCATTCTTTGCTGGTCAAATTGTTGAGACTTCAAATTGCGTTGACTATAGGGAATTTTGAAACTTTTACATCATGTAACTGAACAAAGAACTGCACCGGTTAAAGGGAATTGGGAGCAGTCGGTAGGTCAGTAGAAGGATGACAACTGGAGCGGTGTTTTTTGAATTCTTCCTGTAGGGGTTGGTAAAAAGAGATTGATGTTTGAAAATTGGCAGGGAAATATTTGAAAAAGTCCCAGTTTCTTCCGTCTGGGAATGGTTGATATTCTTGCTAGATGACCAAATACGTTCTCTTCTAACTCAGTAAATGGGGGAATTTTGAGTTTTCCGGGTGTTTCTTAGTGGTGTTCTGCAACTCGCAAAACTTGTCATTCTTTCTGTGTAGATCTGGAGTCAATTTAGGCTGGAGAAAACCTGAAAATGCGGTCTTTCAACCCTGGTTTAGACACCAATTTCTCCCTAAAAGTTGCAAGATATGCGCCAAAACTATAACCAGTAAAAATTATTTGCAACTAAATTGATTAATTAACGGGAAAGCAATGAATAGAGCACTTTTTTAGCTGATTTTTTGCCTCGAAGGGAGTGGAAAACCCGACACGCCCAACTTCTAATAAATAAACTGGGAGATTACCCGCATGCACAATGCAAGGTGGCAAAAAAACTGCACATAAAAAAGCGCCCCTTTTTAACAAGGGTGAAAACGATCCGCCACGTGCCGTTTTTTATCGAATTAAACCCTCGAGCAGGTTGCGGTGCTTTTTGCCTTTGAAGGGTGGCGCCCAGCAAGAAACCCCTGTTAGTGTTCGTAGCAAGTAGTAGAAAGAACAACGAATCGTTGACAAGAAGCAATTTATTTAAAGTTCTCACGCGATGTTGGTCCACAGAATATTTAACGGTCATTTCGGATTGGAAACCCATCTGAGAGCTTAGTGTAGGAGGACCTACCCCTAAAAATTGAAAAATTCCAATTTCGCTCCCTTTCGATAATTAATTTCTTTCCCACAATCGCAGATGGACATACACGTCCCACGCACCCATTATGACAAAAGTCCATGGGGGTAAGTTCGGACGTCCGAGAGGGCATTGGGGACAATTAAAGCCATTAAATTGTCCAGTAAGCTTGGGATTACGCCGGTTCAAAGCTGCATTTTGAATTGGAACGCATCATAAATAACGACGTCCCTGAATGTTACAAAACCACCCTCAATATGTTTTCTTTCTTTTGTACTTGCCGATGATTGGAGACGAATGAATGCTGAACGAAAAAAGTCTTTAGAACGGATGCCACATTAAAAGACACACTAAACAATGAAAACTTCTTTTAAATTCAGTGATATTTATAGTCAAAACCCTTTGAAACTCTTCGGCTACCTGATTTGAAAGTTTAAAGATGTTGAGTGACGGTTTTCTGTCTTTAGAACCTTCTTCAGATCAAAAGAAAGTTGCGATTTTTACTTCCGGCATGTTGCGTAAGAATTTTTAACCACTTCCTTTGTTCCTGTTTCCTCAATTTGATAATTTTTCAGTGTCTCAACAGTCTCAGAAGTTCTCGAAAGAAATACGCGAAAAACGAGAAAATTAAGATTAAATCCCAAGTTTTGTGATTTAAAAGTTGGTTTTCATTTTTTGATGCGATTTTAGCAGGTATTTGGAGGAAATTAGTGTATACCTACTAATCACCATATTGCGATCGGTAGGCGGTTTTACTTTTTTGCTTACGGATTTTTCAGAAATTTTCCAAACATCCCAGAACCACTAACTAAATATTTTTAAGCAATGCACACTGAAAACTTCAATAGTTCTCAAGAAAAAAAATTGAACAATTTCTCAAATCTAAGGGACACTAATTAAAAATGACGGGGTTTATACTTGAAGTGTCCATATACATGCACATTCATAAAAATAACCGAGAAATGACTCTAAGCAAGACACCTGAGAAATCAGTTTTCAACTCTCTCAAATGAAGAATGATGACTAAACTCAAAAGCTCAGTATCGCGCATAAAGAATAATTTTCAAGTCCATGGTGTTGTAAAGTTTGAAACAAGAAATTAATCTTCCTTGGTGAAAGTTTCTCAACTTTTGAGAGATCACTCTCTAACCGGTTGAGTTAGTCTCTCTAATCATGGTCGTATTTTCAGCCATTTGATTTTTTTAAGATTTAATTTCTTTTCATAGAATTCTACGTTTGTAGAAGATTGGAAGGAATGGCCAGCAGAAATTCCAGACTTGACTTCACTAGACTTTTTCTTTTGTGTAAACCGTTCCTTAACAGTTGTATACTGTTGTATAAACCCATACAGTTGCATAAAAGTTCCTTGTAGAAGAAAATTGTTTATCCAATATTGGATAAACAGCTGAAATTGACTGGTTCTTCACTTAGTTTGGATCCAATTAGTAATTTGCTTTGCCAGTGAAGCCATGAGCCAACAAAGTTGTAGTAAACGCGACAATCATGCCACATTATTATTAATGAACACTATCGTATTTTAATCGCTGTTATTCAACCACCGATTATCTTCAGCTATATTTAGCATGCAAAAAAATAAAATTAGGTCCCGCAGCGAAGAGAAGGAAGATGTTGAAGCCACCCAAGGTAGAACGCAAACACGTGACGGCAATTATTTCGATTTAAATTCCCAAAAATTAAGTCTGAGTCGCTTCCCTTAAACGAGGAAATAAATAAGGAAAACGGATAGTGGATTATTGGTGTTTTTCGAGCCACATGTTCAATGCGAGCCAGTGGCGTGCTGGCGTCCCTTTCGATGTTATTTTGACCTCAGAACTCAAGCTAACAGCGCAGAAAATCCAGTGTTTTTTAACCTTCTGTTAAAAATAATTGTTTATCTTTTTCTGGGACAATATTTGGGAATTGACTGCACGCGCCTCCCTGACATCAAAGGTCGTCGATGATACAAACTGTGTTTTTGTGCGACATTCGAGCACAAACTAGACAACCGGAATCAACAATGTAATCCTTGTTTTCTCATTATTTAATTAGGTTTATCATTATTTTGAAACTCAAAGTTTATTATAGCGTAGATAACAGGTTTTCTTAGGATGGTCGGAGCCAGGTGATTTCAGCGTTACAACATCGATTAGTCGATTATCTTGAATCTGATTGGGGGCTTTAGCACATTTTCTTTGCTAGTTGCTTGGAGTTCGGATAAATCAAGAGGACGATTTTTTGCAAAAGCCTGCAATGCTTAATCATCCGATTATCTGGAAAACTTTGGTTTCGCAACATTTGGCCAGTTTATTGTTTCAAAATAACAATTTTGCTGATTCCCAGTAAATATTTACTCCAACAATGTTATCGCCGGGATTTTTTCGCTCTTGAAAAATATGTTTTTTAGTACGAATTTCGATTAGTTTTGCAATTGCGTTCTTTTCCGAGATTGTTATGTTCGATATTTGCGCCTGTTTGCCGATAGTGCAAGTTAATTGGTAGCATAAGTGGGCCTTTATCTCATCGTTGGCGCTCGCGAAATTTATGTCCAAGTTCATCTAAATTCTAATTTCGATTCGCGCCATCCACTTGAGCTCGAGCAAGGTTAATGGCAGGAGAAAAAATCGCAAGTTTTCGGTGAAAAAAATTGATTTGGCAAGGTTATTGCGATAGTTGCACTTCCACGTGTCTCACGTTACCTGGAGGAATAAATCCCACTTAAATTAGTTTTAGTGGTGTCAAGTGTGTGAAATATTCCGAAACCGATGATATCTCAACAACTAAAGCATTGTACTTAGATTAGGAATTTGTTCTAAATTGCCCATAAAACAGCAAATATCCAATAAAATCCAGTTCCCGTAGTTAAAGGCCCAATTTTTAAGTGTCCTGTGTCCTTATCAAAGAAAAAAATCTTCACCTTAGTAGTAGTATAGCTATAAAGACAGCGCTTTTTGAAGCTGAACGTTTAGGGCAAAGTGAACGAAAAGCCGATAATTCACGTAAATCCAGTGGCGATAGGTCTGGAAAACGTACTGGCCATCTCACATACAATGTTTACGATTCAGCTCATAGCAACGTTTAGAAAAAGGGCTGAACCGGGAGAAACTTYCAAGTCATCAMCTTGCTTTCAGCTTTCTCTGCTTCAGCCTTCCAGCTCTTCAGGGCTCATAAGATGATCAGTCAAACTCGATAGACAAATGTTGAAGTTGAATAGTTTTAGTTCGGACGATTGGGATGTTTTTATTACTACGGYTCGATTGGGTAAACTGCAACCATTTTCAGCGTTCGCTTGACATTGGCTRGAGATTCTACCAAACCGAAACGTTGTGATACAAACATATTTGCAAGTGAATGGAAGTTCGAATAAACCATCTAATAATGCGTGTGAATAGATTTGCAATGTCGGTGCAATTYATCTAAAGGTTTKTAGCGCACTGTTTGCTGTTGAAAATCAACTTGCTGCTTTGGCAGGTTTTTGCRTGATCACTTTTTCAAAATATAGTTGTTGTTGTCGGCRCCAAAATTATCTTTGAATCTSAGTAGGTTTTTTTGCAAATACAWTTTTTACACAGATTGGTTAGAATCAATAAAGTCGCATTYGACTGTTGGTAGCACATATTCAAAATAGTGCAAAACTTCACAACAGAGACTTTTMYTAGATTAATAAAGAGCAAATTAAGTAAAAACAGTGGTTTCTTCTCAGAAACGAAGAGCTCGGCACATCTTCACAAACACTTTTCTCTGTTTAGTGTGCATACTTTGCCCTCCACGTAGTTTCATGGAAAAGTTGTGCCGATCCCTACCGGCATGCCATTGGTGGAGATTCAGAAGAAGCAAATTAAGTGAAGAACAGAATTTTCGGATTCTCCATCAAAGTGCAAGTTTCCAAAGTCTTAAAGCAAAATGTTCTCCTCTAAACCCTGTAAATCTCAATACTCTAGAGTCCACATTAGCCAGTTTTTTCGTAATTAATTGTTCAACAAAGAGCAACTTTCAGGGAGGCCAAATCAGCCAATTTGAGACTCAGATTTGGAAGATTTTTGAAGTTCCACCACCCAAAAATGTCCAGGATTTTTAAACAACTTTTTTGTGTACAATAAGCCCTAAATTGATGTGGAAAAGTTTCTTCTCAATTAATTTTGAAGAACTGATCCAGTGGCGATTGGTCTGGAAAACGTACTGGCCATCTCCCATAGAATGTCGCCTCAACGACAAATTCCGATATTTTTCCAAAACTGTTAATTGTTTGCTTCGTTCTTGCGAATTAAAGTGAAAGGTTCTCTTGAAAGTGACCAACCATTCAGTCTCTACCGATTAAATCTCCCCTTCGTAGATGATAAGAACCAGAAAAACTGTTCAATTTTAAGCAATGACTTCAAAAAATCTGGCCAGTTTCAAGCTTTCTGCTGCACTAAACTGTATGAACCATCATCTATTAGATCAGGTTTAGATTGAACGAACAAAAGCGAAGTAATGATTTCGCTGGTTTTGTATGAACAATTGGGGATTTTTCCGGCTGCTGAAGACTCAAAATCGCACGAACATGTTAAATTTAAAAAAACGCAAAAAATTCGGACCCACTATACCTAGAACTGGGCACCCTCATCAATAACTTGGGCTCTTAGAAAGTTAACTGTTTTTTAAGGGCTTCGTCCACTGTGAAGGTCCACTTTCGAAAAATTTCTTTTTGTTTGTATCTATCGCGAACATTTACAGCTATTTTTGCAAGACGAACATTTAGTTTTCGATTAAGTACGGTGTAAAACTGACAGCTTACAGAAAATTAATAGAACACGCTCTATGAAAAGTTGTGAATGGCAACAAAAAAGCAAAACTGTCATAAGATCATTAGAGAATCGTCAAGTCAAGCTGAAAATGGCAAGGTGGAAGACACAAATACATCGACAATCCTGATTGGACTCGGAGTGAAGTCAGGACGGTCAGCTGAATAAAACCAGGTTGTTATATCAATCAAATTCGATTTATAAAACTTGTTTACATAACATCTGAAAAACTTCTACGACAAACTGTACATCGTTAAATTACATGTTTTTATTTTTTTACTCTTTAGGCGCCATTTAAGTCTCTAAAAGGGATGATCAGTCTTATAGCAAAAATATGTACGCAATTTCCTAATTATAAAACCTAACTAACACAACTAGCTTTGGAATGAACTTATCTTAGGATTTAAATACATTTGTGCAGCTGTAACATGCGAGGATATCAGAGATCAAACAATTGAAAAAGTCTTCGTTTAGATGATTGTTTAAGGGGTGCAACCTGATGAAATTGCGCGAAACTAGAACAGGTTCCAGTGAGTGTTACAAGCAAGCACGCGTTCTCTTCGTCCTTTGAAAGTTCACTCTTTTGGGTGGTTTTTTTGCTCGTTTTGTATGCTGCGCCTGCTTGTGACACAGTTAAAGCAACGATATTATCAAGTAAGAAAACTGGGAGTCAAATGAAACAAATCTTTGTAATGTACACACACACACACACCAAAGTTTGTTTCATGAAATTGTACAACCTTACTCTAAATTCCCAAATTTTTCGATTGCACCTTATATATGACTCGTTTCCTGAAAAAAATGCCGTCTTAACTAGTGGGCGGCTTTGCTAATGTGCATGCTAAAGCCCACCTCGTTCTCGCAGTTTTCGCCACACATATTACATGTGAAGGGATTGTTGAAGCCATGGTGGCCCATATGGATTCTGTATAGGAACTCCCCTGGTTTTCCTTTGAAGTCAATGTTGCAATGATGGCAAGTGAACACCAGCTCTTTCAATTCTGGCATCAATTCTGGCATCACTTCGCTCTCCTTTTCCACTTCGCTCACACTGGTATCCACTACTTCAACATTGGAAAAGGCCATCGACATCTCCTCCTCATCATCGTCACCTTGTGAGAACTTTGAAGATCTATTACTTCTCAGATCTAGTTCTCCGTTAGGACCAATTTCACCATCACCATACTTGCTGCAATTTGGTTGTTGGAGATCTGCTTGCGCATTTTGAGCAACGTGTTGGTTGAACAGTTTTAGCATGATATTCTGCGCCATCAGCATCTCCTGGGTATGGTAGAACTCTTGTGGCGAAAAAGTTGGGCCCAGCGGAGCCTGTCCTAAAAGAGCACCGAACTGAGGCATAACTTGCGAATGCAACGCCAAGTTGGTAAGCACTGCATGTTGCGTCTTGGGGGTCTGAATGGGGAGCTTGGCGTTCGTTTTCTTCTGTTTGGGCCCTCGTCGCGTCCCATAAACATCAATCGGATACGGATTGGGAGTCCCATCAGCATTAAGAACTACTCCCTGAGTGTGTTTGGTTTTCTGCAGGTGCCGTTTAAGCGGATGGAGGTATTTGGTTGCATACGGGCAGCCTCCACATCGATACGGATAGTTGTTCGAATGCGATTTCAAGTGGGAATTCAACATTGATTTGTTAACGCACGCATAGTCGCAAAGTTTGCACTTAAAAGGTTTCGATCCAGAGTGGTATGATAAGGCGTGGAATTCGAAGTGGTGTTTTAGATGGGTGGCAAATGGGCATGTTTCGCACAACAGTAACTTATTTTTATCTATGTGGATCCTAATATGGGTCCAATACTCCTCTTTCGTGTACGATTTTACGCCGCACCTCCTACAACAGTAGCTCTTCAGTTTCCCATGTGAATTCAACTGCGGCTGCTTGATGCTGTCGATGCCATTGGTGTTGGTCGGTACTGTTGAACTCATGGCTGTGGAATAAGAAGGTCTCGTTCTATCCTGTGATGTGGAACTCCTCTCCTCATTCTCTCGTGTGAGATTAGAGGGCAACCAGTTAGGAGACTGTTGGCTGATTGGACAGGAACCTCGATTACGCGATGGAGACGGAAATTCGCTACTTCCGGAGGTAACTCCAGAGTCAGTTCGCTGATACTCCGATCGCTCGCCATTCTATGAAAGAAACAGTCTGTTTAGCCACAACGGTTTTGAAACCTAATCAGATGTATTAAATTTAAGTGTCTGGATTTTTATGAGCAAATCAACATTCTGGCTCTTCGGGTACACAATTTATTTTATACAAAATGTCCTGGCGTTTTGACCAAGTTTGTATTGAATAGTCTTCATGACGAATGAATAGTGGGTTAAGTTTCGGTTTATTGTACAATTTCTTTAAGGCGAATTAATTTCATACAGTGGCTTTTTTGGTGCCGGGTTGAATCTCCAATTATGTTGTAAAAGTGGCCGACGTTTTGACTCTTTTTTATCCAATAGTTTCGCCATCAAGCTATGAAACTGAATACTGGATTAAACCTGCTTTAATTTTGTAAAAATCTCCTAAGTTTACACGCTTATTTTCAAAAAAGTCTTGACTTGTTGCTCAATGCTTTGAAGCTGCTAAACCTGCTTGAATTTCACAAAAATCGTCGAGGCGGTCATTTGTCCGATGTCTCATTCCATTCATAACTTCATTATGTGTACTTTATCTTTCAATAAATGTTTCAAACTTTTGCCACAAATATGTATGATTTATTTTAAATTTAAATCCGTCGTTCTTATTAGAAGACCCTTAACAAACATCTTTCTAAGTGGATGGAAGTTGGAATAAATCTATCAATAATGCGTGTCGATAGATTTGAAATTTCGCTAAAATCCATCTAAAAGCTTTCATTAAAACGCAAATTATATTCAGTTTTAGCGCACTGTTTGCTGTGGAAAATCAAACTAAAATCAGCTTGCTGCTTTGGCACGTTTTTAAGTGAGCACTTTTTTAATCGAGAGTTGTTAAGTCGACTTAACTGTTTTAGGACCAAACTTAAAAAAATTGTCACAAATTATTCAGGTTGTCGATTGCAGTGCACCTTTGCTCGAGCTATTGCGCAAGCTTTTCTCTTCCAAACGGGGTGAAAATTAGCTTTCCAGCTTAGTCACTTTTTTCATAATTAAATTTGTTACACGGAGTGCTCAGAATCATTAAAATCGCATTGGACTGTTTGACGCACATATTGAAAATTTTTACAACAAACACTTTTCTCATATTAATAAGGAGCAAATTAAGTAAAAACAGTGTTTTTAAGGCGATTTAATTTCATACACTGGCTTTTCTGGTGCCGGGTTGAATCTCCAATTCCGTTGTAAAAGTGGCCGACGTTTTTACTCTTTTTTATCAAATAGTTTCGCCATCAAGCTATGAAACTGAATGCTGGATTAAACCCGCTTTAATTTTATGAAAATCTCCTAAGTTTACACGCTTATTTTCAAAAAAGTCCTGACTTGTTGCTCAATGCTTTGAAGCTGCTAAACCTACTGGTATTTCACAAAAATGACTGAAAGTTTCAACCGTTTTTTGTGTATTCTGATTCTGGGTTCAACCTGATTTAATTTTTTAGAAGTTTCCAATGTTTTTCCATTTCTTTTCAAGTTTCGATCATTCAACGTTGAAACAGATCTCAACGTTTTTTCTGATCAATTTCGATTCATAGAAATTACTGAATACTTGACAGCTTTTTCTCAAATAATCTTCAGCATCAAGGTTTGAGACTGGGCACATTTTCTGTTCTAATACTGTGTGCTCCTGCTAAAAATGAACGCTTCTACCATTTTTTCAAAAAGTTTTAGTTGATTAATTATTCACCTAAAACTGCCCCTGCCAGTTGAATCCAATTGATTGCATCCTACTGGAGCAAATTCGAAAACCTCCTAAAAATCGCTCATGCGAAAATGTTTTTCCAGATTGAATAATTTCAACCATTTGAATCTTTCAGTGAAAAATCTGTCTTCAACGCCCCAATTTATCCTTCCATTTCCATATACTAATTTAGGTTTTTATTATATTTCATTAAAATTTGTTCATTTCAAGCTTGCTACATTTTATGTTTTGAGAGTGGATCAAACCGGGGTTAAGTACGTTTAGACCCCATTTTTCAATCAAATTCTCTTAGATAGAAAAAGAATAAACATATAAATGATTGAACAATTTCCACTATCAATAATGGATGAAAATCCCTTGAAAGCGTTTAATCTGGGACTTTGCAAAAAAGTCTGAATAGCGCGTATTCTTGTTCGGACGAGCGATTTTTTGGGAATTTTGGAATTTGCTTCATGAATAATTGAACGGGCAAGGGCAATTCTGGCTGAAAGGTTAGCAACTAATAAAGTTTTCTAAATTCAGTATTACAAATCAAAAAATGTATTTACCTCTGCCAGGCTGGATGGTGTGATCCCGTCCCGTTCAACGTCCTTATCTTGGGGTATTTTTGCACTCATGAATACAGATGCATTCACACTGTAGTAGTCGATACTCTGCAGTATTCGGGCCGGTGTAGAACGTGTTCGAGGCACTTTAATTCACTAACCGAGCCGAGTGTAACATTCAATGAGATTCCGATTCCTTTTGCACTGCTCGAGGAAAATTGATATAATTGCAAAAGTTACTAGTTTGGTAATTTATAAGACACTGCCATTTAAGGCTTTCAGCCTTTAGTGCTGGTACATGAAGGAGCCTTTGTGAGGGCGGGAGTTTTGAGGGTTGAGCGTGCTTGGAAAAATGAAAATAAAAGTAGAAATAAATAAAAACGGGTGGTAATTTGGAAGAAGCTTGGCGCTTACGGGTTTGTTTAAGTTTGATTGAACAGTTTAAATTTTGAAAAGAGTTGTAAATTTTGTAAATGAAAAGCCGTGTCCTTCGTTGGCGAAAAGTGAGCAAGGATTGTAAGATGGAATTCAGCCCGCAGAAGATGCAAGCCATCGCCTTCTCAACCAGAAAGGAATAACCATCACTTTCAAGCCTTCTAGAACTCCAAGGACAAAAGCTACCATGGAGATTCAAGATCCAAGACAGCAGCAGGTCAAGTAAAATGGAGCGCTTCAATGCACAAAAACGAATTGTGGAAAATTATTGTCAAAGTGGTGGAAGTTTTGCAGCCACAGTTCGCAAAATGCGCCCAATTATGGGCCATCGGAACGCTCCAACTGAAGCCACTGTGATAAAATTAATGAAGAAATTTCAGTAAACTGAGTCTGTTAATGAAGTGAAAAGAGAAACACGCGTTAGTCCTGGTCGCTCGAACGAAAATATCGCAGCAGTTCGAGCAAATGTGGAGGATAGCCCAACCACATCAATTCGGCATAGAGCTCAGGAAATTGGTGTTTCCACAACCACTATGCATAGAATTTTAACAAAAGCATGTTGTTTCAACAGGACGGTGCAACAGCCATACAGCCAGAGAAACTGTTGAAAAACTGCACGACGAGTCATTTCCTGGTCGTGTTCGTTCTCGTTTTGGAGATCGGCATTGGCCGCCCAGACCATGCAATTTAACAACTTTGGACTTGTTTGTTTGGTTTTTTTTCAAGTCACAAGTTTATGTGAAGAACTCAACAACGACTGAAGCTGCAAAGGATGAAATCCAACGCTGTATCTCTGAAGTACCCCAAAATTTGTCCTTGAAACTTACATGAAAAGAGCACGTTTGTGCCAGCAAAGCCTGGGCGGTCATTTGTCCGATGTCTCTTTCCATTCATAACTTCATGATGTGTACTTTATTTTTCAATAAATGTTTCAAACTTTTGCCACAAATATGTATGATTTATTTTAATTTTAAGTCCGTCGTTCTTATTAGAAGACCCTTTACAAACATAGGAGGATGGAAGTTGGAATAAATCTGTCAATAATGCGTGTCGATAGATTTGAAATTTCGCTAAAATCCATCTAAAAGCTTTCATTAAAATGCAAATTATTTTCAGTTTTAGCGCACTGTTTGCTGTGGAAAATCACACTAAAAGCAGCTTGCTGCTTTGGCACGTTTTTAAGTGATCACTTTTTTAACCGAGAGTTGTTAAGTCGACTTAACTGTTTAGGCCCAAACTTTAAAAAATTGTCACAAATTATTCAAGTTGTCGATTGCAGTGCACCTTTCCTCGAGCTATTGCGCAAGCTTTTCTCTTCCAAATGGGGTGAAAATTAGCTTTCCAGCTTAGTCAGTTTTTTCATAATTAAATTTGCTACACGGAGTACTTAGAATCATTAAAATCGCATTGGACTGTTTGACGCACATATTGAAAATTTTTACAACAAACACTTTTCTCATATTAATAAGAAGCAAATTAAGTAAAAACACTTTTCTCGATTTGGTGTAAATAAGTGTAATAAAAACAAGTAAAAGTGGTGCCGAACCCTACCGGCGTGCCATTGGCTAAGATTCAGAAGGCGCAAATTAAGTGAAGAACAGTGTTTTCGGATTCTCCATCAAAGGGCAAATTTCCAGAGTCTTAAAGCAACATTTTCTTCCCTAAACCCTGTAAACCTCAATACTCTAGTCTACATTAGCCAGTTTTTTCGCAATTAATTTTTCAACAAAATACAGCTTTGAGAGAGGCCAAATCATCCAATTTGAGACACAGATTTTTAAAATTTCACCACCCAAAAATGTCCAGGATTTTTAAACAACTTTTTTGTGCACAATAAGCCCTAAATCGCTGTGGAAAAGTTTCTTCACAATTAACTTTGAAGAACTGATCCAGTGGCGATAGGTCTGGAAAACGTACTGGCCATCTCACATAGAATAAGCCCTAAATCGACGTGGAAAAGTTTCTTCTCAATTAACTTTGAAGAACTGATCCAGTGGCGATAGGTCTGGAAAACGTACTGGCCATCTCACATAGAATAAGCCCTAAATCGATGTGGAAAAGTTTCTTCTCAATTAACTTTGAAGAACTGATCGATTGCCTCAACGACAAATTCTGATATTTTCCCCAAACTGTTAATTGTTTGTTTCGTTCTTGCGATTTAAAGTGAAAGGTTCTCTTGAAAGTGATGTCACAACAATTCATTCAGCCGAGGGTTGGTTTGGTAGTCTCCAACCGAATCGTTCTGATTTGAGCAGTGTTGGAAGACAGTGGGGGGTGCGAGTTCACCATTCAGGATCTACCGATTAAATCTCACCCTTCGAAGTTGGTTAGAACCGGAAAAACTGTACAATTTTAAACAATAAATCTGGCCTCTTGCACGTTTTCTACTGCACTAAACTGCATGAAAAAACATCGATTAGATCAGATTTAGATTGAAAGACCAAAAGCGAAGTAATGATTTCGCTGGTTTTGTATGAACAATTGGGGATTTTTGAGTTATTAAGGATAATCCCGCTGCTGAAGACCCAAAATCGCACATATTAAAAATTTTTAAACGCAAAAAATTCGGGCCGATTACTACCTAGAATTGGGCGCCTAGAGTTGTTCTGACTCTTGCTGTGCCACCCTCATCAATAACTAGGGCTCTTAGAAAGTTAACTGTTTTTTAAGGGCTTCGTCCACTGTGAAGGTCCACTTCCGAAAAATGTCTTTTTGTTTGTACCTATCGCAAACATTTACAGCTATTTTTGCAAGGCGAACGTTTAGTTTTCGATTAAGTACGGTGTAAAACTGACAGCTTACAGAAAATTAATAGAACACGCTCTTTGAAAAGTTGTGAATGGCAACAAA
>NW_026017213.1:4950454-4956403 GCF_020466585.1 Dendroctonus ponderosae
GTACTCAGCTGTAATTGCCTTTCTATGAAGACTGATGTTGACACCAACGTGCGAGTTTGCACATTTTCCTGTCGAAAGATAGATGAAAAATGTGTTACATTTATATSTTGCACTTAAAGTCCAGCGTGAAATCTGGTTAAACCAGTGTTTGAATGGTTGAATATTAKGTTTTTAGGCCCTTTTCCCTCTGTTCAATGGCCTGCCTGATTTTTTTAAAMTCTCGACCGGAAGKCTGTGAAAAATCCAAATATTTTGAATKCATTGAAACAAGCCAGATATTTTACCAAGAGCCACACTTATCGATAGGGAGCCTTGTTTGGGTGGAAAAAATAAAAGGTGAAAATCCGGCAAAGTCCAACGGTTTGACGCGATCAATTTTTGGAAAAACCAAAAAAAAKAGAGTTTTTCAAMATTTTTCCGTCGGAATCGGTGCACATTGTTGGCCCAAATGTCTTCAATTGCTTCTCCAATCTGTGTAACTTTGTTGCTTTCCCATTTCGCCTGTTTCATTCCTGATGTTTATGAATTTTGAAAGGAAGCTGCGCTTTTTCGCAACGTTTGGCACCATTTTATCGGCGGTTTTTTTCGAAAAACAACAGTTGCTTTTGTGGCATGTGGCAAGGCAAACTAATTTTGAACCAATGACGGTCACGCAATGTGTTTTTTGAGCGGAGAAATAGCGGCGGAAAGTTTCCCAATTTGTGACTCAATGTTGCAGAAAGAAAAAACAAATTTACTATCTTGTAGTTGTAAATCGTAGTATCGAAACCAGTTCTAGCTGGTTTCGGTAGGTTTTGCTATAAAAATTCTCTATCTAATCTAACTATTTGTTGTTAAATTTGCCAGGATTTTGGAGGGCATTTGCCGCGTTTCGCTCCGAGCAACTGCATGCTTTACCATTTTGAAGCCAATCGACAACCGGATATTTTTATTGTGGTTCACTGGATTTTTACTAGGCAAAAATACGCTTTTATCCGATTGGCAAATATTTTCGATAGCGAATTTTTTAGAATCTCGCCGCTCGAATTTGCTGGAATTTGGAATTTGGATTTACCCACCATGATTCAATAACATTTACTGTTTCCGAAAATGCAACTATTAAAACATCGAATGTAATCTAATCTTTCGCTCGTTATACGCTCTGGCTTCGTTTAAACAATTGCTGTAAACAATTACGCATTTTCAAATTTATCGAGGTTTTTTTGCGCTTGGAGGCTGTTCAGGAAAATAACCATAAAAAATAGCTTTAAATCTGCAAGAAATTGCACAGTTGTGATGTTCTTGAACCCAAATTTGGCCAAACTGGAAAGGTCAGCTGAAACTATGAAAGATCCGCAACTTATCACAGCTTTAGGTCTGCGCAGTTGGAACAGCGATGGATTCTAAAGCAAAAGTTCACAATCTCCTGGAAGCTCGCTTAACAATGAAAATTATCCACACTTCGCATAAGAGTAACACAATGCTGATGCTACAAATATGCCAAACTACAATTGATTCCTTGCCATAAAAAAGTTATGAGCTTTTGAAAACTGATCCGCCCAGAAACTCCACTCATTTCCTGCAAGCTTTTTCCATTAGTGTGGAAAATTCCAATTGCGCCCATTTGAAAATATTTAAATATTCTGCAGGCTCACATTCGGCTTCATGCAAATTTTATGGGAAACTTTTCCTCAAATGGTCAAAGGTGCTAACTAAACCCATTTGACCGTTTCTCAACAGCTTGAGGATTTCACAACTCTGTTCTAACAAAACCCTTCGGTAGATCGTAAAATGCATGAGATTAGGCCAATTAAGGCCCAATCTAATAATTTATTTTTGCATTTTTTCCCCTCTTTTCCACTCGCTAAGATGTCAATGCTGATGACTCAGCAAATTGGACTCAGGAATTGACATATTCTGAGCGGCCTGTTTTCTATTATTGGAATGCGTTTTAGTTGCTAAATTGGTTTATTTGCTAGCTAACTCGCAAGCCAAATATTAGTGAAAACTCGAGAAAAATGCTTGTAACTTAAGTAGAGAAAAGATTGTTTTTTTGATTACACTCATTCAGAATCGCTCGAATACACATTATCGGCCAAATTTCCTCATTCAAACCGCTTGAGCAGGAAAAATCTCACATTTCAACCTATTTGCCCGTTGAAAATGGTTGGAGAACACTAGCAAGCGAAACGTTGAGACCAGAAAGTCTTGGGAAGACCCACATGTTGCCATTGGAACACCTGTGAAGATCACAGGAAACGTCCTAGAGGACACTCCTCTGCCCATACCCTCAAACTCTTCAGTTTCCGACAACGAGGAAAGTCCAGCTCATTTGATAATTTAACATTTTATTTAGTCCTAATGACAATGTTTGTATTTTTCTTTCCTATTTTGAAAATCAATTACACTTAAAAGGTCGTTTTCGATAATTTGAAGTACCTAATTGATTTTCTTATTGTCTAACTAAAGTTTTATTTACATAAAGGCAATTATTTAACGTTTGTGAATGTGATCACAGGCGACTTTGGGGTTGGTAAATTGCATCTGTTATCGCAAATCGATTTATGTGCGATAAGAAAACGTTTCTTCAAGTCCAAGAGTGCGGTTGGTTGATAAACCGAAACCGCTTTTATTAACCTTTTACAGGCACAATTATCTCTGCGCTTTAAACGATCAATCCGATGGTATTTGGTGTATTATTCATAAAAAATTCAAAAAATCTTGACTCACACACAAGCCAACGAATGATCTTCGCAATGACGCTGCACAAATTAACTTTTACCGAATGTTTAATTAGACATTAAATGTCGATTGGCCTCCGACTAGTCCTGATTTACATTCGTGTGATTTTTTATGGGTTTTTTGCTTATTGAACGACCAAAACAACCATAGTCTTGGCACATCAGTATTGGTCAATAAGAACGTGTTTATATGATGATGAATCTCAGTTGTGATGCAGCTGGAAAAACACCATAATAAATAGGAAATTTGCGTAACGGGACAAAGTCTTTTAGCACTGAATTGATTGTGGACGTTTTGCCTGTTAGAGCAGGTGGCATCTTCAGTAGTTTTTCTGCGCTAAACATGTGGTTAGTTTGCGTTCAATCAAGACAAAGACAAATCAAGAGTTTTTGAGTTTTTTACCGATAGTCCAGCTATGTTCGATGAACAGTTGCCAAGTGTAGCTTTTGATCAGGGATTAAGGACAAAGTCGATTGCGGCCATATTAAAATATGATCGTAATTTTTAAGGAATATAATAAAATCGGCAATAAAACGCCGATCCGGAATGATGAAACTGTTTAATGGATGATAAAAATGGAGCGAGTTTACGGGTGGAAAGGCGGGCGCCGTCGCGGCTGCTTTTTTTATTGCGAAACCAATAAAAAACCGCTGCATGCGTGTATCGGAAATATCGGGTTTTCCTCGTATAAATAGAATCGGCCATAAGGCTGTTTTTTTCTTATGAAGAAATCCGATTTTGTTATGACAAAGCGCAGCGGCGGCCAAGTTAATTATTACTTAACTGTAACAAAAAACGGATCTCTTAGGGTGTTCTGGTGCTTAAAGCTGGAGCACGTGTTCAGCCTGAAAGCTTGAAATTGTGCCATTTGTATTATTTGGATTTTTACCGAGAGTACTGAATAGGCAAACAATGATTAATTATTATTTATTTTACGGTACCTGTCCTTTTGCGGACCTTAACGGTGCCACAAGGTGTCCGTATAAAATTGCTGAAAACTTGCCAAAAATGGCCATTCAACTTCAGCAAGCGTAGCGGCTTTTTTGGGTCGAGCACGCCGCTGGATATCCAGTTCTCCTAAATAGCCCTGGAAATTTTAGTGAACAGCTAGTTTGCTTACTGTTTAGATAATTTTTATTCGTTTAACCTACTTCCAGTGATGGTGAAGTTATGAAGGCAACTAACTTTTTTAAATGGAAGATTTTCCCTGCTAACGCAGCTTGAATGTGGAACTTCCTTCTAAAGTGATTAGCAAACGCTTGAGGTTGAATCATCCAACGCAAAAAAATGGCCCTTTATGTGTATTAGAGCGATTCTCAATGAGGGTAATTAAAAATTCATCAGCTTTCTAATGAAGTTAAACGCATTTTTTAACTTATTTAACTACTGAAACGCTTTCCAATATTAGAGAACAGGCTGCTTCTTGATTGCCCCCTAAAAATTGTTACATGTTTGCTTGATTGTTTCAACCCAACAATAGAACTATTTTATGATCTGCTAAAGGTTTTGCTTTACACAACACAGTTGTAAAATCCTCAAGCCATTGAAAACCGATCTCTATTCGATACCTTTCACGTATCAACAACAGTCGATAAAAGTTTTGTTATGATTGTCTAGACCAATCGACTAAAGGTTTCCCAGAATTTTATCAAGTTCTGCTTCAACCGAATATGCACAATTGCTCTTCTTGTCCACATAATAAGGTCGAATTTTTCACACCACTGGAACAAGCTTGCAGTGAGTGTAAAGTTTCAATTCATTGGGGCAAAGCATGGAGTTTCTCAAAGCCTTCGAATGTTTCAGAGCGTTTGGGGATTTTTCAGACTTTTGGCAAATGCGGCTTCCAATAGGTGAGGCACATTCTGTACTTTTCACTTAGAAACATCACAATTTCCAATTTCTTGCAGGTATAAAACGCATTTTTCGTACACTCATGGGAAACCTTGTACTTTAAAAGTCCAGCAAGTTTTAAGAGTTTCAGAGTTTTAGTTAATCGCCCACAAACTTCAAAGCTTCGGTTCAAAAATAACGCGCCTCTTCAATGGGCTGATCAGTTTACAAAAGCTCATAACTCCTATCTTATGACAAAGATTCAACTGTAGTTTGGCATATTTGTAGAATCATCATTGTCCTACTCGTACGTGAAGTCTGAATTAATTCCCATGGTTAAACGATCTTCCACGAGTTTTTGAACTTTTGCGTTTAAATGCATCGCTGCCTCGACTGCGCAGACCTAAAGCTTCAAAACTCCCAATCCCGGCCAGGTCAAGAGTCGCAAGTTCGCAGTTTGCAAGAAAATTCATTGGTTTAACTGTGTGGAAAGATAGAAATATTTCCCAGTGTCCAGGGATTTTTCAGACTCTTGGCAAACGTGGCTTCAAGTAGGTGAGGCACATTTTGCACGCTTGACTTAAAAACATCACAATTTCCAATTTCTTGCAGGTATAAAGCTCATTTTTCGTACACTCATTTGAAACCTTGTGCGTTACGAGTAAAAGTCCAGAAAGTTTCAATAATGAGAGGTTTAGTTGATCGGCCACAAACTTTGAAAATTCCGGTTAAAAAATAAGGTGCGCACGAATATTCAAAAATTCATTACTTCTGTTCGGTTTCAACCATTCAGTTGCACTTTTGCACATTTGTAGAAAAAACCTTTGGTTAGTCGTGTGCAAAGTATCAATAAATTCGCATCCTTAAAGGAGCTTCCAGGCCTTTTCAAACTTGTCCTTTTTATACGCGCCAATGTCTGCCCAAATGCATAAGAGCTTGGAGTGTTCTGCCATCTTTTTGTGACCGAACCTGGTATAGCCAATGCAAAAGACAAGGCAGGTCTGCGTTCCTTTCCCAATGTTCTTGTCACTCGCAATGGTCGACCTGCAGAAAAATAACTTCTGGACTCGACCTGCTAAAAATGCTTTCAAGCTAGATTTTGCACCCGAAAAATCACCCCTTGCAAGCAGTTTTTTTTATGGTTTCACCTGGTATTTCCGATGAGAGAAACAAGGATAGTTAGTAGTATGTATAATAGCAGAATGTGAACTCACATTGTCTTTAAACCGGGAGTTGCAATTTGGAAACTCAAAAATTATTCAAGTTTTTCGGAGTTTTACATAAAAACTTTCTACTTTTCCATGTAAAGTGATGAATTAGCTTTATGTCCCTTAAGGATTGAACGTTGTGATTGTGCAAAGTTGCGCTTTCAGAAAGTGCACTCACTTAGCATCTGAA
>NW_026017213.1:4956453-4958075 GCF_020466585.1 Dendroctonus ponderosae
AGCTTTATGGTTGAAAGGAGTTGGGAGTTGTGAATCTTTAGGTGTAGGCCTGCCCAATTGAGGCCGCTGCAAATTTTGAAGCAACAGTTCAAAAACCTGCAGAAAAATAACTTCTGGACTCGACCTGCTAAAATGCTTTCAAGCTAGATTTTGCACCCGAAAAATCACCCTTTGCAAGCAGTTTTTTTATGGTTTCACCTGGTATTTCCGATGAGAGAAACAAGGATAGTTGGCATTTCTTCGGCAATATCTCACTCGCTCCTATGGGGAGAGGCACTCTAACATATACGTGGGTCGACCCAGGGTGGTACTAAGAGAGGTTTGAACACTCTCAATTGTTTAAAAATCTTCATGAGGATTTGAAAGCTTCAAATGAGAGGATGGAAAAAGAAAATTGTTCTTTAAGCCTCAACTGTTTTCTGACATGCATAGTTGAATAATCCCCATGTGTTTTGCACAATGATTGTTAAAAAACAAATAGTCGATTCTCTCGTAATCGCCCACAACTTTCACTTGTTAATATGTGATAATTCCGGAGATGAGTGGAATTTTAGTAGCTTTTCTTCAGTGTGTTAGTGGGGACTTTCAGACACGCTAAAGCCCATTGAAAACTCGTTAATTCCTCATGCCATTCATTCCTCAAACCGCATTCCTAATGACGGTGATTAACCGACGGGTTAATTTATTTATAATTTTGGAATCACCCGATGAGGATCGGAGCAATATTCGGCTTTTGCCTAGATACGGCTGGCATTCGAAAAATGTGGCAACGTAATTATCGTTATTTTTTAAGCGTGTAGATTAGCCAGTGTCGTAACAGAGGAAAAAAACAATAATTAAATGGAGGCCAAGGTCGACATCCTCGGAAATATACACATATTTTTGGTCGCCAGTGTAATCCATTGACTATTTTTTTCGGATTTGCCCGGACATTCTTCGCCTTCTGGTCATTTCTTTGGCATACGCGGCGGCTCAATGTTATTTGCTTCTGGTGCTGTACTGAACACCCACAAGCCCAATATGAATTAAGCTGATTTTTAGGCCAAAACGAACATAAAAGAGCTTCAGAAGCTACTTCAACTGGGGGTTAATCTACACGTTTATCACACGCAAAGTATCGTACCAGAGGAAGTTTTCATCAGAAAATGTTTACGAGAAAACGGAAGACAAACGAATAGAATGTTTGATGGGTAAATTTTGAGGACAATAAACTTCGGCTTCACGTTCCTAGAAGTTAATGTTATTGGCTGGAATCGTTGGCATTTAAAAAAAATAACCGGATTAATTAAAAGTTGGAACCGAAACCTTATAAATATGACAAATCTTCCAGTTCCTCGTGTTTAGTCAGTGATAAGCAGTTATTTCGACAATTTTTTGCGTATTTTTACTCGAAACAATGATAAATAACGCTTTGCCGTCTTCCCAGCTCAAAAAATAAAACATGGCCTGTTTGCGTAATTGCTGGCGTTCGAAACAGCTATTTACTCTAGCTTAATCTAAGCTGTCTAAGTATGATTGTTCAAAAATCCACAAAGCTTTTTAGCGCGAATGTTGCATTAAAATCACGTCAACTGATGAGTAAGTGTATGACGAAACTGTGTGCTCATTGCAAATGGTTAAGC
>NW_026017213.1:4959074-4967167 GCF_020466585.1 Dendroctonus ponderosae
TTCAGATGCTAAGTGAGTGCACTTTCTGAAAGCGCAACTTTGCACAATCACAACGTTCAATCCTTAAGGGACATAAAGCTAATTCATCACTTTACGTAGAAAAGTAGAAAGTTTTTATGTAAAACTCCGAAAAACTTGGATAATTTTTGAGTTTCCAAATTGCAACTCCCGGTTTAAAGACAATGTGAGTTCACATTCTGCGGGCCGGTTTTTAAAAAATCACAACTTCTCGCATATTGCACTCTTCGAGTTGAAATTTTGCACATTTACAACCGAAGGATCGACTTACGTATTTACCGTTTACCAACAGATGTTGACAAAAAATGGAGTTTCCAGAAGGTTTAAAACTTTTGCTTTGTAAGCAGCTGTAGTTTCAATTGCGCACACCTTTATTGAAAACTTCACAACTCCCAACCCCGTTCAACTGAAAAGCTAAAATCTGGCACATTTATAGAACATTTAGTGCTTTCAAAGTGCGGTGAGTTTCAGGTATTTCAGAGGGTCAATTAATTTTCCAGAATTTTTCCAAATCTGGCTTCAGATTCTAAGTGAGTGCACTTTCTGAAAGCGCAACTTTGCACAATCACAACGTTCAATCCTTAAGGGACATGAAGCTAATTCATCACTTTACATGGAAAAGTAGAAAGTTTTTATGTAAAACTGCGAAAAACTTGAATAATTTTTGAGTTTCCAAATTGCAACTCCCGGTTTAAAGACAATGTGAGTTCACATTCTGCGGGCCGGTTTTAAAAAAATCACAACTTCTTGCATCGAGTTGAAATTTTGCACATTTACAACCGAAGGATCGACTTACGTATTTACCGTTTACCAACAGATTTTGACAAAAAATGGAGTTTCCAGAAGGTTCAAAACTTTTACTTCGTAAGCAGCTGTAGTTTCAATTGCGCACACCTTGATTGAAAACTTTACAACTCCCAACTTCATTCAACTAAATAGTTAAAATCTGGCACTTTTATAGAACATTTAGTGCTTTCAAAGTGCGGCGAGTTTCAGGTATTTCAGAGGGTCAATTAATTTTCCAGAATTTTTCCAAATTTAGGTTTAGATGTTATGTGAGTGCCCAATCATCCTGCTGCAAGTCTCACTTTAAGCAATCACAACTTCCAATCCTTTGCAGCTCTAAAACTCATTTTTTGTTCCGGTATTTAGAAGCTTTTGATGTGAAACTGGAAATAATTTCAGCCGTTTTGGAGTTTTAGTGGATTGTGGACAAGCGTGGAAACTTCCGGTTTAAAATTGAACGCTCGCAGTGTGAAAAAAATTCATAACTCCTTTTAGATTGCAAGCACCCAATTTCGCTTCGGCCCATTTGCAAACAAGGCATCGGAGTTATCGTGTGCGAAGCACGAATTGATTAGGATGAAAAACGGAGTTGTCAGAACTTTTTGAAATTTTGCCGTAAAAGCAGCCAACTTCCACAACTCTCACAACAGATTCTATCGCCATCGGGTATCTAACTATTATTTCATAATTTTCGAGTTTTAACCACAGGTGTGTACAATTTTTGAATTGTACACACCTGTGCCTAAAACTACAGGAACCTTCAAACAATTCGAAATGAACAGTTACTTTAAGAAAACCTTTTCAACTGTTAAAAATGATAATTGTTCAATACATCCAGTCACAATTGTGCATGAGACGAGCATTCGCCGTTTCAACTTCGGACAGGTAAAAAGGCGATTTTACCTTTGTGCGGACAAAACATTGGCTTAACAGTTAGGCACTGGAGTTTTTGAGAAATTCGGGCAAATGATTGATTGAAACGAATTTAAAAATTGCCTGAAAGACAAGCAAATTAAATTAAGGGCTGTGAGGACAAGAACACAAGAGCAGAACATGCTGATGTTGAACTTGAACTTTACGCGAAAGTGGTTTGATTTAGAGATTTTGATTTCATGGTATGTTGAAAACACTTAACCCCATTCAATTGGGCAATAAAGTGAGTGCTCTTCAACGGATTTAAATACACTCAACTTGAGGATTCTCCAAGTGTTTCATAATAATCGTATGGAAGCTTCTTATTTAAAGTAAATTGGGGCGAATTTGAGTAGAACTGTGTGTTGGTTCCTCCAAGCTGGCAAAGGCAAATGTATTTTCCTCAAATTGAGATAAACTAGACATCGATAGAATCTCCCCTTTCGATTCGGGATGTAACAAAGCAGAGTCCATATTTCCCTTAATGGCTTTGGCCGATCCCCCTCGAGTCATTTTTATATTTAGGCTTTTCAACCCCTTTCGCTCAGCCACCCTCGTGTTCCGATTGGCCGACGAGCGAACAAACACTTGCAGCCCCACAATGGCAACCAGATGGAATTGCGGTTAAAAACAGCATTTTCTATTGAAAAAATCGGCGCTTTGAGGTTTAACCCCGTCCGTTTTGAGCGGAAAAATAATCGCGAACAGGGATGTAACCGAAGCTAACCTGCCGATCCCATCCGATCAAGATAAACAAACCAGGACAGACAAGAGGAAACCATTCCCTTTAAGTCCATAAGTCTGTCCATTTATAGTTAAGCGACGATTTTTTGAGGTCCACTCAAATTCGGAAGGGTGCAGCTTCGACGGGACATCGCCCCAACATTGATAGAAAATCCTGGCTGTTTCAGGCACAATAAAATCGTCAACGATTTATTTGAGCAGCCTTGTGTAAAATACATCTGGTATGTGATTATGCATCCCAGTTGCCTGAAAGGTGGCCGTTTCCAAAAAATCAAACAAACCCGACCCAAAATAGCTGAAATTGGACAAAAGCGACCGGGGGAAGTGCTTCAAAAAATAATCCTTTACCCGAAAATGCATGCTGATTGATTCTTTTCAATGGCAAAGGGGCAGCGTAACCCTATACAGGGGCAGCTGATAAAATGGGTTGCAAAACAAGTTCGCATCTCGGACTTTGCAAATAGTGTTGGCCGACCGACTGGTTAAGGGCATACAGTGCAAATGGCAGGCAATCGGTCGATATTAAGCCACTGTTTCCTTAAAATAGCGTTTTTTCCTAATCCGGAGTAATCAAGTAAGCATTCGTATTTTTTTGTTACTCTGTATAAATAATGAACCATTTATACAGAGTAACAGCCATTGGCTCTGGCCTTTGGCCAGTTGAATGGAAGATTTACTTATAACTGAAAATTTGAAGAATTTTTAAAAAAGCCACTAGCTGGTTGAGTCACATGAAACTTCACAAGCAAAAAGACTAATTTATTCTATATAAAACGCTAAGATTTCAGCCTTATATCTGGAGTAAGTTGGAAGTTATGCATTTTTACATAGAGAGGTGTACAATTGCAATAAACATTTTAACGGTAAACTTGCAATTTTTCCAAAAAATCAACGAAAAGCCAAAACTCTATGAAACTTCACAACCTCAAAGACCAATATATTTTCTATGAACCGTTAAGATTTTAGTCTCGTATCTGTAGTATGTTTAAAGTTATGCATTTTTACATAAAGGCATGCACAATTGCGATATACACTTATTTCTAACGGAAAACTTGGAACTTAATGAAAAGAGGAAGTTTTATGAAACTTCACACACAGAAAGAGAAAAATATTGTCTGTGAAACTGTAGGATTTTAGTCTTGTATCTGCAGTAGATTGAAAGTAGTGGATTTTTTCATATAGGCATGTACAAATGCAAGACATTTTCTTAACCAAAATTTAAGAGTYTAAAAAAAAAWAAATTGAAAGCGGCAGGTTTATGAAACTTCACAAACAGAAAGAGCAAAAGATTGTCTATGAAACCCTAAAATGTTAATCTTGTCTCTGCAGTAGGTTGAGAGTAGTGGATTTTTTCATAGACGCACGTTCAAATGCAAGGCATTTTTATTAACCGGAAACTTTAAGAGTTTCCAAAAAATCAATGGAAAGCAGGAGTTATATGAAACTTCACAATCAAAAAATAGCAAAATATTGTCTATAGAACCCTAGGATTTTAGTCTTGTGTTTGCAGGAGATTGAAAGTACTGGATTTTTCCAAAGAGGCATGTACAAATGCGACATTTTGTTAACAGCAAACTATAAGAGTTTTTAAAAAAAATCAATGAAAAGAGGGAGGTTTATGAAACTTCACAAACAGAAAGAGCAAAATATTGGCTATGAAACTCTAAGATTTTAATCTTGTCTCTGCAGTAGGTTGAAAGTAGTGAATTTTTTCATAGAGGCATGTTCAAATGCAAAATATTTTTTTTAACCGGAAACTTTAAGAGTTTCCAATAAACCAATGGAACGCAGGAGTTATATGAAACTTCACAAACAGAAACAGCAAAATATTGTCTACGAAACCCTAGGATTTTAGTCATATATCTGCAGTAGATTTAAAATAGTGGATTTTTTCATAGATGTATGTACACATGCAAGACATTTTTTTAACAGGAAATTTTAACAGTTGTTCAATAATCAATGGGAAGCGGAAGTTATATAAAACTTCACAAAACAGAAAGACCAAAATATTTTCTATGAAACTATATGATTTTAGTCTTGTATCTGCAGTAGATTGAAAGTAGTCGATTTTTTCATAGAGGTATGTACAAATGCAAGACATTGATTTTGAACCGGAAATATTAAGAGTTAAAAAAAGACAATGGAAAGCGGAAGGTTTCTGAAACTTTACAAACAGAAAGTTTAAAACATTGTCTATAAAACTATAGGATTTTAGCCTTGTATCGGCAGTAGATTGAAAGTAGTGAATTCTGTCATAGAGGCATGTACAAAAGCAAGACTTTTTTTAACCGGAACCCTTAAGAGTTTTTTAAGAAATCAATGGAAACCGGAAGTTTTATGAAACTTTACAAACAGGAAGAGCAAAATATTGTCTATGAAACTCTAGGATTTTAATCCTGTATCGGCAGTAGGTTGAAAGTAGTCGATAATTTCATTGAGGCATGGACAAATGCAACACATTTGTTTTTAACCCGAAACTTTAAGAGTTTTTAAAAAATCAATKAAAACCMGKACTTACATCAAACTTCACCAGCAAAAAGAGCAGCTTATTTTATATAAAACTCTAAAATTTTAATCTYGTATCTGCTAAACGTTGGAACTCGTGCATTTTTGCTTAGAGATATGTAGAKAATTGTARCACACAAWWYGTTAAACGSGATAAATTTTCATATTTTTTTCAAAATTAAGTGCTAGATTTTTGAAACTTTACAGATAAACGGGCTAAGGAAATGTCTGTGAATGTAAAAAATTTTAGTCTCATATCTGCAGCTGATTGGAAGTTGTGCATTTCTACATAGAGGCCTGTACAGTTGCCACACRTATTTATTTTCGGCGGAAAAATTGGAGTTAAAAAAATTCAATAAAATATTAGAAAGAAGATTAGATTAGAACGTTGCATGAAGYTTYACATATGAAAGAAGCAATGGTTTCTCTATCCAAGCGCKAAATTKRAGTCACACACAAGYCYCAAGTTGGAAATTGCGATTTTTTTAAATAGAAGCGTGTAAAATTGMACATTTAGTTTTATCAAAACATTGGGAGATTTTTGAAAAATTAATAAAATGYGGGAATTTCATGAACMYTTACACACAAAATRTCTGCTATGTTTTCTATGAAATTGTAAAATWTTGTTCTCGTGATTGCAGTAAGTTGGCAGTTGTGAGTTTTTGCAAACAGGCATGTTAACTGGCAACATGCATTTATTTTTAGCAAAAAATTTTGAAGTAAAAATTCTACGAAAATCGAAGTTTTATGAGACTTCACACATACGAAGAGCGATCAATTTTGTATTAAAGCGCAAAGTTTCAGTGTTATGTTGGTGCAGGCTATAAGTTGTTAATRTTTAAACAGAGCATGTAAAATTGCATACTTATCACATCTATGTTAACCAAAAATTTCATTTTTTRTAATCAACTAAATGCGGGCGTTTCATTAAACTTCCCASCAGAMAGGCCCAATGAAATGGTAAAATTTTAGTATCAAAATTTGCAATAAGTTGGCAGTTGTGAATGTTGACATAGAGAYTTGYACAAATGCAGTAAACATGTAATTTCAACGGTAAATTTGAACAAATTGCAAATCTCAACSCAACCGGGAATCAACTTAAAAYTTAATAGCTGAAAAAATCAACATTGSGTCTATAATTGTGAAAAGTTTGAGTTTTATATATCTGGTGGCTGAGAAGATGCAACTTTTTACATAGCGGTATGTACAGTTTCAGCCCTCATTGCTTTCTAACCGGACTTTTGACTATTTTTGGTGAAACAACGAAAAGATGATCGCACGCCGTCACAAAAAGAAAGATTCCGTCCGTGAGTGTGTAAATTTTGCTGGAAAGGAAATTTTGTAAAGGCTGGAAGTTGGGATTTTTTTAAAGATGAGCGCAATTGCGACTCAGGTTTGGTCGTTCTTTAAAAAACTAACGAAACCAGGCAGTTAAACACAATTTTACTCTCAGAAACATACAATTTTAGCCTGATATCTGCTATGGATTTGAAGTTGTGTTGTTTCGAAAGGCTTCTGAAGGGCTTCAAGAAAGTCAGCTCAAATTTCGGGTAGTTTGTGGATTTGTGGAAAACCGATGGAGAGTCAAAGTTCATTAATTTTCTGCTGAAATCCAGTACAAGGGGTTTATTTCTCCAAAAAATTGTCGCGTAGAATCAGTGAACTGGGCGGACACTCGTTGTTGATGGCAGGCAATAAAATCGCCCTTTTTTTAAAATCCAACACTGATCCTCACAGAAAACGCAGCTTTATCACCATTTTTTGTGTTTAGATAGTCTATCGACATCCGCCCCTGATATGGCGCTATCGTTCGCTATTTACCCGACAAATTACAAAGTGCATTACAAGAAAAAACAAAATTGTTATTTTTAGATAAGTCATTTATCTGGTGCGTTTATTGTTTGTGTGTCTAGTTAATTTTGGTGGGAAGTGGCGTTTTTAACTTTATTTTATCCCTTGTTTACTCTGTGCGACTGTGGTCTTAAAGATTAATAATGTAGAATTCTTTAAGAATGAATAAGTTGAATTTGTCCAGTATAGCATGATGAAATCTACAAGAGAAGAGCATTCCAAACTTGACCAACTTTGGAATTTTCGAAAAGGGTTAAAGGGAAAAATGATGGTTAAGAAATGAGAACCGCTTCTTGGTTTAACGCAAAACATATTGAACTGTTTTGAAAAAACCGTTGGTTTGCATGACATTGAAGCCTTGGTTCTTTGTTGTTGGCCTAAATGGTTAGAAGATATATCTAAATTAGCCTTGATGATCTGGTTGTCAGGAGCACAATAAAAGTAGCGTTAAAGAGTTTATAACACTGAAGAACCTTTAGGCAAGGACAGGCAGGCCTCCTGTCCTAAAGTCCTGTCTTTGTGGTGTTCAAGGGCAATTTTTGAACAGACTACTGTTAATGGATGCCCGCTAATTAGAAGAATGAGAAAAGTCAAGAGAAAAAGATGGTGATGATGGATGAGATTAATCCAGCTGAAAACATCCTGGAATCTTCCACAAATGTCCTATTCAAGCGAATTTTTTCGCATTTAAAGCCGCAGATTTTCCCTTTAGAATGAAATTCTGGGGAGGCTTGAGAGCTTTTTGGATTTTCCTTGACAATTCTTTGTAAAACTCCTCCATCTATACCAACGGTCAATCGGAAGAACTTGTGCGGACCATGAGCTGCAGGGTTGCCAGGTCCGAAAATCGAGTTTCGGTAGATAAGCTCGACATTTTTCGGTAGAAAATCGGTAGACTAATTTTTCTTAAATTTTTAAGGGACCCGTCTGGTGAGGTTTTGGAAATGCTGTGTTATGCACACCTAGAGCTGGTTGGGTGGTCCAAAACCTCACCAAAAAAAAGGCTCCAAAAACTCGCGCGTATTTCAAAACTTGAATTTTTAAACTTACAGGAATACCAAAATAAACGTGAGTCAGTAAAGAAGTAAAAAAGTAAGTAACTAAAAACTCTTCAATATTTCCAGAAAACTTTCTAATTTCTTCAACATTTTGCAACAGACGTCATTCTGTGTCCAGACCTTATAATTCACTATCATTTATTAAATTTGGAAATATCATTGCAACATCAGAAATAGATTGTAGGGAACCTGATTTCACTATTGCAGGATCCATAAAAC
>NW_026017213.1:4968166-4971026 GCF_020466585.1 Dendroctonus ponderosae
CTAAAATACGAGGTGTGCTAAAATAAAATGTCTGCTATTACCAACGTACTTTGATCATGAATGGAAATATGTTATATTATTTTAAGTAATCCACGGATATTTTTTAAACTTTCATTTGTGACTTTTCGGAAGAAATCTGCATGGTATCGGTATATCGGTAGGTCTACCGAAAAATTGGTAGACCTGGCATCTCTGATGAGCTGAACTCTAGTGAGAATCGACTTGTCGTAAACGCAGTGAATGTGATCGTTGAAAGAGAATAAATCGAAATTGTTGGTTTCCCTAATCTCTTCGGCCTCGTTAACTTTTTAAGTTCCACGTGGTTGATAAGCAAGTAGGCTTTCAATGTCTTAAATGTAAACAGCATCCTCAGCGTGTTGATTTTTTTTCGGGCAACTTATCAGCCAAAGCCCATTGTTGGGGAAAAAATGTTATTGTCTGTCGGCTGGCACGAGGCAAGCAAATAGTTGTTATTTAAAAATCCGCTACAAAGGCCACGTTTTTTGAGATTGGAAAAAACCCAATTAATGCTCAAGTGCTCTGTGAGCAAACCGTGTTTTCGAGACATTTTTCCAATTCATAAAAAGCTGATAATCGCTATCGGCGGAACGATCTTTATGTTTTGATCGGCGAAAAAAAATAATCGAGGAATTGAATACACGTGTGTACTCGCTATAAATGTAACATTAACACCGGAATGTTAATTCCTGGATAATCTAAATTGTAACGTAAATATTTGATTGCACATAAAAAATGCTGGTTCCGTGTTTTTCGACTCACCGGGATTGGAACCACTTTGACTTCGTGTTTTCGAGTACCATCCATCACTCTAATAACCTAAGTCTAGAGGTCTGCATACCTCACGCATACTTTTTGGATTAGTCATTTAAATCACCCAGTAATTGTTACTCTTTCGGAAAGGTTTTACAAGTGACGGGTTTCAGTCCATTGTTACCATCCTTCTCAGTAGAACAACTTCCTTGAGCTGTCAAATGCCCCTAGAAGTACCGAGTTAAAATAACGCATTCTGCTGGAACCCAACGGGCAAAATAGTTGCCGCAGCAGTTTAACATCACGATCTTGAAATCAATTTTTGGGTGTTGGTCTGAGAACTGCCAATATTTTCTGTTTCTTCGTACTAAAAGTGCCATTTTGGGCTCGATCTTTCCTTGCAGGTACCTTGCGTGTCTTCAGACCTGGGATAATGAAACTAGCCTCTTTCTCTAGAGGTGTGAAAATGACCATTTCATCTCCAAATGGCTTCTGCGGCTCTCTCGAAACGTGGAGCAAATCATCTTTAAGCCCATTTTACAATGAAAAATGAACCACGCAAACCTACTACTTTTTATGAAACTTGGTCCGTTTTCGAGAAAACTGCCAACATTTCTCCAGCGAAATTTTGCCCAAAATAACCCCAAAAAACTTGGAAATTTGCCGAGATCGCTTTGATGATCGGAACGGCCATTTTTGAGAAATTTCAAAATTTGTTTCATTTCGAAGACTACCGTTTGAGACAGAAGCAATTTTTTTCAGGAATTTTGTGAGAATTTTTCAAATTTGTTTATCGCGAAAAAAAACTTTTTGTGATAACTTTTCAGCAGAAATTAGTTTGTTGAAAACTCATAAAGCCAGGAGCAATCAAGTTGATGCATTGGACATAGCAAATTACTGTGCAGAAAGTCTGAACGTTTTGATTTTCTATCGCCTTCAGGAAATTTTTGAGAAATTTTCAAAATGCTCTGCAGTATTGAGCGCCTTTAACCGTTAATAACTCTCAAACCAGTAGAACGAAAAGCATGTGTTTTGCGGATTTTTTACTACCAACTTGACCTGACTGTTTTGTAGTAGTTTCGGTTTTGGACCATCATCAGGGAATTTTGCAAAACCCTTCAAATTCAATGGCAATTTTGAGACTTAATACTCTGACTATCATCAGCAAAAATAATGGATTGTTTCTTATAATAGTTAGGGCAAAATTGGCTGCCGTTGTGCCAAACGTTTCGGTTTTTTGCCATCTTCGAGAAATTTTGGGGAAATTTTCAAATTTGGTGTTGCCAGGAACAAATCATTTTGTGGCCACTTTCTTCAACAATTAATTTCTCCAAAACGAATCAAAGCAGGATCGACCGGATTATTGCGTTTTATAGAGCAAAGAACGGTGGTACATAAGCCCTAAACGTTTTGATTTTTTACCATCTTCAGGCTGTTTTTGAGAACTTGCCAAATTTGCTTCACCTTAAAAAAATTGATTTGGTGCCAACTTTCTTTAAGCAATTAGTTTCTTTTAAACAAATTGCGCGAGCTTCAATGTCATTATTGCATTTTATAGAGCTAGCCATAGAGCATAAATGCTAAACGTTTCGACTGTCTGTCATTTTCAGCCAATTTTTGCGAAATTTTCAAATTTCTTATACCTCGAAGGAAGTACATTTTGTGCCAGTTTTCATAAAGAAATTAATTTTTTGAATATCAAAACAGTCAGGACCGATCTGTTTATTGCAATGGATAGACATAGAAACAACTCAGAAGCCCGGAACAGTTTGACTTTATATCAGCTTTGGGGGATTTTTGAGAAATTTTCAAATTCAATGGCAATTTGGTTTCACCTGGAAAAACTGCGTTTTGTGGCAACTTTTTCGGAAATTAATTTTTGAAAGTTAATAAAGACAGTATGGATACAATTGCTGCATTCTATAGAGCAAAGAACAGGGCTTAAGCCCTAAACTTTGTGATTGTCTGTCATGTTTACGCTATTTATGAGAATGTTTGCGTGCGAGCAAAGAACGGTGGTAAATAAGCCCTAAACGTTTTGATTTTTTACCATGTTCAGGCTGTTTTTGAGAAATTTCCAAATTTGCTT
>NW_026017213.1:4972025-4974416 GCF_020466585.1 Dendroctonus ponderosae
GGCAACTTTTTCGGAAATTAATTTTTGAAAGTTAATAAAGTCAGTATGGATACAATTGCTGCGTTCGATAGAGCAAAGAACAGGGCTTAAGCCCTAAACTTTGTGATTGTCTGTCATGTTTACGCTATTTATGAGAATCTTTCAAATTTGCTTTATTCGGAAAAAGCCATTTTGAGCCAACTATTTAAAAAGAAACTAAAAGTTTGACATTCAAATTTTAGAAATTAGTGGGTTTCAAGCAAGCTACCTATGAGGACGCAAGCCACTCGTGCTTGTGAAACGTCAGGAAGAAATTCCACTTTACGACGGCCTAAAAACCCGAAAAACCCACTAATTTGACAGGTCTGGAAAGTCTCTTTTGAGTCAAATTTCTACCATAAAAACCACACACCTCATGAAGCTCACACTCCCACAAAGCTCCAGGCTTTAAGAGCCTCAGATCCATTCGCATGAAGCCATCCAGTGCTTCTTGTGGGAGTGTTAAGCAATTAGTGGTTCACACTGAGCCACTAATTTGCTGGAAACACACCGTCCAGCACCTGCCTCCAAGTGAGAACTGCTGTCCTGTTCATAAATTAACCTTTAAACGAATATCGGAAGCCCGATGGCATTCCTGGATGGCGCAAACAACGTCCGGAATTTCTGAAACCCTTAATGATAGTGCTGGCCGCCCGAGTTGCCCCCGTGAGACAGGAAGAGCTTAAAGGTTAAATTAGTCGGGCCCCCGATCGGATGATGGAGTGTTCGCGAAGAATTTAAATGAACGCCGAAAAAAATGCTGACCAACAAGACGCGAGGAACATTCATCATTCGGCCTCATTATCCGCATCCCAGCAGTGAGAACATGTGGTATTTTACGATCGGCAACAATCGAATGGAGTAACTGACCAAGGGGCAAAGCAACCCCCATTGTCCATTCGGGGGTGGTTTCAGCCTCATTACTTCGGATTAGTCCGAATTGTGTTTTTGCTCCGAATTGCGACTGCTCGGACATGCGACTCCTTTAACAACTGTTACCACTTTTGAGAGCAGTTTCCGTTTCTATTTCAGCTCAAATTTGGTTCCCACCGCCATGTCAGATGAATTGGACAGGATTTTTGAGTTTATTGAGTGGTCGCATAATAGTCGGACTCAACCGTTCCAATTCATAACAGGAAACGTTCGAACAAAGCCAATCAACTTTCCGACCGACACGTGTGATCATCTACTGTTTTTTAGCCTATTTTTAGATAATTAATGCAGCGTTTTGTATAAAAATGGATTTATTTGAGAATAACAAATTCATTGACGTCAGTGCGTGTGTAAAAATCACGATTTTCAAGTTATTAACAGTTTTAATGGCACAGTCATCCAATTATATTCGAATTCTCGTTCAATGACGCGGTTTGATCTTCATCGAAACGTCGCCATTGATGTAAATCGTATGCAGAAGAACAACAAAATCGACAAAAAACACCGTTCTTTGATTTGAATTAAAAAGCTTGATTGAGTATGTCGGAATTTTCGTTTAGCCGTCCCGATAACCGCATTTAACACCAGCGACTAAACAGTTTTGTCAATTTAAATTGGGTGCAACCATTCAGGACCCAACCTGAAGTTCAATATTTTATTTCATCCAAATTATTCTAGGAAAATTTGGGCTTCTGCCGCCACTGGAAAGGCCACATTCTTGCAGATTTTTGACAAATTTATATACCTCCGCTGCTTAATTGCCCTGAACGTTTCTTCAAAAAAATTGTTTGCATCTCAACTGCAGTCTCAGATAGATCAGTTCTCAAACCAGCGAAAAAAGCCAAAAGTTTCACTGGAATTGCTGCTTGGATTAGTTTTGTATGCTATTTTGCCACAAGGTGCATAAGTCTTTTACTGCCAACGCTTTGAAAGCAGAATTTGAATTATTTCTTCCGGCGCAACCAGTCCAGACAACAAATCCTTCATACACTACTCGAAAGTCCACACTGTCTTCTATCAGTGCCAGTGTTCACACTATATTGCCAGATTTTGCTGATTTTTGCTTTAACTACGTGCAAATCTCTGGGCGCTCCTGTTTTTGTCGACTTATTTTCAAAAAATTATTGCTCAAACACCCTTTGAGATATAAAGGGTGTTTTTAGTTCGTCGAAACCAGCAATGCCTCGTGTATTGTTGGTGAAAATTTCACATCAATGGGAACTTTTAATTATTTTTTACATTTTTTTAACTGTTGCTACCACTGCCTTATCAAGGGCGGATACCCCCCCCATTCAATTATCTATCCAATGATGCTAAAACGAATTCTCTGGCTTGAATGGTTTTTGAGAAACTTCGAAAACAGCAGCGTCATGTTCAAGTGGATTTTGCAACTCAAAAAAAACCACGCAAATCTAAAACTTCTTGAATTCAAGCATTTTT
>NW_026017213.1:4975415-4982346 GCF_020466585.1 Dendroctonus ponderosae
ATAATCTTACGCCAACCTTGCACAAAACGACGATAATTTTTCTAATTTTATAGACCACAGAAGACTGTATTTTTTCTACATAACCCCCCCTGAATTTTAAGCTGGATCCTCCCCTGTGCTTTATAACCTGATTTCAAACATTTTCTTCATTCTTACGCCACTCAATAACGAGCTTTTCGTATTTTATTGCTGAAATTTTCATTGTTCTCGCGATTTTGGTTCATTTGAAGCGAATTTTTCCGCCACCTGATGCTTAGGTATATCGGGTCGACACTGTTTGGCAAACTTGAATTCAATAATTTTTTTCGCAAAAACCTGGCCAGCTGGAATAATGGTGCTTGTGTCACTAAAAAGCTCATACTTTCGTTTATCCGGGAAGAGTTCATATCGGCAGCAAAATTTTCGGCAAAATTCTGCACTTTAAGCGCTTTCGAACCTCCTACACTAACCCCTGCGCCAAGGCATTTTTAAATATTTAGTTCCCACGAACTCTATTAAATTTGCAGGTAGTTTTCATACTGGTGAAAAGAGTGGGTTTTGGCATATTATTGCTCAAAGTTTCATTGCTGTCGCTCTTCGCGCTTTTATTTTAGGAAGTTTTCCACCTCTGCTTGCGTAGTTATCTCTTCTTGACACTTGCAAAATTGGAATTCAGTAAATTCGTGGAAACCGACCGTGCAGATCTTTTTTACCGCACCAAAAAGTCTGCACTTTCTTCTATGAGTGCAGAAGTCTTTGCTCCATTGGCTGCCTGCTTTAATTTCTAAATACACTTTTAGTGCGTAAGAACTTCTTCTTACAGCAGTTCCTTTTTCAGCAGAGCAAATTTTTCCTTATGATTGGTCGAAACCCCACTACGATCGCAAATCTGCCTATTTTTTACGAATTTTTTTACTAGTGGACGCTGCTTGAGAACTGCATTTTCAATAAATTTTCCCAATTTCGGCCCATCTAGAAACACGCTTGCTACACCTCTGAAAGCGAATAGTTTCTTCCAGCATTATTGTGAGTTTCGTAACATTGGCTGCTTTTTAGGCTGATTTTAGGCAAATTATTGCACTTTTGGTGGTTTGGGTGTAATCCTTTGAATTCCCCAAAGACCATCGCAGGTAGAAAGGTTTAGGATTCAGCCACTAAAAATAACAAACCTTTTTCCACTGTTGCTGGAACTCCCCTGGCATTTCTATATTATGTATTTTTTTAAAGATTGTGCTTTTACAGGACGCTTTTCAGGAAGCTGGGCTCCAATAATTTATTTCCCTTAAACCAGCCCCAGTAGAAAGTAGCTGTTGCGCCACCGAAACGCCTATAAGTGGCAATATTGTCTCTACAGGGGCTGTTTTTGCCGATTTTTTGGCAAATTTTTACACTTGAGCCCCTCACGAACTTTTTAGTGCAATCGCTTTGCCTACGGACTTATATCAAATATTAAATACTTTTCAATACTTTTCAAATATTAAATACCCACAGACCACCCTAGATAGAAACCTTCTATTAGAGCATAAAAAAGCCTGGCCCTGTTAAGGCAAAAAATTCCATTCCAACTGCCTTGCAAGCGGAATTTCAATAATTTCCTTCAGAAAAAACACTCCAGGTAGAAAACTGCTGGTTAGAGCCCTGCAAACTTCACCCTTTCGTCCTAAAATGCGAATATTTGCCTTCAAATCGATATTTTTTCGGATTTTTGCCAAGTTTTAGACCGCACAGGTGTGTACGGCCTTCCCAACTCATTCAGTTTGTAAACCCTTTTTTGACAAAGTATCTCGGTCAAACCGGCCCGACACAGGTAGGGATGTGTTTGTCGCACCATTTAAAGAAACAAAAGTTCTTCTACGATTGTTGAAACGTTGAAATCGTAAGCTACTTTGTTTCGTAATCGGGGAAAAGTGTGAGTACAGGGTTGAATATAACCGCACCTGCTGCGCCTCTGAATAGAACGCTTTCTCAATAACTCCATGAACTTCAACGGTTCAAGAAGGTGGAGATTGAAAATGGTAGCGCATCTTTTCCAATGTATCAGTCTACTGGGTACTTGACGGCGCGGTTTGTTTAGCTCCTGAAAAGGGGGCTTGAAAGCCTTCCATTGTAGGTGTTCTCAATGGAAACTGCTGCAAAAAGGCGAACGGTTGCTCAAAAGTTTCCATTCCAGAATGCACAGAATTACGCATGAGAAAAGCCTGGAAGGGTATCGAAAAGTCCGATTCCACCCCTTGAAAAAGCATTAAAGCCGGACGATTCAAATGGCAATTGATTCGTGGGAATCGACCGTTACTCTCATTAAAATCGCCGGCGCGATTAATAAAGAAAGACCATAAATCGTGCAGTTCTGGACACATCCGCTGTCCAAAACACAACAATCGGCCGAAAAGTATTGAAAAATTGGCGATATGTTTATCCACGCTACAATTACTAGGGTCAAAAATTTTAACCCAGGGGTCGTCCCGGACAAAACAAGGCCATTAAGGACACAATGCAAAGGGCGCATATTAAATATGTCCTGTAGAAATGCTGACCAAGGGTCAGACCTTCAATGGCAAAAAGCCCATATAAATCACTTATCGAGCTTTGTTGTGCGGTTGACTCTTGGCCTACATCTGTTCAAACCCTGTTAATGCCGTGTAAATTAAACAATTTGAACCAGGGCAATGATTTTTGCGCTGTTTTTCATCAAGCATCTGCCAGCGACGGTCCGAGGAATCACACATGCTGCCAAAATAATCGGCCGAAGGCGCATTTTCCCGAAACACTTCAAAAAGTGCATCAGAATCCACTTAGAACCACTTAATAAAGTACAAATTGGAGCTCGTGTTGCTTATGCAATTTCCATGTTTGTTTGGCTAAATGGTTCCGGTTCCGTCTTTCGATAGCAATCTGGGCCTGGCATGTGCGTTAGACTCAATATTGCCCAAACATTCATCAAACACCAGAGGAAATTTGGCTTGAAACTGATTATTTATTATCAACTTCTCTTAAAAGACCATTTAAGGAGTTTCAAAAATGCTCCAGTTCAGCTAGGAAGTTGTTTGCTACTGAACTGAAAAGTCCATACCTTCTTCTATCAGGGCCCATATTTACTCAGCATTGCCTGCTTTTGCAGTTTTTTGAAAAAAGTTTGAACTTTAGATGTCTGCAAATTTCTTAGCGCAGTCCTTTCGACCACATATTTTCAAAAAATTATTTAGCAAAAATTACATCAGATTCAAAAGTTATTCTTAAACCTCCGCAAAGACCAAAGTTTCTTCTAATATTGGTGAAGCTTTCATCGACATCACCCTGCGGGTTAATTTGTTATGAATTTTTCCACCACTCGATGCTAAACCGTGAACCTCTCTGGTTTTGCAAACTAACTTTTAATAATTAATTTTTTCAATGTTGGCGCAACTACAAAAACTCCTGCTGCACCACTGAAAAGCCGCTGTTTTCTTCTATGTGCACCGTGATTTTATCTGCATTGGCTAATATACAGGGGCAGAGTTTTGGCAAAATGTTAAACTTTATGAGTTTGCCTTGTACTTCCCAATATATTGTAAAAATGTATTTCCTGAAGGCGGTATCAGATACAAAAGCCATTAATATGCCGATGAAAAAAGCAAACTTTTGTCATTTCCTGCTGAAATTTTTATTGTCATTGCTAATTTGGATAATTTTTTACAAATTTTTCCGTCACTGGATGCTTAAGTATCCCTGGTGGACACTGTTTGGTAAATTGGAACTTAATGAATGATTGCCTGAAAAACACCCTACTGGACCGAAAAACCATTAAAAAGGTAATTATTTTTTGCCAGTACTGCAGTTTCCTCAAAATCGCTGGTTTTCGCAGATTATCGGCAAATTTTTTTCCTTTAGGTGACTGCAAAAATAGTAGTAACATTTTTGCGCCAACATATTTTCAAAATTTTGTTTCGCCAAGACGATCTCTGACCGATCAGTTATTCTTACACTTCTGGAAAGAGCAAACTCTCATTTATTAATGGTGAAAGTTTCATCATCGATCCTACATTGGCAAATTTGGTAGAAATGTCGTAGAAGGATCATTGGTTGGAACTGTTATAAAAGAAATTTCAATAATTTGGTTACTCGAAAACCACTGCTGCTAGAAAGACGCTTGTGAAACCATTAAAAAGGCAAAATTCTATTTTATCAGGACGGAGATTTTCTCAATATTGCGGTGTTTTGCTGATTTTTGGCAAATTTTTCGCTGTCGGCGTCTCCAAGTGAAATCGCAGGAAAATCTTTCTGCCACCATATTTTCAAACATTTCTCTCGCAAAGGCCGTTTAACACCATAGAGTTATCCATACACTGATGGAAAGAGCAAACTGTCTTCTATCGCGGATGAAAATTATAGAATCAAAACAATTTTGGTAAATTTGGTACAAATTTTTTCGCCCGGAAAGCATCTCTGGTTAACACTTTTTCGCAAACTGAATTTTATTAATTTATTTTGCTTAAGTTAGTCCACATAGAAATACGGCTGCTACGCCCCTGAAAAGCCTTCGTGCTATTTGTGCTACAATTTCCTCAGCATTAGCTGCTTTTGCTGAGTTTTGGCAATTTTTTGCGGCCAAAACAGATACAATTGAGATGGTTTGGGTTAGGGATGGTTGGCGCCTGTGCTTCATGGATGAAGAGAACGATTAACACGAATTTGGAAGAAAATTTAAAGAACGAAACAGAGCGAAAAGAGAAAGTGTGAGAGAACCCGATATAGCCCTGGTCAACTGGCTATCAATTCTATTTAATGGCCTTGCTATTTTTAACCCTTCAAAACTATCTGAGTTTGGCAGAGGCTCAATTTAAACCCAATAAATTTCAATAAAAACATCCGAACTCAAAAACGAAGCACAACAAAGGCTCAATTAACACTGACGATAAGGGCATGAGTAACCATGTAACAAACGTTAATTGGCTGGGATTTGAGCATAAAATCCCCGTTGTTTTTATCAAGATTCACGTTTCTTTCTATGAACAATTGCGTCTTGAAAAATGGCCGTTGGGCGTCCGAGGGTGTAACCCACCCCTATCTAATTTCATTGATTGCATTATTTATATTTAGGTGCCATTTGGCCATTTTTGCCCCCTGCAAACAGTATTTTTCCAGTGGGGGCTGATGGTTTTCTGTTTGTTTTGCGCACTTATCCATGCACGTGAATCTGGGGGAAACTGTTTTGACAGATTTTTAACCCGATATGAGGGCCATCGGAATATAGTTATCGTCATTCGAATCCTCATAGGAATAGAAGCAGTTGAACAGACAATTTTCATGCAGAAAGCGCGCAGGAAAAGTGTTGAATATTTAACTTTCGCTCATTGAACTTTTCCTTATACGGAGACTAACCTAGATTAAGAGAGAGAGGTAACAAGTGAAGTGGTAAAAGGATCTCGACACTTTGCACCCCATTGTCAGAACATCTCTAAATTTATAGCAAACTTCTTTGGTATCCTATATTGGTGTGAAAGTCATAGCCCAGTCTAAACAGCCTTTTCTGAGAAAAGTGAATAAGTAGTTCCAAGAAAAGGTTTCAATGAAGAAGTATCTCTCAAACCCAGCAGAAAGCTGCCACTTCTGATAGGATGGCAACTGATAGAACAACGTGTGGACTTGTTAGTGACCAAAGAATATTTTTCTTTGACTTTTGTTCGCGCAACCACAAATTTTGGAAAAATCGTGATAAATTAACCAAACACGCCACTGTGTTGAGCTTTTCAGCAGTAATACGGCAAGAACCTCCTTTCTCAGTGGCGTAACAAGGACCGTCTAGCCAAAGATGGGGCTGGCCAAATAAATTTCCGAAAACATGTTGATCAAGGGATCGCATCAGGATTAACCTCATTAGTGTTTAAATTCTCAAAAATCCATCAGGACTGGTAAATGTACTGGCCATAACGAGGCTGATAGAAAAAAGTGCGGGCTTTCCAGTGGCGCACCAACAGTGTTTGTGTCTGGACTGGATGGGGAGAAATAAATTATTGAAAATGAGATCGCAAGGTGGCCGTGGCATCAATTGGAGAAAGAGCAGCACTACAGTGGCAAACAATTCGCCAAAAATTACCCAAATGAGCTACGGCCCTGCAATTTTCAGCAAGAACAGAAACAAGTCTGCTCTGTTCAGTGGAAGAAAAACAAAAAATTGTATTCTGGCAAGCCCTTGCAAAAGTTCCAAGGTTTGCAAGGCGATGTGATGTATGTGAGCGTGTGAGCAAAATTTCATAAAAAATTTGCAAAATGGACAATTGTAAAAAGTTTCTGCTCATCGAGAGTCGAAGATGCGTGCTTTTTAATGCCGCACCAAGCTTTCTTCTGGAAGGTCCAGTTTTCGAGAAATTTAATGTTAAAAATCAGGTCGCAAAGCGGTGTTAACACCTATTACATCAAAGCCCTTGTGTTAGAAAAAATCACAAAAAATGAATCAAATTATCAACTGAAACGGAAGTTTTTGTTAACGATAGGCGAAATTTCAAGTTCTCCATTGGACCATCAAGCTTTCTTCTGGATGCGCTATTTTTCGAGCAATTGATTGTTAAAAGTCAGGTTGCAAAGCGATTCAAGTAAGGTAAACATAAACGCCCTCGTGTTCAAAAAAAATAGCGAAAAGTTGACCGAATTATTGATTGCAACGGGATTTTTTGTAAACGATAGTAGAAAATTCAAGCTTTTCAGTGGCGTATCCAGCTTTCTTCTGGGTGCGCTATTTTTCGAGGAATTGATTGTTAAAAGTCAGGTTGCAAAGCAATGCAAGTAAAGTGCACATAAACGCACTCGTGTGCAAAAAAATCGCAAAAAATTAACCCAATTGTCGATTGCAACGAGTTTTTTTGTAAACGATAGTCGAAAATTCAAGCTTTCCAGGGGCGTATCAACCTTACTGCTGGGTGCGCTATTTTTCGAGGAATTAATTGTTAAAAGTCAGGTTGCAGAGCAATGCTAGTAA
>NW_026017213.1:4983345-4985893 GCF_020466585.1 Dendroctonus ponderosae
AACGCCCTTGTGTTAAAAAAATCGAACAAAAATTAATCAAATTAGCCGTTGCAAGAGGTTTTTGTCAACGACAGTAAAAAATTCCAGCTTCTCAGTGGCGTATCAGGCTGTCTTATAAAAGGGCTACTTTTCGAGAAATTAATTATTAAAAGTCAGGTTGTAAAGCAATGTTAGTAAGTTATACATAAACGCCCTCGTGTGCAAAAATACCCAAAAAAATTATGAAATTAGCCACTGGAACCACGTTTTTGCCATCGATAGTTAAGGTTTTAAACTTTTGAATGGCGCATCGGAAATTTTTACCGAATTCGCTGCTTTTTGAAAAATTTATTATTAAAAGTCAGGTTGCAACGCGATGTAATTAATGAAAACGTGGACGCCCTTGTGTGTAAAAATTCATAAAAAACATGCGAAAATTGCCATTGTAACCAATTTTTCGCCGACATTAAACGAATTTTCGCACTTTCTAGTGGCGTATCAAGCTTTGGTTTTAATGGACTGGTTTCCCCGAAATAAATTTTTGAACATCGGGTTGCAAAGCTTTGTAACTGCAAACTTCACAGCGAATTGTGTGCGAAGCTGAAAAACAGTGCAGGTAGTGACTTTTTCGTCAATTATCGAGAAGAACTTGCGCTTTTTAGTCGCTTTGAAGCGTGAAGTTTCTGAGAATCGGAAAAAAGTACTGGATAAAAACGTGAAGTTTTGTAAGAAGATTGTAACACGTTGCTTAACACAGGAAGAGTTTAACAAGCCCTTGACTAGTGGCTTGTGGGACTTTTGCAGATAAGACTTCAAAACTTGGAATTTGAGCAAAAACACCTAAAACGGACTTCCGGCTTAAAAATATTCAATTTAAACCCGCTCAAACGCCGTCCGTTGGGAACATTCTGTTTAGACTAATCTCTTAAGTTAAAACGACCATTTGCCGACAATCAGCAAACATTCGACGATTAGAACAGAGAGAAGATATTTTTTAAACAGTCAGAAATCGCCCAGCTCTAGACAATTAAACAATTAGGGAAATATCAATTGGGGAGGTTTTTAAGGCGAAAACAAACACAAAAAATCTGCTACACAAACGGCAGTTTCGATATAGGAAAAAGGTCGCAACGTGCCCTTAAAATAATACATCTGTCCGATTTCAATCACTTTGACGGGCGCACACACTTTTAAGTTCCCGATTTTCTAAAAATAACAAAAAAACAAATAAGCTGGTAGCGTTTCGCCGTTTAAGTCGCTATTTCCGATTTGAAAAATGTGTCTGCACACGCTTCGTGTTTACAAAGCAATTAAAAATAATAGTTTGAAGATTGATTTTTCGGATTTTATTAGATTTCGTTGTTGAGCCCACTGAAAGCTTAGCGGCGAGAGAATCTTCAGGAAAACTGCAATTTTTCCCCGGTTTAATTGACTGTAAAATCCAGAAGCGGATACTTCCTGGTCACGCTTATCTAGTTTTTTTTAGATCCTTAAATGGCTAAATTAAAATAAATGTGCATTCCTTCGCAAGGAGAAGATCAAGTTTCCAGGCTTCCGGTGTAATCTGCCGCATCCTCAATGCTCGAAGCTCCGAAAAAAAGGTTTCAATCAATGGGCTAAAAAGATGCGAAACGACCCTAAAGCGGAGCCCGTCCTGGCACCGATCAGGTTGCACCTTATTCTTAAAAAGCCGCATCGGATGGTTTCTCTTTTGCATGCACTTGTTTTTTTGTCCCTCCGCAGAATTTGGCATCTTTAGGCTTTTGTCATTTGCGAACAAAGCCGTTCATCCCCAAGTCACTTCAAACCCGCCAACAATCGGCATTCTTCTGTTACCTCTTTTCGTGTGGGCAAACAAACAGAAAGCGTTTCCTTGCCAGGCATTAGCAGTCATTAAATTTTCTCCAGCCATGGATCACTCAGACTTATTGATTTTACTGGCGCAAAACGATTGCAGGAAATTGCGGTTTATTGCGCAAATTATCGACAAAAAACACACACACACACACGGGCAAATGCCCGAAATTGTTACATGGGATTAAGCTCATGCATTGTACCTGAACCCAATTTGATTTCTTCGATTTCACCCTCAGACGGTCAAACCCTTAATTTATCAGCGATGTTCGCCCACCCCCACATGAGTCACTGGATTCATCTCAATGGCGTCCGGTTTGGGCGAAAGCAAAAGGTTTAGTTAGTTCGTTAACTAACACGTAAAATTTTCTGACCGAAAAAAGTCACTGAGAAAATAAGTGAAAGGAGAACTAATCAATATTTTTGGCTCATTTCAAGCGGTTTTTGAGGATTTTGCACCTCAATGAAACCAGAAATGCAAGCAAATCATTTGAAAAACACGCTGGGAAGTTCAGGTCCAAAAAATCGACCATTTTGTCGGTTTTTTTCAAAGATTTTAAGTCCAAATCAAAATCAATTCCTGGGTTTTAGTCATTTATTGTCTCTATTTATCAATTAAAATACGTTTCGGTGTTTTCCACCATCATCCATATTCCATATTTTTCTTTGCATTCTGAGAATATTATTTTTGGTTTGCAAAATTCTTCAATATACC
>NW_026017213.1:4986892-4990732 GCF_020466585.1 Dendroctonus ponderosae
ATTCTTTTCTTTAGATATTGTCCTGTTTGACTGACGTGTCTAACTTGTCAATCCTAGGTTTAAATTTAAAGAAAAGAATATACGAACATAAGTATAGCATAAGAAAAAATTACGAAAATGGTACAGCATTAGCACAGCATGCACAACAGAAGTTGCATAATTTTGATTTTGATAACACAAAAATACTGATTAACCAGAGTAATTATAATAAGAGAAGAGTCCATCAAATGATACAGATTAAAAAACATAACAATGCTATGAATTTCAGATCGGATACCGACAATCTTAGCCCAGTATATCATACATTAATTAAATGAAATAAACATAGAATATTAACTAACACCCGATATATTGAAGAATTTTGCAAACCAAAAATAATATTCTCAGAATGCAAAGAAAAATAGGTGAAAGTAAAAGAAATCAATATAAACAGTATTTCGCTTTGGGTGCAAAATGGACAAAATTAATACTCCAAATATATGCAAAGGCTTAAAGTAGCAACAACGCTACACATGTAAGTAAAAATATTTAAGTGTCTGAACAAAAAATTCTAGTCTTCCCAGATTTAATTGTCCTGACTAATCACTTGTTAGGCCTAATTAATCTTAGAATGTTTAAAAGTGTTGCAATTGTGATGTATTTTAGTGTGTGATATGATGAAGCTGTGACGAACTATGATTGCTTTTTAAATTAATGAATTTTTTTTTTTAACTATCTGTTATTTTAGAAAAACTGATGATGGTGGAAAACACCGAAACGTATTTTAATTGATAAATAGTGACAATAAATGACTGAAACCCAGGAATTGATTTTGATTTGGAATGGAAACACAGTCAGGAAAGTATATACAAAGATTTTAAGCACATTTTTCAGTATTTGCGATCTTTAACCGACAAATATTGACCCAAACCGTTTACACACGCACATCGGAAAGCATCTTCAGTCTAAAGGAGTTCACACAAATCACTCGAAAGTTAATTCGGATTTAAAAAATTCTACTTGATTTTCATCTTAAGGAAGCCAGAAATGCAACAAACCCATTGAAAAACTCACTGGAAGCTTCAGGCGCGAAACAATTATTTTTTTGGTCATTTTAAGCAGGTTTTGTGGGTTAACGATGTTCAGCCGACGATATTTTTTCTTAATATTGACTTGAATATTGGCAAAAGAAGTCGATTGAGCCCAAAAACATGCAAGAGAAATTTCCATTTTTGACCGAAAAATTTTCTAAGGTCCATTTAATGAAAAAATATCAATTTCCTCAAAATGCCTTGAATTCTGCAGTACGTTCATCTCAAGGAAGCTAGAAATGCAACAAAGTCATTGAAAATCGCAGTAGAAGTTTCAGTTCCGAAATCCTCGACATTTTAGGCAAATTTTCAGCAATTTTGACCCAAATTCTTTACCTTTGCACATTGCAGAGCTTCGTGTTTCTAAACAAATCGATTGAGCTCAAAAAGCACTCGTAAAACGTGGTTTTTTGCCTGTGAAACGTGAGCAAGAAATGCTTTGCAACGACGCCGTAAAAGCCCCAAAAAGCTGAGCAGTTTCACCACAAAACCTATCAACAAAGCGGACCCGGGACTTCTACCGGGTGTTCAAAAAAGCCCAGACACTGACCAGATAGATGGATTTTCGCCGGCACTGGTTAATGATTAGTGAGCGGCTAGGGGGGAGACGAGAGCGCTCAAAACGATTCTTTTGGGGATGCTGATGGTGTACAAAGGACGCGACATCCCCAGCCTCAGCAGCCATTTTAGATTTTATTACCGTTCGATACTAAAACACATATCGACGACTGTCACTGCGAAAAAGGAAGGAGGGACCGAGCACGCTCCCCCCAACGCCGCCCCGCAGCTTCAACTTATATGGGCTTTTGATGTTTTTTGGTCGGCCGTTTCCCGGCACGAAAACAGCCGAAGGGGAGCCAAACTTTTCCGCCCTGTCCGCTTATTAAAAATGTTATTTATGTGTCTTTGTTCCTGGCTGAAATCGCATGCACTGAAGACGCAACATCATTTCACCCTTAAGGACCCGAACAGGAATAATGGGGCCTCGATTTCGGTTTTTTTTTGACCCAGCATGCCTGGCATTGATTGGACAAAAGCCTCTTTTGGCCATAAATTTTTGCCTTTTTACCCCATTATCGACGTTTATGGGCTGCATTGTGTCGTCCGTGCACATTTTTTACAAATCGCACTGACCGTCCCGAGGGCGCCCTTGGATCGATTCTTCCAATGGCCTTTTCAATGCCGGATAAAAAATCGCCGTATGTAAATAATAGGCAAACGTGTCAAGCGGACAAAGGTGTCTGCACTTTGCCCAAATTTCGCTTCCTGTTCGATAAAACATCGATCAAGGGCCTTGTAAAGGTCGCTAAACGCTTTGTCTATTTGGGTTAGTTTCGATCATCGCGCGGCGCCCAAAAAATGCCAAAGAACTGGTTTTGTTGGGCAAACTTGCCAAACATTACAGCGAATCTGTGGTTACATTTTCAATTGCGCTCTTCAAAAGTTTACAGTGTCAACATGCATATCAGGGGGTTCAGCGGCATGATGATGATGATGATTCAACCAAAGCACTGTTGCTCTTAAGGATTTTTCCCTTTCTTCATTCTTAATGCTTTTGTTCACCTTCATCACATCTCAATCATTAAGGCTCGATGCTTCTTGTTCAACTCTTTGACTTGTTTGGATCAATTCAACATTGCTTCTTCAATGCCCTCAACAATATCATCCGACATCTTCGCATTTCGCTTCATTTTCCACCTTCCTCCAGAAAAGTTTCCCTGTTTTGTTTTTCCTCGCTCGTCCAGCACTGGAGCAGACTATGACAACACTCCATTCCAAAATCCGATCGGAAATTGTGCCAGCTATTTACAACACACGTTTGCTATCTGGTGACCCATTTGGATCTCATTAATTTCTCGTTATTTTCGATGTTACATAAAAAACAACAGCACACGAATAACCAGATGTAACTGTGTGGCAATCGGTCGTATTGCTGCAACTGCTAATAAAAAACGTAAATAAACACATAAAAAATACGTTTCCTAATGCGATGCAAACGTCAATAAACACCTATCGACCATTGAATGTATGTGCGTGTGTTATTTTTGGTTCGGGTGAAACGCGTGAAGCAACTCGAGCTGATAATTAATGTTTCCTATCGATTGTGGGTGTTGGGAGATTGCGAAGAAAATGCGAGAGAAATGGAAAATCCATTGGGTCCAAATCAGGGCCTCGCAGAGGCCCAACCGTTCCTTCCTCTGACTTCCCCAAATTCCTTTGGGGATTCTTATAGTGCATGATGCAGGTGGAGGTTTGGGCATTTATTAATCTCAGGCACCTTCAAAGCTTGCTTATATGGCGCCCATCGATTTTAAATCGGAGGAAACTGCTGGCAGTCTCCATCTACCGCCATTATCAGAGCCGCCCGGATCAAACACCGTTAATGGTAAAACGTTCTTTGTTTCTGACCCACCCAAGAGTCCCTTCGCCATTGGCCAGAAACTGGGCAACTTCTGACTGCTCAGAGATTCTAGAAGATGCTCAGTGCCTTCTTTCCGATCCTAATTAGCTCTGCCCTTCAAAAATCCCGTGAATTTCTCTATCAACTAAACAATAATCCGCAGTTAAAGGCTTCAAAATTACATGAAAGCGCATTAGCCACTGTCGAGACTAACCACAAAAACCACCGCTAGTTCTTTTCAAGATGCGTGCCTGTTTTCACCTTGCATTGATTGATATGCCCTTTCCATAGGCTAATGAGTGGGAAAACACGAAAATATCAGCTGCCAATCAGGAAAAAATGCCCTATTAACTAATCGCCTGCTCAATT
>NW_026017213.1:4991663-5019861 GCF_020466585.1 Dendroctonus ponderosae
TACATAATACTTTTTGTACCTATATATAACAACCTTAACACCCAAAAAGTTACTAATATATTATTTTTAATAAATGTGAACAAACTTTAGAACATAATATCTGCATTTTCATTGATCGATGAATAGCAAATATTTCAGAGCAAAAGGAAATATTTTTCAAATATTATTTAAATGTTATTTAGAAAATATTTGCTTCTAATATTTAATTAGCATGAAATAAATAAAATAATAATAGGTTACGTAATACTTTTTGTGTTTATATATAACACCACTAACACGCATAATATTTCAATTTTCATTGGTAAATAGATAGATAGAAATAGATAGTAAATAGAAAATATTTCAGAGCAAAAGAAAATATTATTTAAATGTTATTTCAAAAATATTTGTTTCTAATATTTAATTAACATGAAGCACATAAATTAAGAATACTTTTTCATAGTACCAAAACTTTTTGTATTTATATATAACACCATTAACACCCAAAACGATATTAATATAGTATTTTTAATAAGTGTTAACAAACGATTAAGCGATAAATAAAATAAATATTTGAGAATGTCAAATAAATGTTTAAGAATATGTTTTTTTAAGAATCTGATTTTAATGTCAAATATATATATAAAAGAAATATTTCTTAAATATATAAAAATCTGTCGCGTCAGACCTACATGAAATATTGCAAAAAAATATTTGTTAAATATGTGATTTAAATGCCAAATATATATTTAAAAGAAATATGCCATAAATATTTCATTTAAATGTCAAATAAACATTTACAAGAAATATTTTTATAATATATAAGAATCTGTCGCGTCAACCTATATTAAATATTGCAAAATAATATTACTGTAATATTTGTGTGCTATCTGGGATAGGTTAGGTGAATAAGTGAAATTCTATAAATTATTTACCTAATTTAAACCAATACAGACAGATTAGTATATTAAGGAGAGAGTAACTAATAATGGATTTACGGATTTTTACTTATGCTGCTGCTTTGACACCCTTAAATTCGGCTGAATTAAAGCGTTCGTCGCTTTTTAAAGATTAAGTAACCAAAAAAATATGAACACATGATAAATTGTTTGTTGGCGCTTTAAGGAATCCTCCTGAAGCGATTTTTCAGTTTAACATAAACTATAAATTATTTAAATCCGCAAAATAATTAATGAAACACAACGACACAACTAAACACTATGCACAGAAAGTAAACAATCCGCCATTTATATGACCAGAGACGTCACAACCAATAGGATTGCGTTTTAGAGATTCATGAATAATTTGAATTTTAGCTGAATTTGTTTATTAAATATTTAACAAAACAGCAATAGATAGATAAGATAAACTTAGATTAATTTTCAGTTTGTAGGAATCTTTGATACAATGAAAACATCCCATTGCTATCGGTCGTTAATTCTATAAATGTCTCGGTCGGCAGACAGGTAGAACCTTAATTGCAAAAAAACTGCAATTATCTGGTCTGGTGACCTCAAGCAGGAGAAAATCGGATTATGCAAGGGCTTGAATCGGATAAAGGCGTCACTTTCTTCAATCCCTTGAAGCACAAGATGTGCTTGCTGCACCTTGTAGAAGATTACTTTCACTTTGGTTCTCTTCCAATTCACGTCCATCTGATCCACAAACAAACATAACAATTGTCGATGATTTCGATGATGTAAAAAAATGACAAAATTCTTTTGGCGCAATCAGTGCGCCCCGGTTACGAAGACGAAAAGAAAGCATTCGGATTCCTAATGTGTTTTTGTTGATCTAATGGCTTCAACCAGGAACTGACTGTGTCAATTGTCGTGTGCGTGTGTGTGTGTGTTGAATTGCCAAGTTTACATGAGATTTTCACAACATTTGTTTAGTTTTCTGCAACATTTCGTGTTTAAACAACCAGCGGCTGATGAGCGCATTTTTTAAAAAGTTTACTGGCTCTAGGTCAGGAAATGGSGGTGGCCAGAACTRTTCCACGACTTAAAWAMKGCTTTTTGGAAGATCTATKAGATGAATTCTGGTTGTTTTGGTCAATTTACYYAAAATTAATTAAGTTAAACCGCGTATATGTAGGTACGAGAGCGGAAAATGAGTGAAAAGTCTTCTAGATCATTCGTCTGGTKATTGTCMCGCTTAAGAAATGAGCGATTTATGAATAGTTAAGAATTGAAKGTTTTTGACTGTTCTAAAAACTGGCGAATTCTTCAGATTTTGYCCTCGTTTTTTTTTAGATGAGAAGCTTTGCTACAATCCTYCCTTAAGRGAGGAAATTCCTCCTTAMAAAGAAAAAGTCTYGTRAACGATCAGAAATTTGCAACATTTTCCRTAATATACGCTCTTGRAATTCGGCGATTGCCWAAATTTTMGCTTCTATCTATTTAGAGGTTAGGAATTTCCGATGAAGCCTAATTACGAAATACAGCGCTTGAAATGYTCTATCTGAAAGCTYCTAASGAYAATTCCSTTATTTTTAMGCGTTTAGAACATATAGCCASTTGAACTTTGCACGGTTCCCAGGAAGGTTTAAATTTGACTTCCACTGCTTTAGAGGTTATATATTGCTACATAAGTTCTGGCGTTTTACACGGTTGTCGAATATGAGAGCGTTCAAGAACTTTGGCTTTTTAGAGGTTAGAAACTTATGAGAAAATCTGATAAGCCAAAGAYTACTAAACCCTCTATTGAAAATAGTMTAGTGATTATTTCGAAGTTTTYAACCGTTTCGCAAATAAAAGCTTGCAGTCTTTAATTGTGCGTTGCAATTGGACATTTGCGCTTATAAYTTTGTAAATATCAGGRACTTCTAATGAAGCCTAATTAGGCAAATGCAGCTCTTGAAACGCTTTACATAGAAGCTGCTGAAGATAATTTACGTATTTCTGCCTCTTTCGGAAACATACGCTTTTAAAGTTCGACGGTTTCTCAGAAGTTGTAAATTTGACTTCTACTGTTTTAGAGGTTAGGAGTTTGACTGAAAAACCGCATTTAGTACTTACTGGTTCTTCACATAGTATGGGAAAAAGTCTTCAAGATTACTGAGTGGTTTTAAACTGTTAGCGTAATATGGACATATTTGTGAAGTCTACAACTTTAGCGTTTTAGAGGCTATAAACTTTTGATAAAATCTGATAAGCCAAAGACTACTAATCCCTCTGTTGAAAAAATATTAGTAAAAATTCCGATACTTTGGACCGTTTGCAAAATACAAGCACGTAAACTTGCGGTGTTTAAATGAGCGTTGCAAATGGACATTTGCGCTTATAACTTTATAAATATGAGGAATTTCTGATGAAGCCTAATTAGGCAAATGCAGCTCTCGGAACGCTCAATATAAAAGCTCCTGAAGATAATTTTCGTATTTTGGTCTGTTTCGGAAACATACGCTATTAAATTTCACCGGTTTCTTAAAAGTTGTAAATTTGACTGCTACTGTTTTAGAGGTTAGGAGTTTGCTGAGAACCGCATTGACCACCTACTAGTTTTTAAGATAGCTTCTGGAAAAGGCCTTAAACATTATTTTGCGATTTTAACCAGTTGCGCACTATAAAAATGGTCAAAAATTCACCAGATTCGGTTTTTCAGAGGTTAGAAACTTCCTTAAGCTGATCCTTAATCCTGATAAAAAAAAAACGAATCAACAAAACGAACTATCGAAAATATTTTAGCGATTATTCGGAAATTTCCCACCATTTCCAACTGTGGCGTTTAACCTTGCTACAATTAGAGATTTTCGCTGATAACTTTTTAAATATCAGCAATTATCAGGGGAAAACAGCTCTTGAAATCTGCAATCGAAAAGCTCCTAATGATAATTTGCCTAGTTCTATCCGTTTCGGAAATATACGCTTTTGAACTGGGATGTTTCCTGGAAACTTCGCAATTTTACTCCTATCGTTTTTGAGGTTAGGAATTTTAAGTAAAACCTCACCAGGAAAAGGTAGCTCTTGAGATGCTCTATAAAAAACGTCATTGGAACCGATCCGATATTTTCAACCCCGTCTGATATATCGATTGTTTCACACGTTTGGGGTCTCAAAATTCAGATTTTAGCTTCTATTTTTTGGAACTCGCAAATATAGAAGTCCTTAATCTCGCTCCTGCTTCCTTTCAATCTGCCTGAAGAAAAACCGAAAGTGTCCCAGACTGGAACTATATTTGGACACCGTTCAAAGCTCTCAAGTTGAATCATCAAACTGTCTAACCAGCTTGGGTAGGTTCACTTGGCTCACCCAGTATATTTCTGAAAACCGGACAAATATACAATGGCAGAAGAAACAACAACAAGTTATCTAACTGTATGACGGGGCCAGTTGAATAATTTCGGCCAGGTTTCGGAAAACCGTGCATACTTTCACTTTTCACCACGCGCCCAATGACCAATCAAACACCCAGTAGAGTATAAAAATATAACTTTAATGCTACGCAATTATTTGTCACCGTTTCTTAAAGCTAATGAGCATATTAAAGCCAAAATTCGCGTACATCTAGAACTATATACAGAAAGGACCTCACCGTACATCGCTTTGGAGGTAGGATCAGATGCATCTCACTCAACATGTCAGCCAACAATCAAAATAAATTACTTCTTAAAATGGAAAATCGGTTGGAGCCTATTTGTGGTAGCCGGGTGGGCCGTACTGGGCGGCGCCACCAGCTCCTGCTCCCGCTCCTACTCCTGCAGAGGCGAAGCTTCCGGATATTGAGCCTCCGTTGCCCAGGTCAGCGCCAGATATGCTTCCTCCATGTCCAGACAGATCGGCGTTGGAAAGATCGACTCCGGATCCAGAAATTCCTGCTCCTCCAGCTCCAGAAATGCCAGAAATTCCCGCTCCTCCAGCAAAACCAGCGGCAGCAGCCTCCTTCTGGGTCTTGTAGCGGATGAAGTAGACTTCGGGCTTGCTGGGCTGAGTTGGGGCTGGGGTCGGGATGACAATCTCCGGTTGTTCTTCCGGCTTCTTAACCAGGACGTAGACCAGGGTCTTCTCCTCGTTCTGAGGCTGAGCTGGGATGATGGGGGCGGTTGGGTTGGGCGGGCTGGGGGCCTTGATGAAGATGATCTTGTAGTGCTTCTGAGGCGCCGCCACTGGGTAGACTCTTTGAGGACGCTGCACTTCCGGCTCCTCTGGGGCCACGTGGACGTAGACGTGCTTTTGCACGGTGGGGCCAGCGGAAGCGTAGCCGTCGCTCACGAAACCTCCTCCACCACCTCCTCCGGAGGAGAAGCTGGAGGAGCTGTCGAAACCACTGGAGATTCCTCCGAATCCGCCTCCAACTCCATGACCTGAAGAGCCGAAGGATCCGCCCCCGATCCCAATGCCTTGTCCAATTCCTTGTCCAATTCCTTGTCCAATTCCTTGTCCAATTCCTTGTCCAATGCCGCCAGGCGATGGATAGCTGTAGCCAACTGGAGGCTCAGGACGAGCTGAGACAACAGCGACGAAAAGTGCGAGCTGAAACACGCAATTCACCGGTGAGTCTCACTTTCACTCATCAACCGCCACGCTACTTACCAGATATGACTTCATTCTATCCAAATGATGTAAATCGGTCAGTGTGAGACCCCGATTTAAACTATATCTGAACTTTTTATAGTTTAAATTCACGCGACCCCCTCTCGTCGCTTTAGAATGGCGCGATGATGGGTACCTACGTACCAAATTGTTGCATGCAAGACGGTTTTTTTGGGCGATTTGTATTAAGTGAATGGTTTTTTTTGATTGTCCATCATTTACACAAGGTGAGGTCTGAATCGCGGATAATTAGCGTCAATGTTACTTTGAGTGTTGTGTCATCGCCGCAGCGCGTTTGGCTCATTTGGGTTCATCTGCTTATGGAAAATGTCCGGTTTTCATTGAGTTTAGTAGGGAAATGTTTGCTAAGTTCACACAAAAGGTCCCCAAATTAGTACAACAATACAAAAGCGTTATTTTCTAGCGATAGAATGACCTCCCAAAGTTTGCTAAGTCTTAACATGTTTTGCTGCCTCTTGAACTTGACTCTGTTTTAAAAGAATTCAGGTTTTTTTGTGTTCAATTGACAAAAGTGGGTGTCTTAAAACTTCTCTTTTTTTGTTACTCTAGCGAGATTTTCATTGATCGTTGCTCTAGGAAGAGTACCAGAGTTCCTTAGAGATACTTTGGATTTTCTTCAATTCAGGAAACTACGCTAAAATTTGGATTGATTTTTGAGCGTTTTGAGCAAATTCGGCCCTGAAATGAGTGAATTCTTGCTCGCTTTAAACAAGAAAGTCTGCCTCAACAAACACAGTTGAAGGGGACGACAAAAATGAGCAGATTGCTTCTGAAAAACGTTTTTTTTTTTTTGGTAAATAAAGTTACTCTTTCGTCATTTTTGCCTCTAATTATTGAAGATAAAGCTTTCCTCAAAGAGACGTCAGATTTTCTTCAATTGAAGACATGATGCTCGACTGTGCTGAAACATTTTTAGTCCAAGCATTAGCAGGATTTATCGAAAATTTACCAAAATTTTGAGCCAATTCTGGCATTAAAATCTGGATTCTTGTGCGTTTTATCGAAGATAATCTGCCTCAAAGCGCACAGTTGAAGAACCAGAAAAATACGCAGATTACTTTTTAAACACGGTTTTTTGTAAGAAAATTTGCACTGTTTTGCCTTTGATTCTGCTGAATATTAAACAAGAAACATGAAACGTTTTTCCTCTGAAGCTGGTTGATTGAAAACTTTCCAAAATTTGGATTTATTTTGAATTTTGTGTGCAAATTTGGTCCTTAAAAGAGTGGATTCTGGTGCGATTAATGGGTGAAAGTCTGCCTGAAAGCGTACAGTTGAAGAACAAGAAAAATAAGCAAATTGCGTCTCAAAAGCTGTCTTCTCGCAAGAAAAGTTGCAATGTTTTGTCTTGTTTTCCTAGAAATATTGAAGCAGAAACCTTTCCCAAAAAGACGTCAGATTTTCTGCAATTCAAGAAGGAAACTCCTGAATAGTTTTTTGATCAGAGCATCGTCAGGATTATTTGAAAATTTCCCAAAGTTTGGATTTATTTTACGTTTTTTGAGCAAATTTGCTCCGCAAAAGGGTGGATTCCTGTGCGTTTAATAGACAAAAGTTAGCCTCGAAAGGAACAAGATAAATCTGAAAATCGCTCTGTTGAAACGGTTTTTTGGTAAGAAAATTTCGTAATTTTTCCTTCTAAAAATTGAAAAAGAAACTTTTGTCCAAACGACGTCAAACTTTATTCAATAGAAGGAAAGAAAACTCGGTTGTTTGAATATGAGACGTTTTTAATCGGAGCATAGTCAGCATTATTTGAAAATTTCTCAAAGTTTGGATTTACTTTACTTTAAGTTTTTTGAGCAAAATTGGTCTTCAAAAGGGTGGATTCCTGTACGTTTAATAGACAAAAGTTAGCCTCGAAAGGAACAAGATAAATCTGAAAATCGCTCTGTTGAAACGGTTTTTTGGTAAGAAAATTTCGTAATTTTTCCTTCTAAAAATTGAAAAAGAAACTTTTGTCCAAACGACGTCAAACTTTATTCAATAGAAGGAAAGAAAACTCGGTTGTTTGAATATGAGACGTTTTTAATCGGAGCATAGTCAGGATTATTTGAAAATTTCTCAAAGTTTGGATTTACTTTACTTTAAGTTTTTTGAGCAAAATTGGTCCTCAAAAGAGTGGATTCTTGTGCGTTTAAGATACGAAAGTTAGCCTCAAAAGGCACAGTTAAGGAACAAGATAAATCTGCAAATTGCTCCGTTAAAACAGTTTTTTGGTAAGGAAATTTCGTAATTTTTTCTTCTAAAAATTGATAAAGAAACTTTTCTCCAACCGACGTCAGATTTTCTTCATTAGAAGAAAAAAAATTCGATTGTTTGATTATGACACGTTTTTAATCAGAGCATCATGAGGATTTATTGAAAATTTGAAGTTTAGTTTAAGTGTTGTGTGCAAATTTGGTCAAAAAAGCGTGGATTCTTGTGCGTTTAATAGAGGAAAGTGTGCCTTTTTTCTTAGGTTTTAGAGCCGCAAAAATAAGCGTCAAAATTGTTTTTTTTTGGTAAGGAAAGTTTCACTATTTCGTAATTTTTGCCTGTGAATATGTAAAAAGAAAGTGTGCTAAAAAACGTAAAACTTTCTTCAATTTAGGACAGGAAACGCGTTTGGTTGAGCACGAAACGGTTTTAGTCAGACCGACGTCTGGGTTTATTGAAAATTCCCCAAAAATTTTGATTTATTTTGAGTGTTTTGGAGATTAGAAAATGTGGAAGAAGAAAAGCTTTTCTTAAAAAGCCGTAACATTTTTTCAATTCATAAGAAATTGTTAAGAACCAACGTCAGGGTGTTTGGAAAAGTTTTCAAGATTCCGATTTATTTGGAAAATTTTCACCAGCTTCAAACCTGAAAAAGTTTGACTCTCGTGTGTTTAACAGAGCAAAAACAGTTCACCTTGTAACGCCCAATTGAAGAACCGTAAAAATAAGCTAATTGCTCTTCAAATACAGTTTTTTCTTATAGTATTTCGTCATTTTTTTGCGTCTGAAAATTGCAGAAAAGTGCCTCCTCAAAGAGATTCATGTTGATGCTTAGATCATCTTCACGTGGATAAAAAAACTTTAGTATTCAAAATCTGGACTTATTTTTGATGTTTGAAGTAACCTGAAATCGCACACAAAGAACATAAAAAATACTCAAATTGATCTTGAATATGTTTTTTTCATAAGGAAAGTTACAGTATTTCGTCATTTTTTTGCATCTAAATATTCAAGAAAAAACTTTTTTAAAAAAAAATTCAAAATCTGGATTTGTTTTTAGGGTTTCAAGTCCAACTCAAGTCGCACACGAAGAACAAGAAAAATCAGCAAATTGATGATTACAGCCTTTCCAGCCAGGCCAGCTAATGTTGAGCAATTTTTTGGAAAAAACCAGTCGATTTTTGTGCTTTGCAGAGCGAAAACGGTTATGCAAACCAGAAAACCCTCCTTTTGAAAGGCAGATTTTCCTTAGAACAAGAATTTGGTTCTTTAAAAATAAAACGAATCTTCCAGTAAATGACCACCAGCAAGCTGACCAATTTTCCCCTTACATAAGTGTTTATTAGAAGTCGTAAACCGTCCATAAAACACCAAAATTGACTGTTTGACTTCTCCGATCAATCAACAGTTGCATAATCGTTAATCGTTCTGAGCAAATTATGTGGAGAATGTTCGTCGATTGCAACCTGCATGAATAGGTGCTAATTGCTCTTCAGCTGACAAATATTAGGGTTGCTAATTAAGGTGGCATTGACTCAAAGTGACGCTTTAAACAGACAAACATTGTCCTGTGGACTCATCAATTAGACACTTTGGGGCGTGTGGAAATGTTTCGATTGCATCGGGCAAGTAGAGGGATTTAAATCAGCACCATTCACATATTTTGATTAATTTAAAGAATGGCCAAAAATAGTTGATCAGGTGGGCCGCATCATAAACAAGAATCTTCTGCAGCTTTCACATCGATTTGCCATGCAACTTTGAGCAAAAATGCCATTAAATCCGCACCGAAATGCAAATCCACTGTTTCTTTATTACTTCTAGTGTTAAAAAATGCTTGAACTACACCAACAATTCAATTTATTGATGGAATGTGGCGAAGAAAGTGCTTCCGGGTTCACTGGTTGGGTGCAAACGCAGAATTAGAAAAGTCCACAGCTACGAAATCAGGAGATGTAGGAGGCCAGGGCTTAAGGAATTTAATTGAAAAATAGAGAAAGTTGCTCTAGGTCTCAAGGAAACATTCCAAATCAAACTTGCCAATTTTTGAAATCAAATATATACATTTTCTCTATTTGCTCATTTTTTGTTTTTACACATTTTCGATTAGGAACTTTCGTTTTTTTATGAACTACGGTTTTCTTTTAATTTCTCTTTTGATAAATTGAGCGATTTTCTAATTTAGCATCGAGGATTTTTCAATTTTTTTCTGATAATTGACATACAACTTTGAAATTATCGTAAAATTGTCCACAACTTTCGTTTCAATTGAAACTTTCCACGATTTTAGCGAAAGTGTTTCTCTTAAAAATGATGTAAAAATCTGTTTTCGGGCTTAAGTAATTTTTAACGATTTTTTGTATGATCCCTGATGATTTTTTCAAAGATAAATCAAACACATTTGACGATTTTTCAAAATTCTTCAAAATTTTTTTTTAATTCCAATTTTTCTGGAACTGAGAGATTTGCGAAAATATTCAGTGGAGAAAAATGAACAAATAATAATTTAGTTTTTGGATTGAGGAAAAATACTTATTGGAGAAAGTTTTTTATTTCTTAAAAATCTCCTCTTTCCGGAAGCTCTTTTTGAGTCTTTTTGAGAACTTAAAGTTTTATTTAAAATTCAACAGAACGCAAATGGTTTCCTTTTAAATCTCCCTTTAGACTTTAAAACCTTCAAATTTCGATAAATTTGAGTCAATTCTTCATTTAAAGTCTTAACTTTTAGACTCTGTTCTTGCTTTTCGCTTCTTGCGTAAAAACTACTTCAAAAATGACTCTTTTCGACACAATTTTTAAAAATCTTCATCTCAAAGCAAACACGAAAGCTTATCCAAAACTGAAAATTTGGTTGAAAATCCGACAAAAATTGATATATTTTTATCCAAATCCCTGTTTAAGGCATAAGTTACGCTTGACTCTTCTTATTTATGAGTGAAACAACATCAAGAACATTAATTTTTGACATTTTACTTATAAATCTGCTCCTTCAAAGATAAAATGATCTTCAGAACTGAAAAGTTTACGGTCGATTAAAACATTTTTTTCTTTTAAACCGACTGCTTGAAGCACGATATTTTCTTCATAATGCAAAAGTTATTCAAAATTCGACAAAAATAGATGTTTTTTATTCAAATCCCCATTTAAAGTTTTTAGGCTCGACTCAAGGCTGCATTCATGACGGAAAAACATGAAGAAAAATTCTTTTTCCCAAATTTTGCTCCCAAATCTCCTTATCGAAACACGAAAAGCTCTTTAGAACCGTAAAGTTTCTTGCAAGCCCGGCAAAAATTTCTGCGCTTTTTAAAACTTCAGATTTAAAAAAAATCTGGGTTGCAGCATAAACTGGTAGGCTCGAATTTCTTCATTTAGGACTGAAAAACCATGAATTTTTAAACATTTTTCCTTTGAATCTACTTCTTACAGCATGAAATCCCGTTCAGATCCGAACACTTAAGTAGTTGAAAATCCAACTCCCTGTTTAAAGCATCAGCTATTTAGACTCGATTTTAGCTTTCTTTTGGGACTGAATGAACCATAAAAAAATCCTTTGGCCTAAAATATTTGTAGGAAAGCGGTGAAAAATCAAGCCGTTTTGGCTCGAGTCTAGCTCTCCATTTATGACGTCAAAATTATGACCCTTTTTGGAAAATCTTCTTCTAAATCTACTTCATTCGAAATGAAATTGAATTAAAATCCACGTTCTTTCATTCAAAGCTGTTTTCAGTGCTCATTAACAAAACGGAGCAACACGGGCAAAAAAACCGGAATCTTCCAGCTTTCTTCATAAATCCCGATTAAACAGTTCTGGTTCTTCTTAAGTACCGATCTTAAGCCAACGTGCGAGCACTAATGAAAGTGAAGCAATTCGATTTTATTGCCATCATTAAATTAAACTGCTTGAGATTTGGGCTTGTATAAGATGCCAATTTTTTCTGTTCTTTCCAGCGGAATATTCATTACGTCAATGATGAAATTGCCGAGATGTTGCAACTGGTCTCAATGGAAGCATCAGATCTGGTCCCTTTCAGATCAGCTTCGAACGAAGAAGCCCATCATCTTAATTATGAATGTCTGGCCATTCTTCAGAAGCTATAGAAAGCATGTGTAATTGTGCAGATTACTTTAAATCGGTCATCTTAATTAAATGGCCCGTCGGATAATTAATCTTTTCGGCGTCAGTTCGAAACGCGAAAAAAGCCTTTCACTTTTCTATTAGTGTTTTGGTCGGGCGGTAGTTGAATCAAGCCATATGTACAATGAAAGTACTTTTTTTATTACAATTATTTTTAATATAGTTGTCAATGCTCAACAGGGTGTAGTAGTGAAATCGGATTGAAAACATCCTGATCGATTTTGAAATGCTTAAGGCTGGCGAACTTCGACTTTTGTTTTGCCATCACAATTGCAATGTGGAGTGAAAGTGATGCGCTCAATTTTTCAGCAGTTTATTGTAATCGGGTTTCGATACCATTCAGGCACAGTAATTGCCTTCTTTTGTTTGCAGTTTTTTGCCTAGTTGGAGCCCATGTGATTGAGTAATGTTTTAAAATGTTTTATTGGGTTTAGTGCTCAGGACTTTGTCATGTATTTCGGGTTTTCCACTGGGGATTCCGGAAAAACTGGCAACTTGGCTCTAAGCAACTGCTCTGATGTGCAGTGGCTTTGAAAATTTCCCTAACTGTTTTGGAAACTCCTAGGAATTTAAGAGGTTTACCAACACCTGAGCAACTGAGATGTTATCAAGTGTAACCACCTGGATGGGTTCAACTGATTCAGTTTTTTCACAGTTAATTTTCAAAAAGTTTGGCTTAATGTCGCACTTAGAGATGCATCGGTTTTGAAAATTTCCCCAACTCGTTCTGGAGCATCTAGCAAGGTAAAAGTCTTACCGAAAAGTAGATAAAGGACTCAGTATCCAGTACGGAAATTAAGACTGTTTGATTTGGTCGAAGTTTGCCAAAATAAATGTTCGAAACAGTGGCACTTTTGCCAAAAGTAGCACTTTGCGGTGCACCAGCTTTGTAAATTGCCCCACCTTTTTTTTGAACACTCACCAAGGCCAAAATCTCACCGAAAATTAGGCAAAGGATTCCGTATCCAGTATGTGAATCGCGAGACTTTCACTAGATGCAATTTTGCCCTAATTAATTTTTGAAATTCCAGAAATTTAGCTTCGCGTAATATTTCGGGGTGCATCGGCTTCGAAAATTTCCCCAATTTCTTCTGGGAAATTCAGCGATATAAGAACCCTACTGGACGCTAAAAAAAAGTATCGTAATCACGCCTGATGAATTAAATGCTTTGGCTGGTTTGGGTTTTAGCAGAATGAAATTTTGAACCTCTGGGACTTTTGCTTAAGGAAGCAATTTTTTAAATGGACTTTGAAAATTTCCCCAACTCGTCCTGGAATATCCAGTAAGGTGAAAATCCTACTGAAAAGTAGACAAAGGACTCTCAATTCAGTGGATAATCCAAGAAAGTTTCACTAGTTGCGATTTTGCCACAATTCATTTTTGAAACTCTGGCAAATTTGCTTCACGTAGTACTTTGGGGTGCCTTAACTTTGAAGAATTTTCCAGCTTCTTCTGAGCGATTCAGCAACCTAAAGATCCTACTGGAATCTAAGCAAAATACCCTTAATCCAGTCTTTCAATCAAAATTAATAATTACAATTATGTTGTGAATCTTTGTCACTTTTGCTTAACCAAGCAGTTTGGTATGCTTGGGCTTTGAAAAATCTCCCAACTTCTTTTGAGCCATCCAGCAGTCTAAAAATGCCACTCAAAACTCAGCAAAACGCTCTTGAATCCAGTCTGGTAATCAACATTGTTTCATTCGTTTCATTTTTGTTTAAAACAATTTTTGAACCTCGGGCACTTCAGCCTGGTGGTTCAGAGGCAGTCAAAACATTGTTTGCGACACCGTGTATGTTTACGGGCTGCTTTGGATTAAACGACGAGTTAACGAAAATTACGGTCAATCATCCAAGTGAAGAAGGAACGATAATTAATCATGGTAGTGAACATGAATAATTAATCAGCCGAACATTTGCATAATCAAGAAGAAAGGCTCAACTCTTAACAAACGTGTACACAATCGCAACAAATCCTGTAAATTCATCTTGGTCGCATTTAAGATGATTCACGTTGATTTATTAGGCAGCTTTACATAAAATCCTTAAAACTGTTTAGAAACCGTCCCCAAAAAATCATTTCATGTCATCACGTGAAAAATAGAAGAGGTCGAAAATAAAAACGTTACATAATGAGCATTGAGAAAGAACACCGGCGCGCAATAACTACGATCACCCGAATGACCTTATGAATCATTAGAAGCGAAAAATCATTGCTTCAATGAACTTCGAAACATTGACTAGTGAGCGAGTTTGGGATAAAAGCGTTCAAGGCTCTGGCGAAGCCCCATCTAGTTCTATCTTCATCTCCTTAACCCACTTTGATGGTGAGGGCTTCAAGCCAAGTACCTACTTTGGTAGCACAATCTAATATTTGATTTATTCGAAATTTGTTTAAACATTACGCTGACAATCGCTTTTTCCTTATTTGGAGGGTTCTTCACTGCTCGCAGCTTCAAGAACTACCATTGCAGCCTTGGAAGGCGCTTCATTCGGATCAGTTTTGTTTGGTAATTGATTGCTTAAAATATCCATACACTTTGCTCGAAATCGCCATTAAGATAAGACTGTCCGTGCTGGTAGAGGAAGGTTTTCTCTTCAAAATTTTGCCAAAGTCTACGGTTTACCTCAACTAGTTGGTTGGGAATTAATTTTCGGATTAACAGTTGTTCATTGGGTGCATCGAAGTGAATTTAGTAAGTTTAACGTGGATATTTACAAAAGTTCATCAAATTTCCCCTTAAAAAAATAAACTCAAAGAGTTTCCCTTTTTAGGAGTGTTAAAGTCATGGTCTGTGTTTTACTACTTTTTCCGTAACTGATTTTTAAACATCCAGTTGTCAGCTTCATCAGAATCGAATAGCGCAGTTTGAGTCATAAATTTTTGCCAAATGCAATAGAAATTTTTCGTACCCAAGTAATCTGATCGGGGCCTTAGCAGAAGGGTTTTTCTTCAAAATTGGGTGAAACTAAATTTTCTAACGTGACTGGTTTTTTGGGAATAATTTTTTGAATACAGCGTTGCAATGGTCATTTTCCCAGCTTGACGCCCATGCATATTTATTGGGCAGAATTCTGTCAAATTTTTGATTAACGGACAATTTTTCATGGGCTTAACAGGCTCTTTGGGCTTACAAATAATCGCAATGTTGACGCTCTAGCTCAATCAGTTCCCGCGTAATTAATTCATGAAGAATTTGCTGTTGATTACCTGGAACCCAAAATGAGGTCAATTTTCGCAAATTTTTCAAAAATCGCCCGAAGGTTCTAGTCAATTCAACTATTTCTCATCTTTAGAATCAAGCTTTGTATTGAAAAATCTGCAAAAACCAATGCCAAAGCTTTATTAGTTTTGCAGTAATTAATTCTTGACGAAAAAGTCATCAGAGCCAATTTGCACATTTTGCGACGCAGGTTTGAAAATTTATCAAAATTCATCCGGACTGGTCATTGAAATACAATTTTTCACAGCTTTAGCACATTCTCTTCTGTTTCGATGGGCATCAAAGTCAACTCTCTAGCTTGACTGGATTTTTGGCAATTAATTTTTTAATTAGTGGTTGCTAATTGCTAGACCGAACACTTTGAGGCACAATATTGAAAAGTTGTAACCATTTTCCAAAGTTTTTGATGAAAACGCAATTTTGCGCAAATGTTGAATAGGACTTTGGCTTCCAAATCGTGCGACAATTAATGCTCTAGCTTAGTTGGTTTCCTTGCAATCAATTTTTCAAGACAACCCAATTTTTCAAGTTTGACCCACAGACTCAAAATGTTGTAAAATCAAAAATTACCAGAACGTTTTATTCTGCTAAAAATTTTCACAAATTTAGCGTAATGCTTTTGCTTGAAATTGCTTCTAAAACCAGTGCTGTATCTTGACTTGTATTTTTGAAATAAGTTTTCCAAACCCATTAACACAGTTTGACGCCCAGAAGCAAAAAGTTATAACGATTTTTCAAAATTGTTGATTAAGACCGAACTTTACGCAGATCTTAACCACTAATTAGGCTTCAAAATGCTCCCCAAATCAACGCTCCAGCTACCTTGACTTATTGGTAATTGTTTTATGAAAACCCCCCTAACAATACTATGAAAACTGAATCATACACTTTTAAGCACATATTTAAAATATCGCCCAAACCCGCCCAGAATTGCCATCAAAATGCAACTTTTTCAAGCTTAAACGCAAGATTTTGTGTTCAAAGTTCCATGAAAATTAACTTTCTGACTTGAATAGTTTTTTAGTAAGTACATTTCACAATCGAGTTGTTAGATTCGGTAATTTTAAATTTCATTAGTTAAACCCCAGACTATTTGTTTTGTCAAAATTCTTCTAAAGGCTCGATAACAACGCAACTTGTCAGCAATTTAGAGCAACCTTTCCTTTTAAAAATCCTGCCAAAAACTTCATTGTAGCTTAACTATTTTCGCTCTGGTGATTTAAAAAAAATCTTGCATTGAACAATTTGACAAAATCTGAGGCGAAATGTAAATTTTCCTCACATTGCTTAGAGCCATTTAGGGCCTTAGAGGCTGATGGAGCAAGAGTTTCTCTTCTAAAACCTTCCTAAAAGCTGGTTTTTTCATACTCATTCCTTGAAATTCATTGTTGATTTCATGCATCTCAAATCAGGCCAATGTTTTAAAAATTTTCAAAAATCACCGGAATGTTTCATTTAGCTCAAATCTTTCCTCACTTTAACAAAGAGCGCTTCCTTCAAAAATCTGCTAAAAGCGATGCTGCAGCTTAACTGGGCTTTTTGTAATTTTTGAACAATCAACTTTTATCCATCGAAATCAGACGACAGTGACGAACAGAATCAAATTGTAGTCACCATTTTTCATTTTCTTTGCTTAACCACAACTTTCCAAACAGTTTTTAAGCAGATATTGGGTACTAAACTAACTAAATGTTTTTTATTACTGATTTTTAAAAAAAAACAGTGTAAATTTCAGGAAAACCAACACAATTTTAAGCAGAGCTTTAAAATTGTGTCCAAATCCACTCAGACTCGCTATCACAATGCAACTGTTCCATGCCTAAACGCAAGCTTTTGCGCTGAAAATCGCTTGAAAATCAGCTCTCTGACTTGATTAGTTTCCTCATAAGTAATTTTCCAAAAACGAGTTGTTAAAATCGTTAATTTCACATTTCACTAGTTGAAGCCCAGACTAAAGGGTTTTGCTAAAATTCTCTCAAACGCCCGATTACAACGAAACTCTTCAGCAATTTAGAACAAACTTTTCTCTGAAAATCCCTGCCAAAAGCTTCATTTTAGCATCATTATTTTCCCTTAAAAAAATGTTGAATCGAACAGTTTGACAAAATGTGGCCCAAAATACAATTTTTCACGTTGTTTATGGCCAATTAGAGCCTTCGCTGGTTTTTTCGTAAAAAAAGTCAAATTTTCGCAAAGAGGAACCGCATAGTTTGCGGTGCAAATTTCAAAACTTTGTCAAAATCCAGGGAACTTGACCATTAGAGGGCAACCTTTCAGGCATTTAAGGCAAACATTTCTCGTCGAAATTGAGCCTAAATCGACTCTGCTACTTGCTTGGATTCATGGTGATTATTTTGTTGAAAACCCGATTGCTTATTGCCTGAAAGTCACTAGAGGCAGTTTTAAAATTCAGCTAAAAATCCCCAACAATATCCACTTGAAAAGCGCCGTTTCAGGCAGCGAGAGGAAGAGTTTGCCGTTAAAATCCTGCAAAAATCAGCACCCTAACGGGGCTACTTTCGCCCCAAAAACCTTTAGAAAAATGCCGCCGTTGAACGGAAAACACGAAACAGAATCAGACGCAGACCTTGCGACCGCAATGTTAGCGAACAGGTGATTACTGATGAAAATCTGATGGTTTATGGCCTATTATGTCATGTTATCGATGGTAATCACTAATTGGTTATTGGTGGGTTCGGAAATTTTTCGGATACTTTCACATGCTGCTGTTGTTGTTGTGCCACATTTAGGCCTGCCGGCCGTCGGCTATTAGGCAAACCGAATTTATGAATTTAAAATGCAAACGAGGCAACGAGGTCTCAAAAACGCCTGCCTTTAGCATAATCGCTTAAACCACGCTGTGGACGGGAAAATTGAACGAATCCCCAAGACAAATCACTCTCTCCTGCGAGAACTCATATACATAAAACGAATTTATTACATATGAATCAGTCGAGCGAAGTGACAAAACAGTAACAATCACACGCCACTCTGGGACGCTCAGGTGCTCCTCTTCTGGTAGCCTGGAGGGCCGTATTGGGGGCTTGGAGCTGAAGCTCCGCTCGAAAACAGCGAGCTCGTGCTCTCCCCACTGCTCACTGGGCTCGGCCCTGCAGCTGCGCCTGCAGCTGCAGAACTCGCCTTGTACTTGATGAAGTAGACCTCCGGCTTGGAGGGCTGCTGCACAACGGGCTGCTGCACCACAACCTGCGGCTGCTGCGGCCGATCCACCAGCACATAAACCAGCGTCTTTTCTTCAGCAGGCGCCTGCTGGGCAGGCACCTGGATCACCTGCCGTTGGCTGGCCTGGCTGGGGGCCTTGATGAAGATGATCTTGTAGTGCTTCCTGGGGGCTGGAGGAGGCGGCAGCACTTGAGGGGCCAACAGGGGCTCCTCGGGAGCCACATGCACATACACGTGTTTGGTAACAATAGCCCCTTGAGGAGGCGCCTGGATCAGCTGCTGCTGCACCGGCTGCAAAAACTGCGTAGGCTCTGGAGTGTTCGGCGCTAGAAGGTTAGGTGCCTGAATAGGGGCTTGAATAGAGGTTTGAAGAGAAGACTGGATAGGGACTTGAACGGAGGTTTGAAGCGGGGCTTGAATAGGGGCGAGATTCTGCTCGAAACTGGCAGGAGGCAGGAACTGCAGGAAGTTGATGGGCGATAGGGACTGCTGATAGCCGCCTGCCTGACTTTGCGCCTGAGGCAAATAGACTGTAGAGGGCTGACTTTGGCTCAAAGGAGGCAACACCTGTTGTAAGGAACTGCTCGACTGGCTTTCAACCAGCGACTGTTGAGGCTGCTGATTGCCCAAAGAGGCCAGAGTGCCCCCAACGAAATTCTGATTCACCAGAGCGACGCCCTGCTGAGGCTGGGCGTATTGGTAGCCAGGTTTGGATTGGGCGAGGGCGACCAGCCCCAGAAGAACCTGCGAAACCTGCCATTAACCAAAACAAGCCCCTGCTAAAAACCGGCAACACTTACCCCAAACAATACATGCATCGTTCAGATGAGCTGCACCAGATTTGTAGCCCCAAAAAGACCCCACAAAGATCTTTATAGTTTCGATCCGATCCCCTCTTGGCCATTGATTGGCCTTTTCTAATGCGACCGAAATATCGGAAAAATGTAAATTAGTGCAGGCAGGTGTTTTTTTGTGTAATACTAATTAATTAAGCAAATCGTCTCAATAAAGTTCACGTTTTGAATATGATTTTCCTGGAAATGGCTTTAATATTCATCGCAAGGGAAAGTGCTAATGGGTTTCAGTTGCTAATGGCAAAGAACTGCTAAATCAGCGGCATTCTGAGGGTGTGGCCAGTGGAAGAAGATCGATTTAATCATACACTTGGATGGTTTCAACTATTCTAGATTAGCTAGTTTTTTCACTTTTCGAAACAGAGTGGTTGGAACAAATAGTCGGTTTAACTGTTAAGAAATCGTCAGAATCCATCCAAACGTTTGATTACAGTGCAGCTTTTCCCAGCTCTTGCACAAGCTTTTCTCTTTACAATGCTGGGAAAAGTGTCTGGATAACTCATTTTGTTTTTCCGTAATTAAATTTGCAAACCCGAGTAGTTAGAATCATCAGTCGCACGCAACTGTTTGAAGCACATATTCAAAATCTTGTCCAACTAGTTAGAAATTACCTCTCAAAGTGCAACCTTCCATGCTTTTAGAGCAAGCGTTTCTCTTCTAAAGCCTGCTAAAATCAATCCTCTGCATTAACCGGTTTTTTCGGAATGAATTTTTTAAACGTGGACAACTTTCGACAAGGTACCCAATTTGACCCGCAAATTTGAGATGTTGCCAAAATTCACCCAAGCTTGATCCAGAACTTCCACTTTCCATGAATTTAGAGCGAGCTGTTTTCTACCCAACAATTCCAAAACCAACACTGTAGAAAAAGGAATAAAAAGGAACCAAAAAATAATTTCGACTGTTTCAACGACAAATTCGCAGATTTTCTCAAAACAATCTTGAACTTTTGTTTCAATAATTTTCAACCTTCCTGGATTTTAAAACAACTCTTTCGCTTCAAGGTAATCTCAAAACTTAAGTTCGGGTTCGACCACGTTCTTCAGAATTAATTTTTGAAGAAATCGTTGTTAATTCCATCAAAGCCAAAAGAACGCATCTCGATGCTCATATTTGAAAATTCGTCAAAATGTGCCCAATTAATCTATTCAACTACAAATTTACAACTATTGAGACAAACGCTTTGCCTTCAAAACCTTGCTTCAATCAATGCTTCAGCCCGAGAGGTTTCTTCGCCATTAATTTTTAAAGAAATCGTGGCTGATTTCCTACACTGGACTCAAAGCCTCATCAAATCTGGCCCAAATGTTCTATTAAATTGCAACTTTCCAGAGCTTTAGCCCAAGCTTTAGCCTTTAAGCCCATGCCAGAAGCAACTACTGATAGTAAACAGTTTTTTAGTAATTAATTTTTTAATCCCCAATTTAACCTGTTCTCAACATTCGCACAATTCTAGCAATAATTCTCAGCGATTTAGAGCTGGTCGTTTATTGCTTAACTAATTGCCCAAAAACCATTTGAGGCAGAAGCAATTTTTTGGGATTTTAACGAGCAAAAGCCCGTGCCCAAACTGCGGAAACGTTTGAGAGATTTTCTTCTTTTTTCCATCAAAAAGATCATTTTTTGCGCCAGTTTCTTATCTGGTTGCTGCACTTGATAGAGCAAAATATAGCACAGAAAGCCTCAACGTTTTGATTTGGAATCATCTTCATGCAATTTTTGGAAATTTTTTAGTTTGCGTCGGAAAATCGCCTTGAAAAACGCACTTTGTGTCAACTTTTTCGTTGAAAACAAAACTTGCTTAAACGCCACCTCTGAGGATGCAAGCCAGTCGAGGTTGTGAAACGTCAAGCAGAAATTCTATTTACGACGGCCTAAAAACCCGAAAAACCCACTAGTTTCAATGAATGGCCTCGAAAATCTCTTTTGACCAATGGGTGTATATCAAAGCAATTATTGAAGAATGTTTCTCGGTGTTTTGGATTTCGAATCAATCCGCCAAAATCCGTTGGAAATTCCTTAAACGCTGACGGTAAATCATGAGTTTCCCAGGATGTTGTCGAAGACTTTCGCCTCAAAATGGTGGCAAAATCACGGCCTAAAGTCCAACTGGTTATTTTTTGGGGCACATTTTTGAAGAATTGGTTTCAGCCAAGTCCAATCGAGCAGCTGGCGCCAATGTTTAGAAAATTGCCAAAATTCGCCCAACTGTTCGAGTAAAGTGAAAATTTCCACAAACTTGGTTCAGAACCCTCTCATCAAAATCCAGCAGAAACAGAGGCTCTGGCTTTAGCATTTTCTTGATAAGGAATTATTCAAAATTGCAGTTCTTTGCTCGGAGGGCCTGCTCAAACAAATCGAGGCAAAGCTTCAAAATGTGTCTAAATTCGCCAAAAATGCCACAAAAAGCCAACCGGCAACTGAGAGCAGAGTCTGCTCGACAAACTGGTACCAAAATCCAGACTCCTCCTCTACCAGTTTCTTCACGTTGATTTTTCAAAAAACTACCTGAAAACTTCCTGAAATTCACATGAAGCAAATTGAGGCCATCAAAAAACCCGATGTTTCTTCAGCTGTCCGGACTGAATGGTAAATGCGCCATCTTCGAGCACAAGGACAGAAAAAACTGAACTCCTCAAGCGGCCATTTAGTCAAGAGAAACTGTCTGAATTTTCTCAACTCAATTTTTCCTCAACCTGTCGATACCCGGCATGTGACTGGTTGAGATTTGACAGGCTCTCAAACAGAATATTCTCCCACTCATCTGCAGGAGATGGCGGACCGAAGCTACCATTCCACCAATCCCATGGACTTTCATCCATGCGATACACCTAGAGGGATGGACTATTTCGACCTGGCCTGTCTGACCAAAGAGCAACAGCAGCGCTTGAACAATCACAAAATTGAGGTAGTGAGGCAACATCAGAAGTTCCTTTACCGGAACCCTGAGGCAGGTTGAGTGAAAGAGTGCTTGGGTATCCGGCCTCACTCGTTGACTCCTTGCAGATCCGAGCAGTGATTCATGTCATCATGAAGAAAATCCTGTTGGAGCGTCCCAGCCATGATGTTGATCGCTTCATTGGGAACTACTTCCTGCATAACTGGGAGGCGATCAGTGAGGAGGTGAAGAAATATGTTGAGATGGTAACGGCAGGTTTTGGCTCCTGACGAGGTAAACTGAGGCGTGTTCTTGCTCAGATGCCGGGCAAACCATCCGCCGATGAGAGCAAGATCCAAATCAAAGAAGACAAGCATGTTAAGCTGGAAGAAGGCCTGGGCAGCCCCGGTATTTCAAGGTCCAGAACTTCCTCTGCAGAGGAGCATTTACTGGGCCACATTGCCAAAGAAATTGTGGATGAATTAGTGCAAAAAGCCGCAGAACAAGCGGGCCCAGTGGCAAGTCACGAATCAGCCGACCCTGCCATTAAGGAAGATAAGCGACAATCGGCAAAATCTGAAGACGAAGACGATGAACTCATCTTCGACTTGGGGCTGGACTTTGATTTGGACTTCAGCGGCTATCACGAGGAGGACGAGAACAAGGATCTGGCCAATAAGAAGCTGGACAAAAACATCATTGCCACCTTGAGTAACGTTGCGCTTCAAAGCCCACCATTCTGAACAATCATCCAACAGTCCTAATCCGTAGATGGACCATGCAGTGTAATTACCGTAACCAAATAAATCAGTTTTTTTACTAAATCAACACAGAGAACATGTTTGCGCTTGTGTTCGCCTAATGGGAATGATGTTAAACCAATAGAAGACACTTGTCGTGTTAAGCGGCCGAATGTGTTACACAGTGCGAGCCAAAGAACAGTTAATTATTCGCCTCGATCTTGGCCTAACAGGAAAAAACGCATAAAATCGAAAAACTAAAGCGAAAAAGCACTGTTCCAGTGCATTTAGCAGCTGGGAACCAATCAAGTTTGGGCAAAGTTGCGTGAGAAGTGGCTGCAAGAACGAATAGCGCTTCATCAATCCGAACATGAAACCGCCGACTAATTATTCGCTGCTGCGTTGATTGCCCTTTAATTACATCGCGTTTAGTTGCTCAGAATGTTAAGCCCAAGTTCAACGATAGCGGGATATGAAAAAATTCCCAACGTCATGGATCAGAGCGCCTGAAAGCTGCTGCAAACGCCTTAATAGTGAGCTCGTTTGAGGAAATTACTGATTATCATGTCAAAGCACTTACAAAGAAAATTATAGTACATATTTCACTTAAGAGTGCCTGTGGCTAGTTATGATTCAACGGAAGTTTATAACCTCTAAACAGATGGAAGCCAGACATATCAAGTGTTAAAAAACCGCCTAAATTACTTTTATGGGGCAATCGGCTCAATAGATCTGAATAAGCACCGGGAATTGTTTTTCGTTAATAACTAGGCCTTAGTAGCAATTTATAACCTTTAAAACGCTGTAAGCAGTAAGGTAAAGCCTTGCGGGATCCTCGCGTATGATTATCGTTATCTGCGTGCTCATTAGAAGCTTTTTGGTGCAGCTCTTAGCAAACATTCCTATCCTCTAAAGCGATAGAAGCCAAATGTTCAAGAAATTGTAAAGTTTAAGCCTTTATATCTCTCCAAAGAGCCGAAATATTCAAAAAGTCATCAGGATTTTTCGATCAAGTTTTTCAATGTCTAGCTTTTAGTCATTCTGCTTTTTTAGAACTTCTTAGACAAAAATGTCAAATTTTACCGAGTCTTTGGGGTTTAAAACCTGATAATGGTTGAAGCTGGTGGAAAGCTCGCAAGAACATTTTCGGCAGAGCGCCTTAAAAAACTCTTGTCTTAAATAGGGCTTATTAGAAATTGGTAACACAAGATGCAAACTGGTCCAATTTTACGCATTTCTTCGAAGTTTAAGCGTCTATATATCCAAAACGAGTGAGAATATCAGAATATTCATTAGAATCTTTTCGATGGATCATTTCAAAGTCTAGCTTTCACTTATTCGGATTTTTCAAAACTCCTAACCTCTAAAAAGAGAGAAGTAAAAAATGCAAATTTTACCGAATCTTCGGGGTTTAAGAGGTAAATATAACTGGGTAATGGTTTAAACTATTTGCAAACTCACTAGACCCTTGTCCTAGAGCGCCCTCAAAAATTGCTTGCACTAAATTGTCTTTAGCCGAAATTGCTAACCTCTAAAGATTCAGAAGATGCAAAAATGTCTAATTTACGCACTCAAAGTTTAAGCCTCTATATCTCCGAAACGAGAGAGAATATCAGAATGTTCATTAGAATCTTTTCGATGGAGCATCTCAAGATCTAGGTTCTACGGGATTGCTTTTGTCAAAACTCCTAACCTCTAAAAAGGTAGAAGCAAATATCTGAAATGTTAGAGGATTGCCAAAGTTTAATCGTCTATATCTCAAAAAATCGCGTAACCCCGTAATCATCAGGACTTTTTGGAAAAATGCTCTCCAGAGCTACTTACCCCAATCAGGATTGAAAATAAATTCCTAACCTTTAAAATTATAGCAGTCAAATTTTTGCGCATTTTAAGTTTACGCTGTACATATCGCCCAAATGGCTCTAAATATCAAAATTATCATTAGGAGGTTTCCGATAGAACTTTTCAAAACCTGCTTTTCCCAATCACAGTTTTGAGCAATTTTCTGAGCGTTAAAAAAATTGAAGCAAAATTGTCCAGCTTTAACGCGCCAGGGACTTAAAAACGTATATTTTCCAATCGGATCGGATAAATCTGGACAGTAATTAGCATTTTTTTGATAGAACGTCGCCTCAGGAAGCCCAAACTAACCTGTAAAAAGCTGTACGCAAAAATTCCCGGTTTCACCGAATCGTCCGGGTTTCAGAGCTGATAACTCAGAAATGGCTAAAGCTATTTGCAAACTCATTAGAGCCTTTTGATCTTACGATCTGTATTTGCCTCTGTAGGTTTTGCCAAAAATCCCCAATCTCTTGGATGTAGAAACAAAAAGAATACTTTTCACGATTTTCATAAATATCGCGATCAAACTATCCCGGAAACCCCTAATTTGGAAAGAGAAAAATAGCCAATTTCTGCAGAAAAACACATTTCTTCGATGCTAATTAGCAGAATAAATGAATCAGGCAGAAGACAAGTCCGTTGTATGCTCCTGAACTTGACACCTTATGACCGTGTCTCATCATGAGCAGCAGCAGCAGCAGCAGGCAGAAGGCGTGAAGAAGAAGAGGTGGAAGATATAAACGAGACCTCGGAAGAAGGCCGCTGAAGAAGTCGAGATCGCGTTCTGTGCCATCAATCGCTTTGAAAATACGCGCGTTTTTCGGTGGTTAGCAACTTTGCCGTTTGATACTTTACGGTAAGTAGTAGGACAACATTTTTCATTTGATCTCTCAGATTGGCTCTTTTTCAAGCAATTGAGTGATTTAAAAGATAACTGTAGGTACAAGTTTTGATGAGATAAAACATCTGGTCTCAATTAGTCTTCCCGGAGCAGGCAAGCGGTCTTTTACACCAGTTGAAGAGGCTTCTTCACATTCTTCATTCAAATGCGCCTGCAGTAAATCGACTAATTGCATGGCTGCAATAGGAAATTGACTGGATAAACAAGTTCGACTTGAATCTAGATTAATGTCACATCTTAGCACTGTGACCGGCAAATAAACCGACCTGAAACAGGACTTGATCATTCTTCAGATGTTCTTCACATTAAAAAGTAGGCAGTACCGTTTTGGGTTCCATTTATTTGAGATTTGCGTCCGGTTTGAAGAATATTGCCCTAAATAATGGAATTTGAAAATGTTCCTTCCCAGCTATTTTTGCATTGGGAAAAAATGCTGGCCCAATGAGATCACACAATGCCTGGCTAGTCGAAAGGAACATTTTTAATTTCCATTATTTCTGACCATTTTTTAAACAAAATAAATCAGCTATCAGCGAATATAAGGAGTTTTCGATATTGTTCGAAAAACCGACGAAACTAACCAGAAGCAAAATATTTCTTTGCATCTTCATTTGTGCGCCTCCCTGTTTGTTCCAATGCGAAGATATTTGAAGAAATCCTCTATTGTTTCGTCGAACGAAAACAATATAAGATTTCTTCAAATATCTTCGCATTGGAACAAACAGGGAGGCGCACAAATGAAGATGCAAAGAAATATTTTGCTTCTGGTTAGTTTCGTCGATTTTTCAAGGATACAATGTTTTGTCGGTCGAAAACAACAGAAGATTTCCTCAAATATCTTCGCATTGGAACAAACAGGGAGGCGCACAAATGAAGATGCAAAGAAATGTTTTGCTTCTGGTTAGTTTCGTCGATTTGTCAAACAATACCAAAAATTCCCGACTCGAGCGAAAAACTAACCGTTTTCTTGCGCTTCCGCACCAAAAACGTATTCCAATCCAAATTTTAATGAAACTTGCAAACAATAAGTCCCGTTAGCGGCGCAAAGGAATTCGGCATTAGCGTTTTTCAGGCCGAATAATTACTTGTCTTTAATATACTACCTACGGTTTATTAAAATACATGATGCATCATCGCTTGCTGGCCAAAAGGAAAAAAAGCAGTGGCGTGGCCAATCACCTAATTCCATTTCCTGAGCCTTTAATGGATTTCTTGCGGCTGGGTTTCCTTAATCGGAAAAAAATTAAATCGGATTCATAACGCACAATAGTTTACCAACCGGAAAAAACGCAAAATCTCCGCAAAATTCCAGGATTCCAAGCCATCCAAGTGGTGTTACTTATTCGAGCACACCTAACGGTTCAATGCGAAGAATCGAAGTTCAGGATTTTTCCTTTTATGCGATGTTTGCTCACATACAAGTGCAAGCTTTCAGCGCGCTCAGTTCAATAAATATTTTCAAACGCTGTTCGCAAAGGAAATGCGATGGAATGTTAAAAGAATCGGTCAATATTGACCAGGCCAGTATGTTCAGACATGCAAAAAGCGTCCAAATATGAGATTCCCACACCATTTGCCCAATTTCTTTGTTTTCGGCTAACGGTACAAGACGCGGCTGATACAAGGCGGAAGAAATTCACAACAACATTTAATGATCTAATAGCAGGTGGTTACGAACATTTGCATAATTCGCCCATAATCAGCATATTTAAAGGAATATGGGAAGTGAAAAACACAACTATAATGCCGGTAATTGTTCTCAACTGGAAGGGAAGTCGAAGACCGACAATTGCTTCCTCAATGAAGCCACTGCGGATTGAAAAAAACAATTCGTGGGATTTTAAAACATTTTTTTGCCCTTCAGGCACGTCACTGCTTGGAACTTTGGCAAAACGTCTTTAGTCAAACACGTGAACTGCTTGAAGGTGTATCGCCAGTCTGAGAGCATGACTTTGTGCGAGGCTCAAGTTAATTAAGGAAAATCCGCGCCACTTGGCAATGTCGCCTTTTTTCATTTCAAAAAACTCCAGAGATTTTCTAGGAAAATAAATGTTGCAAAACTTCCAACATTTTCCTAGAAACAGCTAAATCATTCAAAAGAGTTTTGAAAATAGACGTATATTTTGAGATTTTTGGCAAAACCTAATGAGATTTTTAGAGGTTAGGAATTTTTGACCAAGCCTAAATGGGAAAAAACCGTTCCGGGACGTTCTATCTGAAAGCTTCTCGTAGTAGTTCGGATATTTTTCACCGTTCCTGAGATAGAAGCTTTTAGACCTTGACTGACCAATATATCCGATATTTTTGCTTCTGTCTTGTTAAAGGTTAGAAATTTCAAGAAAAATTGATGGGCGAAAAGGAGCTTTTATGACGCTTTATCGAAGAAAACCCTGCAATCTTCGTCGGAATCTTAAAAATATGATATTTTTGACTCGCTCTTTTTAAAGGTTAGAAATTTTTGATTAAGCCTAAATGGAAATAGACCGTTCTCGGGACGCTCTATCTGAAAGCTTCTCAAAGTTGCTCGGATATTTTTTACCATTCCTGAGATAGAAGCTTTTAAACTTTGTCTGACTAATATATCCAACATTTTCGCTTCTATCTTGTTAAAGGTTAGGTATTAAAAAAAATTGATGGTCGAAAAGTAGCTTTTATGACGCTCTATCGAAAAAAACCCTTCAATCTTCGTCGGAATCTTAAAATATGAT
>NW_026017213.1:5020860-5024148 GCF_020466585.1 Dendroctonus ponderosae
AAATGTAAATCCTCTTTAAACCCAAAGTAATTTGAAGAAATTGACTAAAGCGTCATTTTCGAATTCATGGTAAAACGTCATTTGAAATAAAAAAAAGGCAGTGAGGAGGACGCTCCAAAGCAAAATAGCTTCAATTCAAAGCGAGAAAAAAGCAACATTTGAAAGAGAAGAAAAGCTACACAAATGAGCAAAAAATGTAAATCCTCTTTAAACCCAAAGTAATTTGAAGAAATTGACTAAAGCGTCATTTTCGAATTCATGGTAAAACGTCATTTGAAATAAAAAAAAAGGCAGTGAGGAGGACGCTCCAAAGCAAAATAGCTTCAATTCAAAGCGAGAAAAAAGCAACATTTGAAAGAGAAGAAAAGCTACACAAATGAGCAAAAAATGTAAATCCTCTTTAAACCCAAAGTAATTTGAAGAAATTGACTAAAGCGCATTTAGGTTGAAATTGATCCAAAGCTCTGACGCCTAAACCAGAAAAAGTGTCACATAAAACTGCCCACGAACTGGCTCAAGTTCAGTAGGTCTCAGGGTCAGAATTTATGTTTATTAGCATATTTGATTGATCCAGTTTATGAATGGGATTCGCGTTTGGTGTCAACATAAACACCGACTTTGAATGAAAAACCACGTCGATTAGCTGGTTTGCTAAGCTTAATCCGAAAAAACGGACAGTGGCAAACTGGCCCAAAAAAATCTAGAAAATTGCCAAAAAAACTGTGAAACTTCCCGATTAGTATGCAAAGAGCAAAGCCTGGTAACTAAATAAGTACAAGTGAGAAAAGTGAAAAGAATCGTACACAAAATGCAAATTAGAGCCGCTGTTGATTAAAAAAATTAGACGTTCAGTGGCGCACAAAACAAATAAGGCAAAAGTCTCTTTGGAGGAACAGTTCCGAAGTAAGCAGGAGCAAAGGACGTGCTTCCCTTTACGCATTCTCTTACACCTACTTAAGTGGGCACCACTATTCTTCTACAATTTCTGCAATTTGAGGCTCTATTCGAGATGTGTTCCAACTTTTGGCCCAGACCATCTTTACCACCCTTAAGACTTAAGGGGTTTTTCTACAGAGCAACTCTTCACCCCATAACCACTTTCCTCAACATTACGTGCATAAACCCAGTCCAATTGCCTGATTGTGCACAATATTTCGAAACACCATCGACTATTTAATGAATGAACGCACCTGATGAATGATTGCAGATTGCGCCAGTATGAAGACATCTACATTAGCAGTGGCGTGGCTCTGGATGGGGCTGGTGGCGGCGTTTGGAGGCAGCGAGGACCGATTCATCAAGAAATACGCCATGATGAAGGTAAGCAATCTTAACCTCTTTGATTCTTGAAAATTGAATGAATCCTGCAGATATACGAGAGCTGTTTTGGCCCGGAAGTCGTGCGCCAGATTCGCAAGGAAATGAAAGCGGCCTGTTTGAAGTGCGCCACCTATGAAGCGCCTGCAGCCCCAGCTACAACTGCTGCGCCTCCCCAGCCTTCTTCTACTGAAGATCCTGGGCAAGCCGACGCCAATTTGCCTGCGGCAAACCCCGCCTACAGCGGCAACGCCCAGGGAATCGACGTGGATAAGCTGCATCAAGCCATCATGGCCTTCAGGCCTGTAAGTCACCCCCAGCCCAGCCAATCGCTCGCCAGCTCTACTGGGCATTTCCAGAATATGGGGCAACAGCCCTACAGGCCTGCCTCCTACTCCCAGGCGCCCCCTAATAACTTCTACAGCCCCATGGCTTTCAGCAATCCAGGTTTCCAGAACCCGGGCGGCTTCCCCTTCTTTTACCCAGGATATCAGCAGATCCCGTTCTCTCCCTATGGAGGCTACCCAGTGGTGGGACAACAGTTCTATGGAAGCGGCACCCGAATGTCTGTAAGTGCTCGCGCAACACCTTTAAGATGGTCGTGGAGATTCTTCTACATTTTCCAGAGGGATATGGACATTAGGGGCCAGATTGAGGCAATTACTTCAAAGATGAGCGGCAAAGTGCGCAATGTGACCTGCGTGATGCAGGAACTCGGATATTTGGACGCCAATCTGGAACCGAACTTTGAGAAGATCAGCGAGAGGATCGGCAATCTGCCAGTGGATGAGGAACTGAGGCGTGATATGCAGGATGGTGTTTCTTTCTGCCAACAGTTCTCTGTAAGCTCCAGTTGAACCTTCAGGAAACTCTAGCAAACTAATCACATTTTCAGCAATGCGTGCCGGAAGTGAAGAAGGAAAAGTCCCCATTGAGCCGCGAGCTGATCCGGCCGATGTTCTTCTTCAAGTGCTACAAGCACAAGAAGCTGGAAGCCTGCATTATGCGGGACGTGAGGGAAAAGTACGCGGGAGTGACTGAGGACGACTTTGAGGGAGGCGACATGGAGTTGAGGCGCACCGGGCGTCATGGAAAGGCCGCCAGTCTTGGAACGGACGAGGAGAGCGAAGTGGATAACTTGGCAGCTTCCATGTACGAGTTCCTCTACGCTAGTGACAGTGGCTTTGATGTGGATGGCATTTTGTAAGCTCTTCAGCTGCATTTCCCTTGGACTTTTGCAATGGAACAGTACGGGATTTTGTACAGTTTTATTGTGAAAATTCGATGATGTTCGTTCTTATTTATTCAAATAAAGGAGTGTGTGGAATAACGGCGGCCTCAAAATGATTTGGTGATTGAATCAGGTTTGTGTTGTTTTTGTTTCACTTAAAGCAACATATTTTGCCGATTTAATAATTTGCAAATACTGTTTGTTGCGCTGTTCTTTCTTGGGTTTCTTCGCGTTTAGCAGACAAAAAGCGAGGTTTTATAAAAAATATATAACAGTTCACAAATACAGAAGCGGCGTGGTTCTTTAATCAGGTTTGTCGCGTTTTGAATACTGAACAACGTTGATTGAAGTTCAGGTTTTACGTTGTTTTTATTTCACTTAAAGCGATATATTTTCTTCAATTTAAGAATTTACAAATACAGACGCCGCCTTGTTTTTTCCAGTTTCTTCGCGTTTAGCCAACTAAACAATAGTGGTTTTATAAAAGAATGTGTAACAATTTACAAATACAGAGGCTGCGCTGTTCTTTCTTGGGTTTCTTCGCGTTTAGCAGACAAAAAGCGAGGTTTTATAAAAAATATATAACAGTTTAGAAATACAGAAGCGGCGTGGTTCTTTCATCAGGTTTGTTGCGTTTTGGACACTCAACAACGTTTATTGAAGTTCAGGTTTTGAGTTGTTGGTATTTCACTTAAAGCAATATATTTTCTTCAATTTAAGAATTTACAAATACAGACGCC
>NW_026017213.1:5025147-5050074 GCF_020466585.1 Dendroctonus ponderosae
TCGCGTTTAGCCAACTAAACAATAGTGAGGTTTTATAAAAGAATATATAACAATTTACAAATACAGAAGCTGCGCTGTTCTTTCCTGGCTTTCTTGGCGTTTAGCAGGCAGAAAAGCGAGGTTTTATGAAAAATATATAACAGTTCACAAATACAGAAGCGGCGTTGTTCTTTCATCAGGTTTGTCGCGTTTTGGAGACTCGACAACCATTTTTTGTATTTTCTTTATTTTTTATTAAAAACAGTGAGATTCGCTTAAAATAGGCCTAAATCAATGGCTATCAATCAAGGAATATTCTTAACTTAGTACGACTAATATAACAGAATAGGCGAATGATTCCCCCAGTTGAAAACAGCTGCATTTTACCGGGAATTATTTGCTCTATTCATATACAGACTGTCCGAAAACTGGCCTTTACATTTCGGCTGCTACACTTTGACCAACAAGCGGACTTTTGTCTCTATTATAAATATCGCCCACCAATCGCTTAGTTTCCAATATACCAGGACTAGCGGCTTTTTACATAATAACAAACAGATTTACCACTCAGAGTGTTGCAAAAACCTTTGGCCTCATTTGCGGACACACTGTACAGTAAATATACGCTTACAACTAGATTTTATTGTCACTTATTTAGACACATTGTAGTAGATATTGTTATTGTCATTATTTAGTAGATTCATCTGCTAAAAGGAGCAGAAATGGAAGAAAATGATGAAAAATCAACTACCCCAAACCTTAACTGGAAAAAACCACTAGAAAATGTAACTTTTCCTCCTTCATTGGAAGCAGAATGCAGCAAACCAAAACAGTCGATTTGGAACAATCCAGGATCTTGGTTTGACTCCAATGGCCAAATGTGTGGATTTTTAGAACCAGCAGGAACAACTGAATTGATCCAGGCTAAAGCCCACTGATAAACACACCCAGGAAATGCAAGAAATAAACCAAGAGAAAATAACACCTTGACAATCTACCCCTTAATTTCCACCAGCATTTCATCCCTTGATGGCTTAAAAGTCTGCAGACTTGCGTACTTCTTCAGCAGCTTCCGCCAGTAGCACGAAACGTCCTTCATTCGCAGATGGTTCCAGATCATTTTGTAGCCATTCTCCGCTATTTCCCTAACCACATCGTCATGGTGCGAAGCAAACTCAATCAGCTCCTGCAATTGCTCCTTGGAAGCGCTGGAATCGACTGGAATGTAATGAATCCAGGGCTTCAAAGCTGGATAGAAGAACTCCTGCCACTCATTACCCACGTGAAACACCACAGATTTACAAAGGAGAATGTGTTTGAGGCGAAAACTTGCAGCCACTCCGCGGAAGTTGAATAGGTACTTGTACTGGCAGTGTTCTTCGAAGGAGACTTCTTGGGCTGGCGCCACATGAAGAGTGTCCTGAAATAAAGAAAAAAACACTCTGCACTTGAAATAGCGCAAAACACACTGTATAACATTTTGCAGGGGCGGCACCCATTTACCAAACACCCAGTATATCTTGAAAGAGCAAACGCGCGGGTTGGGCAAGAACAGGTATACGTCCACCCGTATAGTGGGTTGCCTGCAGAACGACACTGATCTTGCCTTGTCATCAGTGACGTCTCCACTCAAAAACTCAAATAGTGAACGTCAAAACTTTAGCAACAAAACCTTGTTTTTTCTCAATTTTGCTCAAAAACAAACAAACTCTATGCAATAATCCAGCAAATTAATCATGGGCGCAGCCAGTAGTCACACAAAGCAACCGCTTTAACCTCAAATGTTGCTGTGCTGGCATAAAAACATTAGCAATCCTTATCAATTCCGCTAGTTATCCACGTAATTACAGTGCTTGATAGCTGTTAGTCACCAATTTAACTGAAGGCGCCACATAGTGAGTGAGAAAATGGGGCAACAAGACGAGGGCGGAATGAGGGCGTTGATCCTAGTGGGGGGCTACGGGACTCGACTGAGACCGCTCACTCTAAGCCGCCCCAAGCCCCTGGTGGAGTTCGCCAACAAGCCGATTCTGCTGCATCAGGTGGAAGCTTTGGTGAAAGTTGGGGTGACCGAGGTGATCCTCGCCGTGTCCTACCGGGCGGAGCAAATGGAGCAGGAGTTAGCAGAAGAAGCGAAAAAGTTGGGGGTGAAGATGATTTTCTCGCACGAGGTCGAGCCCCTTGGTACTGCCGGCCCGATTGCGCTGGCAGGCGAACACCTGACGAAGAGCGACAAGCCCTTCTTTGTCCTGAACTCGGACATAATTTGCGACTTTCCTTTTAAGAAACTGATCGATTTCCACAAGAGCCATGGCAAAGAAGGTACCATTGTGGTGACCAAAGTGGAGGAACCGTCCAAGTACGGGGTGGTGGTTTACGACGACAACAAGTGCATTGGGAGCTTCGTGGAAAAGCCCCAGGAGTTCATTTCAAATAAAATCAACGCTGGATTGTACGTGTTGAATCCCAGCGTGATCAAGCGCATCGAATTGCGACCGACGTCGATTGAAAAGGAGGTTTTTCCCAACATGGCTCAGGACAATGAACTGTTCGCTTTCGAGTTGGGCGGCTTTTGGATGGACGTGGGCCAGCCTAAGGACTTCCTCACTGGCATGTGCATGTACCTGAAACATCTCAGAACCAATGAACCTGATCGCTTGTACAATGGCCCGGGAGTTGTGGGTAGGCGAACGATTCATATATCCCTAGGCAAATGCCGCGTCAGCGTAGATTAAGAGAAAAACAGCGCGTGGCTTTTAGTGATTTGTCAGCAAACTGATCCATATTTTAATTCAATAATTCCCGTGTTTTGCAGGCAACGTCCTGGTGGATCCCACAGCTAAGATCGGCAAAAGTTGCCAAATCGGGCCCAACGTAACCATAGGCCCAGGCGTGACCATTGAAGACGGCGTTTGCATCAAGAGATCGACAGTTTTAAGGGGCGCAACCATCCGCTCCAATACCTGGCTGGAAAGTTGCATAATTGGCTGGCGATGCAGCGTGGGCCAATGGGTGAGAATGGAGGGCATTACCGTACTGGGCGAGGATGTAATTGTAAAGGACGAAACGTATATAAATGGGGGCCAAGTGCTGCCGCACAAAAATATCGGAGATTCCGTACGCACGCCACAAATTATTATGTGATATTTCTTATTCCCAGACTTTCAGTCGATTTTTCATAGTTTTAAGCTAGCAATTTGCCGCATTTGTGTGAATGTTTGTGGTAGCTGGGCGATTTTTTTTCCTTAGAAAAACCATCGCCCGATTACAATGCGTTTGTAATTACTGTCGGGGGCATTTTTCTATTGTAGAATTAATAAACTTAATGTGGCTTTGCAAACTTACCGCCTCTGACTTCCATGCCTGATTCTTTGTGTACTGGGCGTCCGCCAGTTCCGGCTTCTCGCGGGATAGCAAGATCAAAGCGTCCCGTTCCGAGCAAGTTCTGGACCCTCTGAAGAAGGCTTTGGGGATTTTTTCCTCCCACTTGGACGAGTTGCCCAGCTTTCCCAGTTCCTTCCTGTGCACATCCCAACGTCCTAAAAAAATCGACGCGCTTTACCACGCTGTTTTCTTTCTTCTTTCAGGGCGAATTTACCAATTCCCCTTGGGTAGAGGCTGATGGCCGGGCCCCCTTCCCAGAAGGCCCAGGCCGGGTACATGATGTCGTTGTACTCGCTCGTTTTGCTGAAGGAAAACACTGGACCGAAAAAGCCGTAGTTTTTGGGGATTTGCGGCCAATCCCTAGTGTTGATCTGCAAAAGTGCGGGCGTAAACCAGCTGCAAGGTAAGAGTTTTTCCACATTCCACTCACAATGAGCTCCAGGTCTGGCAGCCCTGGCGCAGCTTCGAGTAGAAAGTGCTCGATGCCCGAGCACCTGCTGGGAAACATGCAGTTTTGCTCGCGATACACTTTGTGGTTGATTACTTGGTATTTCGTGCCCCTGCAAACAACCAATTAGAACACACCAAGCTGGCATGGAAACACACTTGCTTTGCCTTCACCGACTGGATGCTACTGGCGGAAATCCCCTTTTCCTTGAACATTTTCAGGTCCTGCGAGATAACGGAGGCATGGCAGCCACATCGGTCCCGGTTGCAGGGCTTGTAGTCGCGCTGGGCGTCCGCAATCAGGTTCAGATACTTCAGATACTTGCTGTTTGCTTCTGAAAGCACCCAAGTGAGGGGGAGGTCCGGCTGGGGCCCCCTGGGCCTTACCTTTGGAATATTTGTTGACTTTCTCACTCGGGCAGTCTGGGCTGTTATTGCCGGATACGTTCGAAGGTTTAACGTGGACAGCGTGCTGTATAACCAGCAAAATCACGCACAAACGGGGCTTGAAGACGCTGAAAGGGGGCATTTTGCTCTCGTTTGTTTATATAGGTTAGGTCTTGACAATGACAGCAAGTCAGCAAGTTTAGCCTACACAGTTGCCAAGGCTCGCCGGACTTTTCTAACTGATCATTGGTTTAACGGTAACTGGGCCCCCGGAATTGAATAGTTTACAAACCGGGAATTAACTAGAAGTTTTTCTATTCCCCCAAATACCAACTATTGCATAAAATTTCGCAGAAATTTCCCTTCGGGCCTGCTTTGTATGGGGCAGTTTCCTGGCTTTGACTCAAATTTGGCCAACGTGGCCGCGTGGCTCGCCTAGGCAACGTCAGGGCGGCGCCTAATTCAACTTCAATCTTATTCAAACCCTTAGTAAACAGCCCCTTTTTACAAAAGCGCCCCCAATTTCAGCTAAATTAGGTGATAAAAGTCCAGCATTCATTGAGCCTGGGTCGAGCCCATCTCTACTCAACAGCTGATTGATGCTGCCAAACAACATTAAAATGATGAAAAGTGAGGCTGTGTGTTTAGTGAAAGTATGTGGGTTGGGAGATAAAATCGTCCTAATTATCCTTGTTATCCGGCGATAACAGCAGACAAGCACCGTTAACGATTATGTTTTACACGGAAACGAGCTGTAGGCTTTTGGTTTTGTTTTTCCAGCATGTTTTCGCCAGCGAAGAATGACTCGTCTAAGGTAAGTGGCTTTGGGGGCTCAGGCCTTCATAGGTAAAACGCTCTTAGTTGGATTGATGCCAAACGCTCGTAGTGAAAGTCTGATTCGTTAATTCTTTGCTGCCATGGGCGGGTGCAGTTAGCATTCATGCACGCAGCTGTTGCTGTATTTTCTTTGCAAGCGGATTCGTAAAGGGCCCACGGGGGGTTTTGTGGCGTTTTTTGAAAACTGTTGAAATCGTTTGCCCCAGTCCGGATTTGCCATTTGAGTTTGGCAAGCTTTTTTTGATTGGATGTACATCATTCGTTCACGTAGCTTCTCATTGTGTGTGGGTTTAAACCGTTGTGTTTCATCAGAGTGAGCCAGGAGGATCTTTTGCCAGGCAGGGCTCATTAAGACGCGTAATCCCGCCCGAAACTGACCGAGACAACCTGTTTGGCCGGCAAAATGAGGATCTTAACAACATTTTCAAGATCTATCGCCAAGAGTACATCATTTTGGCCGAATAGTAAGTAAACGCAAGCAGCGAAAACCTCTGCTGAGTGTTGGTTTTTCAGCAAAATGATCCAAACTGAAGACATTCAAGGAGTATACGTGATTCCGTCCAGAGAAAACCCCCTTAGTAAGTGCAAGCGCTGTCTGAAAGCCTCCAGTAGCTAATAATCTGTGAATTTCAGTGTGGTTTGGTGTGATTTTCGCCAGAAGCGGGCCTTACAAAGACGGTGTTTTTAGATTTACACTATTTTTAGATGATTCTTTTCCTGATTGCGAACACCCGGTAAGAGTGCGCAAAATGCGCTCCAAACGGCTTATTTTGTCGCGATTTTCTGTTGCAGAAAGTCCTGTTCCATTCAAAACTGTTACATCCTGTGATAAACCCGGAGACAAACGAGCTGAACCTATCGGGCGCGTTCCCGACTTGGAACAAAAACGAACAACACTTGTGGCAGGTTCTCAAGTACATCCAGTGGATTTTTATTAATGTGGAAGCCAGCTTAAAGCACAGTATTAACAAGGAAGCCAGTGAATTGTAAGGGTTTTTCACGAATCTTTGAACAAACACCTTAAAGTTGTTTAACTTCTCACCTTCCTTGTTTCAGATTACTCAAAAACAAAGAAGCATTTTCCGCACGAGCTCAGGAACTAGTGGAACTGAACAAGAAGCATCTTTATGATAGTCCGCCAACTGAAGACAAACACTATATAGCTTTTGAGCCGTTCAACCCCGAGCTGCACAAGAAGGAGAACATGATGGCTTTTTTGCAGGAAAAGGGCCAACGTGGCAAAGCCGGGTACTCATGGGTTTTACCGCGGCGCTTCAAACCGCTGGAAAGGCCCATCACTCCGCCCCTGGATAACGGAGTAGAGGACAGTACTTAAGTTTCCCACCCCGACCTTGTTAGGAATGTTTCTAATTGTAGATGATTACACAGAGTGCCTCAAAGGGGCGACTTTGCTTGGAATAGTTGGTTAAGGCACACAGAACAAATATCTATTTACAGCGCAATGCGCAATATTGGCTAGTTGCTTTTAATATGTATATTTTTGACTTGTTACACTGTTTTACAAAAATAAATAAGCTGATACTAAATTTCCCGGTCTTTGATGGCTGCATAGTACCAGTCCGCTTGCAAATTATACGGAACACCATTGAAAGTGAATTGGGTCGGGGGCTTGGATTCTCCATGGGCAAAAGCGAATTTGCTGCTGAATTCTATTGCCAGTTTGGAACGCAGCAGCCCTACGGATCCAGCCCTATCGGGGGCTGGATGGTACACTCGCCCCGTTTCCGGTAGCATAAAAATGCGCTCCGGCTGGAACTTAACAGTCAGCAAATCATTCGCGTGATTATGGGCCAGAAAGTGTTCACTGGACTTTTCCACCACATGAGTGAACACTATGGGGAAATCGTCGCATCGCACAAAGTTGCGCTCTTTGCCACATATGGACAGATAGGGAAATTCTGGGTACCTGTCGGTGTTGTTCTGTCTGAGCTGATTGAAGAAGAACCTCAGAAACTTCTTTTCCTTGAAGCAGGACGTGAAGTTTTTCATCCGCGAATCGTCTAGGAACAACTGAATGCCATTTTAAGGCTACACGCTCGGGCTGAATGGCTTACCATTCCCTGATGATCAATGAAATAGAAATACTCCCGCACTTTGGGCTCGGGCTCCTGCCCCTGCACGTAGGACACATTTCTAGAAAAAGCCCCCTTAAAGTGTCTTTGGAGCAGTGATGAGAGATTTTTCACGGACATTGGAGACTTAAGGACTTTGCCCTGACCTTGGAGACTGTTTCATGGCCCACATAAAAAAGGAAAGTTTATCTGTTTGTAAACAATTGATAAAACGTAACCACATTCCTCAACTTCACTCAGACTGGATTGAGGGGATGCGACAATAAGCCAGAGTGAGTGCGACCTGATGCCTCACCTCCCGTGTCAGTTGCTGACGCCATACTCACCCAAAAGAATAGACGTCAAATTTCATCCTTCATCTCAGCAAACGTTCAAAAAACGATTAAAAACTACCCTTACAAAGCTCTGAAGCATAAATTATCAGCGTCGCATTGCAAAAGTAAGTTCGGTTACAGCCCTGCAAGCTGCAGGCGTAAAGGGGGATTTTAGTGAGATTTCACAACTTTCCTAACCTCAAAGTAATTTTCCACAGCTCAAAAATGTCGCTAATGCTGGCCAGCAGGCTCTGCAGGGCCCCAGTGTTCCAACGGAGCCTCATCAATCAGTTGCCCTCTCGTGCCGTGGCTAGAACCTATGCAAATGAGGGCCGAGATGCTGTAGCCAGAGAGGCCAGACGCAAGGCTACTCTAAAAGAACGGGCAATGGCCCCTTCAAGCGGCACTGGTAGGTCTGCGACCCATGCTTTGCGGGCCTGATTTTGCTAATTGCGGCTGTTGGTTACAGCTTTTAATATCGGAAAAGGGGCTGTCGCTGGAGGCTCTGTTCTGGGTATCGGAGCCCTGTGCTACTACGGGCTTTCTTCTGGCTCTGGCGCCAGTGCCTTAGAGCAATCCCAGTAGGTGCTGGTTAATCAATGATTAGTTTGTGATATTTATCGGGTTTTTCTTCAGTATGTGGCCGCAGTATGTGAGGGACCGCATCAAGTCCACGTATTTCTACTTTGGCAGTTCTATCGCTGTTACGGCTGCTAGCGCTGCTGCCGCCTTCAGATCCCCGGCCATCATGAACATTGTGGCCAGAAATGGGTTTGTGGTAAGTCCAGATATTGATTATTTGCCGCACCTTATACAGACAATAACTTATTTATGTTTTTTTTACGATGGTTCATTTAATAGAATTCTCGATTTCTTCCAGGGCATTGCCATCAGTTTGGTGGCAATCATCGGCACTGGAATGCTGGCTCAAAGCCTAGAATACTCTCCAGGTACTACCAGGCTTTTCTAGTAATAAAATCCGGTAATTGTCCAGGAAATCCGGTGCTTTTTAACTCTGAGRGCCCCCACTTGCGCTACGCGCTCCAAAATAATCGATACTGTTAAAGCATGTTGCCGAATTGCCCGCGACTTGGCTAGTTTTTTCGGGCAATATCTCATGGGAATTRACTTTCACYTACTACTTTTGCTGAAAATTAGTAGAAAACGRCAATTTCGCGAAAAATCTCCACGAAAAATCKGYGTCTTGTATTGTGATTTTCYATGCGTGAATACAAAGGCCTGCGAGCGCCGGATTTCCTATACCATTAYCATGAACGGAACCSATTYAACAATTCCATGAATGTTGCAGGCTTCGGCCCYAAACAGATGGCTTGGCTGCTTCACGCAGGTGTAATGGGGGCCATGGTGGCGCCCYTATGCTTCCTAGGGGGCCCCATCCTGATCAGGGCCGCTTGGTATACGGCTGGCGTGGTTGGGGGCCTCAGCACGATTGCAGTGAGTTGTAGAACCAGCGAAAAATTGCCCTTAGCATTGATTCATTTAATGCCTTCCAGGTATGCGCCCCGAATGACACTTTTCTCTACATGGGAGGGCCTCTGGCTATGGGATTGGGCGTTGTTTTCTGCAGTTCCATTGGTTCGATGTTTCTGCCTCCCACTACCGCTTTAGGTGAGTTTAATTGGCCTACTGGGGTTGGATGATCGTAAATTGGGGGTTTTAGGCGCCGGTCTTTATTCGATCTCCCTCTATGGCGGTTTGCTGCTGTTCTCCGCCTTTTTGCTGTACGACACTCAGAGGATTGTGGTGCAAGCCGAACGGTATCCCGCCCAGCCCGAGTACCAAGGAGTGAAGCCCTATGATCCGATAAACAAGTAAGTTGTTTTGGGTTTTTGGCCGCAATTAGTGGCAGGTGAACCTGTTTTAGTGCTATCTCGATTTATCTGGATACTCTGAATTTATTTATCCGAATTGCTATGATGTTGGGCATGGGCGAGCGCTCGAAATAATTAAATAAGCCCCAATTAGGCAGGTTTACGCGCTTGGGTTTGGCAATTTTTTGTTTCCTCATCGGTGATTTGATGCTTATTCACCTTGTTTGATTCTAGCGCCATTTCCATCTACTTGGACACTCTGAACATCTTCATCCGCATTGCCACCATGCTGGCCATGGGACAAAACCGGCGCAAATAAACAGTTTTTCCGATTTTCTGTTAAAATACATATTTGATGCGTACATCTAAGTTATTTTTTGGCTGTGAGTGTTGGATATATGGTCTGAAGAATGACAGGTTTTACCTACGATAAAGAAAGTCAATAAAGTGACTAGTTACTGGTTATAAAGTGAGTTTTTTCGCCAATTAAACCCGCAATCTCCTAGTCATTGAAACCAGATGATTCCTAATAGCTGTTTATTGGCGCTTGCATTAAAACTTTCATAGGCTCTAAGCGCTGCGCGAACTGTTGAAGTTGCTGCGCAAAGTGTAAGTGTTTACTGTCTGCTGTGGCTCCCCCTGGATTTGTATGATTTCGGTGAACGTTTCTGGAACGAGTTGTTTTATGAACAGTCCATTCTCTCAGGGATTATTAAGTGAGTAACTCACCAACTGCGGTCGGGACATTGATCTGATAGACATCGATATATCCAGCAGGCGCGCGATCGCCGGTGTCTGCCTGCAAATCGACGCCGCCCGCCTCAGGAGCCACAATCTCATTGGCAGTCTGCGCAGCAATTCGCTCCGCCGGCTTAAGGTAGGGCTCCGTCAGCTCCGTTTTTAGATAGTAAACGCCTGGCTGGCCGTTTTCGAAGAAGAACCCAAAGTCCGCGAACGTTGCATCGGCCACAAACACCAGCTTGCCCACCTCTTCGTACCTCACTCCGATGGCCATGTCCCGGATATCCAGGGAGAGGATGAAGAGCTGCACGGCTCTGTAGTGGGCGCAAAGATGGTCTCCACCTGGAACACCCAAGTTATCCTCCCTTGAACCACTAGAGCGCAAGCCATAAAAGATACCACTGCATCCAGGCTGCACCAAGCCTCCATTGATGTAGTAGTCAATGGACCCAATGGGGGCGGTGAATCCATGCACCAGGATGTTGCTGTGATACACGTCGACGTGCTGAGCATCGAGAGCCGCCAGCCTGGATTGCTCAGCCACTTCCGGGTGCTCGAACATGGGCCTGGCCGGATCCAGAGCGCTGATTCTAGCCACTTGGTTGCCTCCATTCTCGCCTTGAAGCTGCTTGCCGATGAACCCAGCAATGTGGGCGCCAATGGAGAACCCTAGACACTCCATCAAGCATTCCAGCAACCACCCCGAAAGAAACTACCCACCAATTATATGCAGGTTGGATGGCAGAAGGCCCACTTCCAGCAGAAACTGGGCAGCGAAGCTGCCAATTGCTCGGGAATAACTGGCGGAAGCAGCATAGGTTTGGGCCTTGTACATGCTCCAGTCCAGCCTCATTAGCACTGCTTGATCCCCGGTTGTTTTGAGGATCTTGTCCGCTAGCGCCAGGCTCCTGGAACAACCTCAATTACCCCCGCTCGTTTGTAAAAGCGCCTCCAGTACCAATCATCATCGTTCAAATACTCCCCATCCACTATGAGGTAGGTGGGAGTCGGCGCGCTCAAGTTGAGCAGTTTCCTCAACAGCCCCACCAGCTGCGGATGTCTTCGGCTGAAGTAAATCGTGGTAACCTGGGCTGCAGCCCCTTGAACCTGCTGGATGTGAAGTACAATACCAGATATGGCCTCCACTAGTTGAACTGGGGGCCAATTGTTGGCCACCATGGGAAGATCGGCGATTTCCAGAGGGGCTGGCAAAGAAACAACTGGGTTCTCCCATCCGTTAACACTTCACCGCTGTACCTTGATTAATCGGCAGGAGTTGATCAACCACATAAACCCGCGAGCTCTGGGTGGAGGACGGCAGCAAGTTGAAGCCAACCACTACGTTGGAGTCGCCAGTTCGGACGGCTTGGGGCCCTTGGAGTTCTCCCTCATATGCCAGCACTTGGCTGGAGATGGACGCCAGGTAGTACTCAACGGCCTTCAAGTGGGAGCAGCTATCCACATTGTCTGGAAGCAGTTCAGAGTTGATTGGGACATTCCAGTTCACAGTCTCTTTACCGGTCTGGATGCAATCGGGCTGCTCAGCGCCGCCGAACATGTAGATATCGTAATGTCCTAGCGGTTGCAGGATGCCCAAGCTTCGGGTGTTTGTGTGGATGACCTGGACTATGGTGGCCTGGAGCTGGGAGAGCTGCGCTTGCGGCGAGTTCTCCCACATGCGGGCCTCTGGATCCAAGCCAGTTATCCTGCTCAGCTCCTGGCCATCGGCTGCTGCCAGCGCCCCGACCATTCCAGCCACATGGGCGCTGGTGGAGAAGCCTGAAAACACCAGAAGCTGCAATAAAATAAATTCGTCCTGCTCCGCAGAACTTGCCAATCATCTCCGTCAGTCCCAGAGGAACGTTGTTAATTTTCAGGAAACCGTAGACGGTCTCAGCCACCAAGTGGGAGAAGGCATTCACAGTGAAGACATAGGAGGGATACACATGGGGCGACCAATCAACAATGAGCACGTACTTCGGGCCGGGGGCGCCTAGCAGGGCCTGCTTCATGGGCTCCGCCCTGCAATCCCCAACTTTAATGCATTTGGCGGTTTAAGGAGGTTTGTTGGGCCTCACCATTGGCCACGGGGCTGTTCGGTCAGAATAACGAAAACCTCCCCCAAAGGGTTTGCAAGCAAAAACTCCCCCAGGTTGGGATCGGGTTGGTCGACTGCCAGCGTTATCTCAGACCCATCGGTTCTTTGCCCCATCAGTATCATGTTGGCGACATTGCGCCCGGGGAATTGCGATTTATCCACCGATGGATAGTTTTCCACGGTTTCCATTGGCCAGGACTCTGGGGGCACTGAAACTCACCATAAGAAGTAGAAAGATCGAAGGTTGAAACCTTACAAGACTGGGGAACGCCCTGTTCATCGGTCAGCAGGTGGAACACGCCAGCGACGCCACTGGGAACATCGAGGGGGAAGCCCCAAAGCAGCTCATTGGTCAAATCGTTGGTGACCAGCACTGGGCGCAGTCGGTAGGCGCGGATGAAAATCTCGATGGCGGCTTCATGCGAGCACTGGGCATCTGCCCAAACAAACACCTTTACCAACACAGTTTTAAAAAACCCGAATAGTTACCTCCTCCACACCAGATTTGCCCATTTTCCGGCTGATTTACATAGACGTCAATGGTCCCAATGGGTTGACCATAACCGATTTGAACAGTTTCCGTATGAATGACCAGAACCTGCAAAAAACCTGCCAAAGACGCCCTAAAAACCTTGCAAAACTCACCGTTGAAGCATCCGATCTGCTCAGGCGATGCTCCACGTCCACAACATCCGTGTAGAGGAGCCCGGTGGGGTTGAGGGCGATGATCCTGTAGACGGTTGCGCCCTGCATGCTCTCAGTTAGTTTGCCGATGTATCCAGCGATGTGGGCGCTGGTTCCAAACGCTGTAAAGTGTAGCTGTAGCAGAAGAACTAATCCCACAATAAATAGCTACCCAGAATAGTAAGCCGTTCTAGTGGAACTTGCAACTGCAAAATCATCGCATTGAGTTGCCTGGCGACTTCAAAGCTGTACTCTACAGTGACGGTGTAGTCGCTGAAGACATATTTCGACCAATCGACTACTAGCACCAAGGTGGGGCTTTCTGGATCGTGGCTGGAGAAGATCTCCTTCACTTCCTGGGGCCTGAAACCATTCAAGAAGCAAAAAAGGCCAGGGGAGATGGATTTGCTTACCATGTGGGTTTGCTGGTTTCCTCAGCGGTGATCACAATGACGATTTGCCCGTCTGGATGCTCTTGCAGCCAAGCGTCTACTTCTACTCCTATTTCTGCGCTCTGCGCAATGGATCTGCTTATGAGCCCTTCACTTTGATCCAGCGTTATCGTCACCAGGTCCACACTTTGCGGCTCTGGATCTAGATCAAGAGCAAACGAGCTTGGTTAGAACAGGGCACAAACCCTCCAAGCCTGTTATTCACCTGGATTTGGTGCCACTGCATCCTGAGGTGACTCTGCCAACATTCAGCAGATGCAATAAGAGCTCTAAAGTACTTACCAGGCTCCAAAGGTTCTGCTGAAAAAAAGCTTGCTGATTCCCATCCCCAACTTACCTGGTTGGATTATCTCGGTCTCTGTAACATCTGGAACAAAGCGGGTTATTTACGCAGGTTTGAACCGAAGACGCTTACCAGTCTGTGCGGGTTCTGATGCTGCTGCAAAATTCATTAACTGCAGCCAGTTCAAAGGAAAATTACTGTTGCTTACCTTCCTTGATGGTCACGCGGTTGTAGTCAATGGGGGGATCAACTGGAAAACCACAAAAACTAGAGCAAAAGTGAAAGTTGTTCAATGTTCCTCACCCATGGGCTCCAGTGGGGCTTCAGAGCCTTGATCCGGAGCAAAAGGATCGAGTCCTGGCAAGGGGATGAGGTCTGAAACACGCATTGGAAAACTGTTCCAGTCTAATTCAACCTCCCTCAAACTTACCATCAGTTGGTCGATTGGCTTGGTTGGGGTTCCACTGGGGCTCTGCAGGAGACCTCACTTAATTCCCCTTACTCCCTTAATCAACTTTGCTTACCTGGGCCCCAAGGGCGATCATTCTCGCTTGCATCGTCTGTGCTCTCTGCGGGAAAACTTGGAGGACCTAAAGAGGCAGCTTTGGCCACAGTCCCGATGCTATTTTACGCTTACCTGAAGGCACTGTGGAAGGACCGAGAGGATACCAATCAAAGGCTGGCCTGGATTGAAGCGGAATCCAGTAGGGAGCTGCAAAAGAACCTGCTAGAGCCTCTCTGAAAGCTCGCCATTATTGGAAATGCTTACCTGGGCGAGGAACGATGTTCTGCGGATAAGGAGGCTGACCAGGTGGAGCTTGTGGGGCTGAAATCACTGAATCACTCGAGACCTTGCAGGGAAACTTACCCGCGGACTTACCTGGCCACATCGCCTGCCCATTGGGATGCCCTGGTTGAGGTCCAGCTGGAAAGTTGCAATTAGCGCTTCCACTGGAAGAATTGGTAAGTTCCAGTGACTTACCTAAAGGCCAAGCAAGCGGCGGTCTCCAAGAAGGCGCTGGAACAAACTGGTTACCAAGCGAAATGTTTGGGCCTACCTGCGCTTACCTGTAGCTGGGTAGGGGTTCCAGTACTGGGGCCCTGAAACATCATGAACTGTTCCGGACTAATCAACATAAAACTGTTGAACTTACCGGCTCTTTGGGGATCTGAAACAATAAACTTGAGGTTTTTCTCTAGGTTGATGTGGAAAGCTCACCTGAAGACTGCTGAGGAGCGTCTACGGGCCGTGTAGTTCCATCTGGAAGCGGGCCTTCCTGGGGATTAATAGGAGTCCAATTGCTGTCTGGAAAAGTTTAGGCTTTACGGTACAACTGCAGGGAAAAAGCACTGGCGCTTACTTGGAGGCTCGAGAGGGGGCGGAAATTGAGGAGACCCATCTGGAAAACACATAGTTAGTCTGGAGGCCTCAAATTTTTAAAGCAGAGTTGGTGTTGAATGCGTGGTATTACCTGGAAACATTGAAAGCTGTTTGAGGTGTACAGAAGATGGATCAGGTTTAGTTGGTGGTGCATCTGGAAGTGCAGTGTAATGTTAGAGGGTTGAGTGCGCCTCAAACGGCAAGTGAGTTAAAGAGCTCCAGAGAAGGAACCCTCAGGGTTCCAGGCGTTGTACAAGAGCGAACAGAAGTTGTCAAACCTGGGTCTGGAACGTGAAAGGGGGCCCAATTTTTGAGGTTTTATGCGCATTGCTGGGACTCAAAATTTGAGGCGATTTTGCCCAAGAAGGTTCAAAGGAGAGATCGGGAAATTTTCTGGCAGCCAACTTGCTCAAGAGGCTACAGGGCCATTGAACCATGACCGGTTGAGTGAAAATGGCTGCAACTTTGAACATGAGTAGCTTCCAAGCTACCTAGGAACTTGGAATTTTTGCGTCATTTAGCCGGTGCCTTAAGGAAGAAATCTGGAGAATTTCATGCAGTTCGATCAGGCCAAAGAGTCCCCAAAAGCCACGAAACCTTGGGCTGTTAGCCGAAGATCGTAAAATTGTCTAAGAGGGTTTCACTTCGCAACCAAACACTTGGAAGACTTGAATTTTCCAGAGCCCCGAAGAAGCTGAAAAGTTTGTGCAAGTCGAAGAATCTGGGAATGAAGCGAAGTGCTTGAAGTTGCGCCTGTGCCTGTTAAGCGTAGATGGCCACACCTTGGTAAGCGACGTTTCCAGCAGCAGTTTCAAAACCAATCACTTGAGAAGCTGCAAATTTAACTTTAAGCAATTTTAACCGCTAGAAGAATGTGCAAAGAAGAAATCCTGAAGGTTTTATGGAAATCAAAGCATTCAGCGCTTGCACAGGAGCTGAAGAACTTCAGGCTGCTGAAAAAACCACTTCTATTAAGCCTTCCTCCATCTGTAGCTTTAAAACGAATCGCCTGCCAAAGCTTCACAAATTCTGGAAAACTCGTCGCAATCCAAGAGCGCTAAGAGCCAACATCAACCGTTAAAAGTGAACGCGTTAAGCGTAAAAAGCTCCAGGTTGGTAAGAGAGGTACTTCATGCCTTCACGTGCAAAATCTCTGGATGGTTTACATTGAAAGCACTGGAAATGTGAGGCTGTATGCTGACAAAGCTTGGGCGTAACGTTCTATCGAAGAATTTTGGCTGGAAAACTGCTTACCGCAAGAAGGTGGAGGAGTTTGCAGCTGGAGCCGGATGATCTGCTGGATGGCCGGCAAATCGTACTGGATCGGCCCTCCAGAGTCGCACTGATCTCCAATCTGATCACTCCAGTGAACCTGCTTTGCAATGACCATCCTGGAAGGGGTGTCCATGGAACAAAGCGTCCCGTCCGATCCTAAATCACCTGGAAACGATCCTGAACTGTTAAAGAAAATGAACCAACGCAGCTTTACCATTCCCGAAATATCCATTGTCGCCTCCACAGCTAAAGCACAGCACCAGGCTCTCGATGAAGTAGCTGTTCACATGCATTTTCTGGATCTTCGAATGGCCACAGCTACACTGAAGCGGTGCCAGCAATGCTGCGTTTTACGCTGATTGAATGTTTTTATGTCGCATTGTTTCGGCCACCGAATAACGCAATTCCGCTTTATGGGCCGATTTTTTTAATGGGTTTTCAATTAATGCGAGAAATTGCCATGGATTATGGACGCGATATCGCTTTAATGATGAAACACAAACACACACACACAGGTCTGGTGTGCTAAATGCTATTGGTCGGGGCTAATTGCCAAATAATGGGTTTTTTGCTTCAAATTCCAAATTGTTTTATCAATTTCATGTGGAAGCGTGGACGCTTCCACATGTTTGGCCGCTTTTTCGGGCGCCATCCTTTGATCCAATTACAGAGCGAAAGTAAAGGCGGGTTTTGTTCTCGATTGCTTGGAGCATTAATAGGAGAAGCCGGAAAAATTATAATTGCGCGCTAGAAGGAATGGTGGGACGCTAATCGATCCCAGGTTTAATGGAGATTCTTAGAAAACCTCCAGGTTTGGACGCACCAAACCGCTTCTCACCGGTGTTTTTTTTGCAAATCTGTGGCTCAATAGTCCGCTGAAAACCTTGACCCAGCGCCTCAAATGGGGCGTCGTTCAATTAAGATCCTGTCGAGGTTAGTTGAGCGATTGTGCTCTTCAAAACTTGAAAAGTCTAGCAACGTCAAACATGCATAGGTAGGTACAAAAAAATAACAGAAATCTAGGGCGAAAGCTGGAAGCGAAGCTTCCTCACTTTCAAACCCCGATTCCGTTTACAAAACCGCAAAATGATTAAAACGAAAACCAATTTCGCCCGCCAATAAAACCCGAGAAAACAATGGGTATTTAAACAAAACCCACTTTGACTAACCATCGATAAAATCCTGGTGCACTCACAACTTGGTCGCCTGTTTTCGGTGTTTTCTCGACCATGTCTCCTATTTTGTGGTGGATTTGCGCCCTCCTGAGCTGCGGGTGGGCGCACGAAGGCGCCCCCGATGCCGGTAAGTCCTCAATGCGCCCGAAAAGCCAATCCCTCCAAAACCCCTCCGCAGCCTACGAGCAGAAGAAGAAATCCAGTGAAGCGACCATGAGGTTTGCCAACGTGGATTTCCTCTCCAAAGAAGAGACGCTGGTGCAGGTCTTCCTCTATCGGGAGCCCAAGACTGGCATGTTGGTGTCGCATGAAAAGCGCGAGTTTGTCCTACAGCAGGTGGACCCTACCGCCAAGACTTATGTGATGTTCAACGGACATCCTAGCAGGGACTCCACTAAACCGTTAGTATCTCTGGGGGTTGAGGAACAATAGTAGATGGCTTTCCAGATATTTTGCCCTCAGAACGGCCCTCTTCCAAGAAGGGCCTGCCAACATTTTCTTCGTCTACATCGACTGGACGAAGCACTCGATCACGTTTGCTGATGCCCTTGACCTGGCCGAGTCGCTTGGGCAGCACGTTGGGGAGATCCTCATCAGCTTCGAAGTGCAGAATCCTCAATTTATTGGTGAGTGTGCGCCTGGCAGCCCAATCAGTTCTGGACAGAGGATTTTTAGCCCACTGTGCTGGAGCGGAGGTGGCCACCTCGGTGGCTAAATACCTCAACGGAAGACTGGCGACAAAAGTGCCCAGAATGACTGTTTTCGACCCCTACATCACCAATCGCACCAAATTGAACTTTGTGGGCGACTTTGCGGACTTTGTGGACGTTTACCATGCGGGGATTTACGTGCCAGCCTTTCCCCCGATTGGGACGGTAGATTTCTATCCAAATGCTGGCACTGAGCAGCCAGGATGTCAAAGCACTAGTCAGTTCTTCAGCTCTTGCGCCCTTTTCACCCTGGTCTACTGAGCACAGTTTCAGATGAGCAGAAGACGTTCCTTTGCCACCACAGGCGATCCATCTACCTCTACACCGAGTCCATTCTTCAAGGCGTCAACGCTTTGGAGGCCAACTACGACCTGGGCGAGTCAAACGTCCAGGTTCTGGATGAGCCGAGGCTCGCCCCATTTGGGCACAGCGCCAATCCAGGAGTTGAGGGCGTTTTCTATTTGCCCACTTTTGGACAGTCGCCTTTTCTGATGAATTATTTCTAGTTTGCAATTAAAGGGTTTGTCGCTGACGCGCTGTTTTAGTTTGGGTTCGTTTTCTCTTCGGCTTGGGAGGATTTTACCAGAAATAGCTGGAAAATTGGTCGGGGAAAAGGGGTTTCGAAAAATCCTGGGGTTGAGTCAACCCACCTTTTGAATAGGTTCCTCAGCTCTGAAGATGCTTGCGAAACGTCTGGAAAAAATTGACATGACAGAATTCAGGAGTTTTTTGAAAACATTAAAAGTTTGAAGACTTTTACAAAGTAAAACGAGACGTTGCCCATTTTTTTTAGCTAGAAAAATAGGCAAACATTCTCAGGTTCAATTGAAGAAAGGGCAATTTTTCAAAGGCTTCTGCTTTGTATGTGGCAAAAGTTGCGCATTTACTGTCTCAGAAACCAGCGCAACTGACGATTGAACTTGAGAAACTCAACATTTTGCAGCCTCGCTGAGACAATTGGGGAGAATGAATAGTTGAAAAAGATGCTCGTGGAAGTGTCCTAAAATCGCGTTTTTCAATGATGAAGTCAATCAAGCTGTAGTTTAAGGCGAGAAGATTAAGCAGCGAACGGAACGAACCTTGACGAATTTCAACAAGCAATCAAAGACGGCGTAAATTATGCAATTGAAGATGTAGAAGACTAAAAAAGTGACTGTAGTCAAGGCTGGTTTAAATTGTGTAGCTTTCGCATAAAAGCTTGGGTCAGAAGGTGAAGAAGATTAGACGAGAAGGATACTAAAGAAGTGGACGTTCGCGAACAGAGCAAAGCTCGGCGAACCTAAACGAGCGATTTTTGCAGTAAAAAGTGGCGAATTGTAAAAAAACTTTTGCGTACGATTGTTGCAATCAAAAGGTTCATTTTTCTCACATTTTGGGACTAAAAAAAAATATTCAACGAGCTTTGAAAAATGAGCAAAGTTAGTCAGTTTCTATTGTCTAACTGGAGATTTTTAAAGAACTTTGGTTGTATATGGTGCGAACCTTGAAACAAATAGAATAGGAATTCTTTGCTGTTTGGAAGAAATATCAAATTTTTCCGTAAACTTTACATTTATTTTTCTTGGTGGCGGGCACGCTGAAAGTGGTGGCAATTTTTTGCTTTTTGCTTTTTGTAGAGGAAAGTCGGTGCTATTAACGCCAGTAGTTTCAAAGTTGAGTGACCATCAGGCAATTTTGGAGGAATTTTCAAACGTACACTAGTTAATTTATTGATTTTGACGATAAATTGGCCGAAATTTTACGTTTTTTAAGGCAATAAAACAGTGTTTGACCCAGAAAAGCCAAAAAGTGTCTTCACATATCGCCTCCAACACATCGTAAATATCACGTAGAAAAGCAGCGGGAATTATTTCTAGTTTGCAATTAAATTGTTTGTTGCTGATGCGCTGTTTTAGTTTGGGTTCGTTTTCTCTTCGGCTTGGGAGGATTTTACCAGAAATAGCTGGAAAATTGGTCGGGGAAAAGGGGTTTCGAAAAATCCTGGGGTTGAGTCAACCCACCTTTTGAATAGGTTCCTCAGCTCTGAAGATGCTTGCGAAACGTCTGGAAAAAATTGACATGACAGAATTCAGGAGTTTTTTGAAAACATTAAAAGTTTGAAGACTTTTACAAAGTAAAACGAGACGTTGCCCATTTTTTTTAGCTAGAAAAATAGGCAAACATTCTCAGGTTCAATTGAAGAAAGGGCAATTTTTCAAAGGCTTCTGCTTTGTATGTGGCAAAAGTTGCGCATTTACTGTCTCAGAAACCAGCGCAACTGACGATTGAACTTGAGAAACTCAACATTTTGCAGCCTCGCTGAGACAATTGGGGAGAATGAATAGTTGAAAAAGATGCTCGTGGAAGTGTCCTAAAATCGCGTTTTTCAATGATGAAGTCAATCAAGCTGTAGTTTAAGGCGAGAAGATTAAGCAGCGAACGGAACGAACCTTGACGAATTTCAACAAGCAATCAAAGACGGCGTAAATTATGCAATTGAAGATGTAGAAGACTAAAAAAGTGACTGTAGTCAAGGCTGGTTTAAATTGTGTAGCTTTCGCATAAACGCTTGGGTCAGAAGGTGAAGAAGATCAGACGAGAAGTGGACGTTCGCGAACAGAGCAAAGCTCGGCGAACCTAAACGAGCGATTTTTGCAGTAAAAAGTGGCGAATTGTAAGAAAACGTTTGCGTACGATTGTTGCAATCAAAAGGTTCATTTTTCTCACATTTTGGGACTAAAAAAAATGTTCAACGAATTTTGAAAAATGAGCAAAGTTAGTCAGTTTCTATTGTCCAACTGGGGATTTTTAAAGAACTTTGGTTTTATATGGTGCGAACCTTGAAACAAATAGGAATTCTTTGCTGCTTGGAAGAAATGTCAAATTTTTCCGTAAACTTTACATTTATTTTTCTTGGTGGCGGGCACCCGGAAAGTGGTAGCAACTCGCTTCGAAAGCCCATATCTCATAAACCCAGGGAACCAGAATTTTGCGCCTTTTTGCGTTTTGTAGAGGAAAGTCGGTGCTATTAATGCCAGTAGTTTAAAAGTTGAGTGATCATCAGGCAATTTTGGAGGAATTTTCAAACGTAAACTAGTTAATTTATTGATTTTGACGATAAATTGGCACAAATTTTACGTTTTTTAAGGCAAAAAGCAGTCTTTGACCCAGAAAAGCCTAAAAGTGTCTTCACATATCGCCTCCAACACATCGTAAATATCACGTAGAAAAGAGCGGCATTTATAATAGTCAAAAAATCCATCTAAGATTCGTCTGGATGAATTGGAGCGCGACCAATAGCCGCTGGCCAAATGATCCGTGAACATTGAAAAGTTGGCCCATAAAGTGAATTATTCGCCATTACAACTAATTGACTTTACGGTGATTTAATCTGCCAACAAGTGATTCTTTGCTGGGGTCATTTTTTTTGCGACCGTTTGTCACGATCGCTCGTGCCCAACTCTGCCATGTTGGAAAATTAGCGAAGCATGCGAGAGAAAAAAACGATTGTTTATCGATAGTCGAGAGTGTTCCAAGAAAAAAAATGTACAGTTAAAGAAACGCAGACAGACGAGCAGAAGAGAGCAGAAAAAATGGTTTTTCCTGACGATGTTTCGGTTGGCAGTATCTGCAACATCTGAATTTGTCGTTGACCAGTTCTGCAAAATATGATTGCTAAGAAACTGTTTCTTCCACACCGTTAATTGTGGATAAATTGTGCAGAAAAAGTTCCGKATCAAGTTTGTGTGAATTTTGSCAACATTTAAAGTCTGTGTCTCACTTTAGCTCATTTCRAAGTTAGTTTTARGATTTTAACATGTTTGYTGTAGGTAGACACAATACTTTGATTAAGTCCTAAGTTTYCATTTTGTCTAGATTAGCTCTGATGATTCTTTTAAGAAWTTTTTTGTTAAGAAAAGATCGTATTTGTTTCTAGACCATCCTTTACCCAGCGATAATTTGCTATTTGTTGTCGAATTTTCGAGTTTCTACTTGCTGTAGTTTARCAGCTATAGATTTATTCAGCGACAGAGCGCGTATTTATGTGAAGACGTTCATTTTTACCCAGTGCTTGCCCCGCAAGAAAAATCTAGATTTTGTTTGATCACTTTTTTTAAAAGAGAACAGACAACTAAAGATCCAGATTACTCAGAACACATGATGCTATAAAGCCGTATACTCTTTTTCGATCTGGGCTACTTGATATTACTCCTAGATGGATTTAAAATTTGACCAATATTTGCGGCGTAGTGGACATGAAATCTTTTGTTTCGTGTAAATGAAAAATTTTGCAAAAAATCTCAAAGTTTTGAAACGAAATTGTCTACAATGCTTTGTGAAACTATCAAGTTTCTATTTGTTCTAGATTGGTATTGACGATTTTTATACCATCGCTTACCCAGCAGCAAAAATCAGGAGTAGGTACTAGAGATTTCTACTAGATTTTCAAGGGTTTTGGACTAAACTATATACCTTCTCTTGTAAGATTTTCAAGTTTCCGGTTGCTCTCAATTAGCACYTAGGATTTTTTTAAGCAGAGCGCTTATTTATGATGTGTGCGTTTTCCCCGCACCAAAAATCAAGAATTTTTGTGATTTTCATAAAACAATTTGCAAGGCAAGTTTCTACTTGTTTTAGTTTAACACTGACACTGTTTTTAAACACAGCTCGTATTTATTATTGGACTATGGTTTACCCAGCAGTAAGAAATTAGGATTTCCGGCGATTGCCCAAAAATATTTAAGAGTTTTAAGCTGAAGTATCTGCTAAATTCGTTGAAGCTTTGAGGTGTCTCCTTGCTACACATTAGCACCTACAATTTTTTTTGACACAGCGCGCATTAATGAGTGAACGTTTATGTGTAGCCCAAATTTGACCCTGCAGGAAAAAATAACTTTTCGTGAGATTTTCATAAAACTTGCAGAGTAGTGAGAAGGAAAGGTTTGCAATGCTTCGTGAAACTCTTCAATGTTTACTTGCTCTACATTTGCACTGACAATTTTTTTCAACAGAGCGCGTATTGATTTTTAGACTATCGTCTATTCAGTAGTTAAAAATCGCATGAAAGTTCCAGTAGTTTAAAGAAACGCTAACGTTTATCCAGCTATTAGCCAGCAGGAAAAAGTAGAACTTTCTTGCATTATCGATGAAATCTTCACAATTTGAGACGCAAGAGTTTAACATGTTAGCTGTATATACAATACTTTGATTAACTTTGAAGTTTTCATTTTCTCTTGATTAGCACTGATGAATTTTTTTAAGCAGAGAGCGTATATATTTCTGGGCCATCCTCTGCCCTGCAAAAAGTTGCACTCAGGAATTTGCTATTTGTTGTGGAATTTTCAAGTTTCTACTTTCTGTAGATTAGCAAAAATTCATTGCAACGAAACTGGTTAAACTACACTTCTCGGTGTACAAAAATTAATTTTGCCAAAACCAACTGAGTTGCCCAGCTAGTTTTTGCGCAATTTCAAAGAGAAAATCTTGCACATCAGCTCGGTTGAGTTCCATTTGATTGGGGAAATTGGATAATTTCTGGCAATTTTTGAAAACTTGTCCCTGAAACAGTAAAATCGACTTTATTGACTCCAGCAACTCTGTTTCCAAAAACTGATTATTGAAAACTTGTTAAAGCAGCGAGTAGATTTTAGTGCGATTTTCATCAGCAAAGGGTGCACTAAAGCTTAGTTAAGTTGCATTGTCATGAAACATTTTATTAAAACACCAGTTAAAACTGGCTTTATACGGTACATTGACTAATTAATCAAATGCTCAAAATCCATCGCGGCATTTTGGGTCCGTGTTAGGGGCAAATTAAAAAAATGATAATCTTAATTAGAATCTCGAGTAATTGTAGTATTATTACACCTTAACGGAAATCGTCAATAACCTATAGATGGAAGAAACAAATTTATTAAATTATGGCAGGAAAGCGTTTGGGTGGAATGATTGGCACTTCTCTAGATTAGAACGATGTTGGTTCGAGGACGGATCGTTAATATGCCATCAATTATCCACGCACAATGCCCGGGATTTTCCATCTAGATCTAGAGGATTTTTGAAAAACTTTGGCCCAGCAGGCCGTAGTTCTAGAATGTTGGCGTTATATAACAGCGTTTTGGATCGTTAACTGGCGCGATTTATACGCCGATTGGCCAATGCAAATGTATGGTAACATTTTACGGCCGGCAATGTTATTAAAAGGTTTCTGTTTATTTTATTCGGAATTACAAAAGATTATTGATATTAATTAAAAGCCCTGAATCAAACGGTTGCGCCACTTTAATGGGTTTTCGGTTGGCGCGTTTCGCAATCGCGATTTCATGCGGAAAATGTCGATAGTGTTTAGGTGAAATTGCCCCCATTATTGAAGAGGCCAATTAAAGGGCTTCGTGCGGCCAAACTGGCCATGCGACGCCCACCGATAATGATTGTTCTTAAGTCGTCGAACGAACAGTAAATGAAGACGTTCATCAAGATTTGCTGACCAGTTGCGGAAATTTATTGGCCCCGATTCCCGGCTCCCTTTTTAACGAGATCTTTTTGAATAATTTCGACCGAAAATCCTCCTATTTGCTTCATTTTTAATGCATCCGATTAAATACGACATGCAAATGCCCGCCGGTTAACGCAATTTATCAGCTGAACGGTTCAAACTAGTCAATATCGAGCAGATCCGCAAACTGGCATGTTTATCGACCACTTTTTCTGTCTTTGAATATTAATTATGCAAATGCTTTACATTGTATAATTAATTTTTCCATCCAGGATTAGACGCGTTTCTGTGTCTAAGTGGGTTTTGAGAATGTTAAATTAACAATCTTGCAATTTATTGTGGAAAAACTTCCGACATTTTCCTCAATAGCTCTCAAGCTT
>NW_026017213.1:5051073-5062773 GCF_020466585.1 Dendroctonus ponderosae
TACGAATTTTTAAGTCCAGCCAAGTTTTCCAGAACCCGTTTGATCGGGAAATAAATTGAAAAATTCGCCACAACTTGGGAAGTTTGGGGATTTTTCCGAATTTTCCCAACATGGTAGAGTGAAACATTCTCTTTCTACTGCTGTTTAGCGCGGCTTTACCTGACTTCTGGTTGGGAAGTTACAAATTTTAAAGTCCAACCATGTTTTCGAGAAACGGTCTGTTTGGGAACTAAATTGAAAAATTCGCCACAACTTGGGCTATTTGGGGATTTTCATGAAACTTGCCAACATGGTACGTTTTAAAAAGGTACGTTGGATCGCCAACTAATAATCTCAGGAAATATAAAAAACAATCAAAGAAGGTATTGAAAAACCGATGAAAGTGCTCGAAAGAGAAAAAATTCAAAACATGACTAGGAGGAACAGTTTTACGAACTTTGCAAAGGAACGAAATATACTCCACTCTTGATAATTTGAAATCATTTCGCAGCACATAATAGCAGATTATAAGAACCGAAAAAAAATCAAACAAAAACACAGTTAAGATGAGCAACGATTGATTGGTGAACAGCAGAACAGAAAGCAACCCAAAAAAGCTAAAATAGGAAAAACAATTTCTGAAGACGAACGTGGATGATCTGGCTGACCCTCCAAGTCGACTAATTAGTCAGTCAATACGGTTAATTGATCACCATTTGATCTGCCAATGGCCATTTGCCTGTTGAGCTCGTGCCCCGAAACTGGTTTGGGAGATTGTGCATCTGACTGCTTGAACTTGTTTATATTATTTGTGCACTTAGCAGCTTTCCTGTATACGGTTTATTGACTGCCTAATTAAGCACTCTATTTACATTCGTTATTCCCAATTAAAAACTTCCGTTTGTTGGGCTGCAAAAGCGACCAGATCCCTACCAAAGTTGCATAACCTGATCCATATTCATTTGTGCAGGCAAAAGATCGGATCGTGACAGCACCAATCAGATTTATCTGTTCGCTTTAAGTAATGATCGGCCACGATATCCGCGTCCATTGTGTGCGAGATAAAAATAATAAATTAAAAAATGTAGAAAAAAAAACAATTAATGAATAATGCCGGCCTATTAGGGCGTATCGCGGCTTGATTAACGACAATTTGATCTGATAGAATGGTTGCTGATTTGAAATGTAAAAATCGTATATACCACAGTACCTATTGAGCACAGATCCTGCACGACCTTTGGTGCAGAGCCGGATTTGCAGGCGAAAATCCAAATTAATCCTCGTTCGATTGACGAAGAAACGACGAAAAACTGGACGGCTGTAGATAAAGCCAATCAATCAACTAGGCGTAACCAACCAACTATAAATTGCGTTTCCTTCTCAAAAGCGACACGTGCTGAATAAATGCATAAGTTGATATAAATATTTCGCATTTATTTAACAGTATTTCCCATTTTTAATGTATCCCTAACGATCTAATCGACGTCGCATCCGTATCTGGCCATTTCCCTTCCAATCGTGGATTCCAACGGGTTTTGCAAAATTGCCATCTTCCTCTACGTACAATCTTGCAAGCAAATTTCATCATTGACCAACAACAAGGAACGAAACTTTTTTCTGCACCTTCAAGCCAGAAGTTGAAAGTTTCAATGTTCTTCAACTCACCCAGATTTGATTTCTTTCGGTTGGCAACCGCACTTTTCTCAACTGCTTCTTTTCACCAATTTTGCGCCAGATTTTTGGTTTATTTTTTGCAATTCTCAAAAACATTTTCATGGCAACAGCTTCAGTTTTTTTGGATCTTCCTGCTGAGTAGGTTGAAGACTCAGCTTTGGACATCTTTGCACCTCAATTTAAGTGAAGTTCTTGTTGGGATTTGGGCAGTTTCGTCTCTTTATAAATTTTGCAGAACTTCCGGATTCTACTCATCTTGGTTTGGGCTGCAAGACTTTTCTTGTAGTGTTTCTTGTAGTGGATGTCAGGTTTTTCCCAACTTTTTCCAACAACCCCTCTAGTCGTTGAATTTTTCTGAAACTTCTAAAAGTTTCTCAATTTAGTGTCTTTAAAACTTCTAAAAAATCTCGTGGTTTTGCTCCGGTGGGTTTGAGCTGCCGCAGTTTTTGAAGTTTGGCTTCCAGTAGCGCGCAACGTTAATTTTCGAGGGTCTATTTTGGAAAGCTCTAGAGGACCAATTTGAGCCTCAATTGCTGCGAAATTTTTTGCACCTCCAGAACCAAACATTTGGTAAAAGACGTAATAATTTGCCATTTTTGAGCAGATTCGGGTAAAGAGTACGAATTTTTTAAAGTTGCCCTGCAGTCACGTCAGCCTTCGGTGGTGTCGCAACTTCGGAAGTTTCTAAAAAATGTTTCCACTGTGGCAAAGTGTTTGAAATTTTTTTAAAAACTTTTCAAAGTTCGTATTTTTGGCTATGATTAGTTTGGGCGGCAAAAATTTCCGAAAATTGGCTTCTATTTAGGTATAATTTCAACTTCAAAGGCTCAAATTCCGTAAACTCCAGAAGACTCATTTGTGCCTGAATAAGCCTGAAACTGAATCGAGAAGTTATAGAGGTTTGTATGCCTAAAGCAGAAGAGTGATATTGAGTTTCTGATCATTTTCGTCTACATTCTGAAAATTTGCGAAAATTGCCTTTTCTTGGAACGCCTGATCTTCGGCGGCTCAATTTTGGAAACGATTGCAGATATCATTTGCTCCTCCATATCAGCTAAATTTGGTCAGAATGTGCAGTTTATTTCAATTCAAAACTCCTCAAACTTTCCGGTTTTGACTCATTTTGGTTTGGGCAGCAGAATTTTTTGAAAATTGTCTTCCACTAAGATGCAACTTCACCTTTGAACACTCAAATTTGGAATGCTCTATTAAACTTACCTGTTGCTAAATTCTAGTGAAATTTTGCAAACTTGCTGACCTGAAAGTTGTTAAAAAGGTATAATAAGATCCAATTTTGGGTCGGTTCTGTAGACTCTACGAGGTTTTGAAAATTGCCTTTCCTTAAACTGCACTGTTCAGTGTCATCTTTGGAGTCTCAACTTTGAAATTCTCCACAAATTTCATCCGGCTCTCAATTTGAGCGAAATTTTGCTACATTTCACTTTTGACTTTCGGCTAATTTTTCGGAAAATTTCCCTTCTCTGCGCGCTTTAGTTTGAGCTGTAGGAATTTTTGAAAATTGGCTTCCATTGAGGTACAATTTCAACTTTGGAGGTTCAAACTTGAAAACTTCCACTGAATTTATCTATTATGGAATTCCAGTGAGATTTTACCGACTTATAGATCCGTTTCGCGTTAAACAGATGTGAGAATGTCTTGTTGCTGCAGATTTCAGTATAGACTGCACGAATTTTTGAAAATTGCGTCCCCTTGAGCGGCACTCTTCAGTGTCTTCTTTGGCCTCTCAAAGTTGCAAGTGCCTACAGATCTCATCCGGGTCTCAATTGAAGCGAAAATTCGCTATAATGGAGCCGGGAGATTTGGAAAAATGGGCTGAAACTTTCCCCTTTCCACGCCCCTTAATTTGAGCCGTAAAAATTTTTGAAAGTTGCATTTCCTAGATCTGCACTGTTCAGTGGCATCTTTGAAGTCTCAACTTTGAAACTCTCCACAGATTTCATCCGGCTCTGAATTTGAGCAAAATTTTGCTACATTTCACTTTTGACTTTCGGCTAATTTTTCAGAAAATTTCCCTTCTCTGGGCGCTTTAATTTGAGCTGTAGGAATTTTTGAAAATTGGGTTCCACTGAGGCACATCCACCTAGAAACTGGCAGGCAGTCAACGACACCAGCCACTCAATGAGGTGAACTTTTAACAAATTTTCCTTGACTAGAAGATAATCCGGTCCTTAAAACCCAAGGTTTATTAGACAAAAGCTACTTAGCAAAAGTGGCAATTTTCGCATATATTTCTACCTAATCTTAATCCACTGGAATTTATTGAACAACTCATGTGCTACGGGCCTTGATAGCAAAAGACATCTTGGATCCATCGGAAAAATTGCACTTTGTTGCAATAGTTTCGAACACGTATGGCAGTTGCCAAACATAAATGGAGAGAAAATTTACTATTTTTTGGTTCAAAACCTAGAAAGCGGCATCAATCGCTCGCAGTTTGTTCGAAAAAAAGACAAAATTAAGGCGAAAACTAGTAAATACGTTCAGTTCTAAGTGGTTTAACCCTTGAAAATAGTAGCAATTTTTCTTAGATAGTTTGCAGTTATGGAAGGCACCAAAAGGAGGAAAAATCTTGAAAAATTATACAAAAATGCTTTAACCATGGATAATTGGTTTCTCTTAAATACTCAAAACTAGTCACTAATGGCTGTTGCAATTTCCGGCAAAAACAGCCGTCAAAGTTGCAAAAGTTTCCCAAAAACTTGGGGTTTTACAGCGGGATAAACTTAGGAGAAACCAAGAATTTCTCTCAGTTTAATCTCAAATTTATTATTTAACGGCTACTGACTTTTGTAGGAAAATGTCGCGTAATTTCTGCAAAAACTTCACGTTTCCTGATGGCATAAAACTTGTGAGGGTTTTTGAGCGCGTGTGACCAACTAAAGCAAAAGTCGACTCTAATCATCAACAAACACTGCCAAATAAAGCCGTAATCCAGCAAGATAATCACACATAGAAAACAGTAGGAATTTTCCTGCGGGCTCTAAGCAGCAATTTGAGTTCTTGCAAATCGACGAGCGGGGCCGAATTTATGTGAAAAGTGCGTAATAACGTGCAAAGTGTTGCGTTAAGTGCCTGATTAAATGGCGAATTGATCCCACATGGAAACTGTGCCCTCAGCAAACCGGTTTCTAAATTTCCAATAAACATCGCATTAATTGCAAAAATTGCCCAACAGCTCATTTAATTGAGTTTGACGCGAGAAAATTACGCAAATCGCCCATATAAACGACAGACAAACTGAGAAAAGTGGCGTATTTTCGCCAAGCAAATAGCGAACAAGTGTATTGCATAAATTACAGATAATGAAGGCGTGTATGCAGATAAAATAGACCGCGTAAAATATAAATACACTTGCGGACATTTGCACGTTTAAACCATTTATAATTACTCTTGATCAAACGGCCATAAAACACTTTGAATTTGCTCAGGATTTTCCAGGTTTGTTTTCAATGGGAATAAAATGCTGTTTTATTGGGCGCCCACAAATCCGTCTTTCAACCGCTCAAGAGCGAACAGGTTCTGGTCGATTTTAGGTCGAAATGAAGAAATATTCAAAGGTAACGTTTCCTTGTACGCAAATAAAACAGAAAAAACGCCATCGCCGCCAAAAGATAAAGAGGCTTTTTGTGAAATAACTACTCAGATAAAAATAATTGCGGTTTTGCCTCTCGGCCATCAGGCAAAAACCGCTATTGTCTTGCTGACCCTTTAATGGGCTTTTTCGATTTTCTTCTTTTATCTTCACATTTATACAGGACGTTCACAGTCAGGCGAAGCACTAAGTGCTTTGCGCTCAATTTCGTTCCTTGAAACAACAAGAAACTTTAAAACTGTTCTTTTCCGGACGTTTCGCAGGCATGAGTGCAAGCGAAACGTTGTGCTAAAGCCTATTTGTGCAAGACTATGGAAGTGCGAATAAACCGTTCAAAACTTCTCAGAAAAACACCATTTTCTGTGTTCTACTTGCTTCGTCTGCGAGTGTTTCTTTAACTGTAGATTTTTTTGCATGAAACTTTTGCCTTTTTTCCCCATTGGCGTTAACGATCGTAAATTCCCGCTTGTTCCTATTAAAAGCATTATTTTTCTGACAAATTTATGGGCGTTTCCAAGTAAAAAGTAGCAAAAGCGAGCACGAGTTTGACCCAAGAGCAGTAACTATTTTGAGTGGATTCAAAGCGCGTTACTTAAAAGCCAGCCGAGTGTAACGTTCTAACAACTTTAATGCTGAAGATTATCATAATAAGGAAAATATGCCGCGAAGGATTTAGTCAGGAGCCAGATTCGGAAGGTTTGATTGGAACCCGAAGAAAATTGCCGCTTTCGAAGCGGATGGACAGTAAATTCACTGCTGGGCGCCGTTCGAACTTCCATGGTAGCTGATTGGCCAATTTTGCAAAAAAAATATTTAAAAACCCAAACTTTCCATGTCCATGACTCGGTTGCGAAATTGCACTTTTTGAATCGACTCTGCGTGTGTTTTTTCTTTGTTTTATGCCGAGAAAAGCCAATAATAATCATAATAATAATGCGGTTTGTTCAATAATATGATAAACGCAAAGGTCAAGGATTCTGATTAGCAATTAAGAGTTTAGCGTAATTAGCGGTCACTATACGAAATTATTGCCATAACATAACAGGAAGTTGCGCCGATTAACCGGGTGTTTCCAGCAATTTTCTTTGAAACCGTAGCATGTGAAAAAAGATAATGCGATAAACGTCGATGAGGCAAAAAACGTGAGGCTTAAACTAGGACAGGTGGATGCGTGAAATTTTGTCGGAAACTGTGGGAAGGTTCAGTCTATGACTGGGTAAAATCTGATGAAATTCAGTCAGCAATTTGCTGCTGAAAAAAATTGTCAAATCTGTGGCAAATACGCGGATTTTGTCATTGACAGGTTTAAAAAATTGCCAGTCAAAATCTAGAGCGGATGGAGGCCTGATGTTTTCAGCAATGGTACACCAGCTCCCGGACTATACATGCGTTAAATTCCATTCACTTTGGCCAACAAACTGATTTTGCAAAATATTTCTAATGTGGGTCTGAACTTTTTCAACGATTTTGTCATTGGCGGATTTAAAAAGTTGCCACTGAAAATCTAGGGAGGCTCCAGGCTTTATTTTTTTAGCAAAGGTGCACCAGCTCTTGGACTATAAACGCCCAAAATTTTGTTGAATTTGGTAGCCAACCTGATTTTCCAAAATATTTCAAATGTGCGCTTGAAATTTGTTGAAGGTCTATTTTGTCACTAACAGTTTCAAAAAATTGCTACTCTCAACTTAGGGCGGCTGGAGGTTTCATCGTTTTACTCAAGATACAGAAGCTCTTGGACCATAAATGTCTAAAATTTTGTTGAATTTGGTAGCCAACCTGATTTTCCAAAATATTTCAAATGTACATCTCAAATTTGATGAACGTCGATTTTGGGATTAACAGTTTCAAAAAATTGCTATTCTCAACTGAGGGCTGCTGGCGACTTCATATTTTTACTGAAGATGCAGAAGCTCTTGGACTATAAATATCTAAAATGTTGTTGAATTTGGTTGCCAAACTGATTTTTCAAAAGATTTCAAATGTGCGCCTGAAATTTGTTGAACGTCGATTTTGTCATTAACAGTTTCAAAAAATTGCTACTCTCAATTGAGGGCTGCTGGCGACTTCATATTTTTATCGAAGATGCAGAAGCTCTTGGACTATAAGTATCTAAAATGTTGTTGAATTTGGTTTGCCAACCTAATTTTCAAAAATATTTGAAATGTGCGTCTGAAATTTGACAAACATCCATTTTGTCATTCACAGTTTCAAAAAATTGCTACTCTCAATCTAGGGCGGCTGGCGACTTCATATTTTTACCGAAGATGCAAGAGCTCTTGGGCTATAAATACCGAAAATGTTGTTAAATTTGCAAGCCAAACTGATTTTTCAAAATATTTAAAATGTGCGTCTGAAATTTGATGAACGTCGATTTTGTCATTAACAGTTTCAAGAAATTGCTACTTTCAATTTAGGGCTGCTGGAGGCTTCATCTTTCTACCCAAGATGCAGAAGCTCTTGGACTATAAATGTTTCAAATTTTGACTCAGCAACAATGAATTGTATTGGTTGTGTTGCCTCAAATCGGACGCAAATTGTGTTAAAAAGTTACGTATTGGCTGTTTCTCCTACAGTTCGCATTAAGCCTGGCCCATAAATGGGTAAATCCTCAATAAGGCGTTTTTTAGTCGGCAAATTACTCAAGGGTACTACGGATAATCCAGAAAATTGTGCAGAAGAAAACAGAATAATTGCGTTCAAGTTCTACAAGACTACGCCTTAACTCTGGCCTGGATATTGACTAAAAAATGATATCAAAAATTGTAAATCAGGCCATAAACTGGCCATTAAATGCGACTGAATTATTGTGCTCGGAATGAGCATTTCAACAATCCCCCGGACATTCTTCGCATCGCTTAAGACTTGGCCGATGAGCAGAATATTTGGCACCGATAAATCAAATAAACTACCAATAAAGCAGGAATTAACTCGGTATTTATTTAGCATATTACGGTGTTTAATAAAATATCATTTACTGTTTCACGACTTGAATGTATTTTCTTATAAAGTGGGCACGAATTCAGATAACGACTCACTTTATTAGATTTACTGTCGACAACTCGACATTTTGTTAATTAAGATAATTCAGAACCGATCGAATCGACTTGGTTAACTACTTTCAGGCTGTAGCAACAACAATAATTATTAATCTAAGTGTAAGTTAATGGAGATTTCGAAATGTGCTAATCTCAGGCACCCTCAGAACTTCGTTTCAGCGCTCATCAGCTGGCCTGAAAATTACACTCTTCCACACTGTGATTTTATGGGGGGTAAAAGTCTGAGATTTCTGTCGGTTTCATTGGTTTCAAACAGTAATTGCTTACAACCTCGGAACTTTGCAGGAAATAAAACTGCATTTAATAACAAAAGGAAAATAGTTCTAGAAACCAGATTTATTCATTAAAAGTGACTTAATTGATTAAGATTGGATAATCACATCGATTAAATATCTGTGTGTAATACTTTAAGGCAAATAACAGGAAAAAACCTCGCATGAGTAATCAGTGCATTCTATTTTTAATTTTCTTTGTTGCCGTGTAATTATTGTTTTCCTATCGGTTTGGCGTTTGCCTTCAGCAATTATTCCATTTAATTTAAAACAGTTCCAGCCGAGAAAAACCAAATCGCTCCAATAACATTCCGGTTTTTCGCTTTTGATCTGAATTTATACTATAGAGCTTGTGGCCGGTTGAAATTAAGCAAAAAAGCCACCCATTTCCTGTGCAACAAACAACATCGGGCAAGAAAACGTGGATTTCTTTTCCGAATTAATATTCATACCTTTCGGAACGAAAAAATCGCAATTTTATTGATTCGCTCGCAGCGAATTCAATTTCGCATAAGCAATCGCGTCTTATAAATTGCATTTACGAGTAGGAGCCGGCAACCAATTAGGATAAGAAATGCTAATCAAATGCATTATTATAATTGAAGTTTGAATAAGTATTTGCGAAATGATCAAAATGCATTTATGTGAGAAACGGCGAGGGGATTGGTGATGATTTTATCATTTTCATTAATAGTTAGTGCATTTATTCGACAATTTGACCTGGGTGTAATGCCCACATTCGTGTCCCGTTTCACTTATTTCGACTGTGCCGGTTAAGTTTTTGAAAAATTGCCAAAAATCAACTCGCTGCCCGATTCACATGTAAATTCGGGCATTTTTCGGCCCATATCCTGTGAATCTGTATGCTAAATTTCAAGGTTTGGCCTGAGCTGGTTTCAAGATTACAGTCGATTAAAGTGGAGCTGAGTTAAGGTCAACGTTCATAAACTCAGGGGATTTTAGATTTTTTTTTTGAAAACAACCCGCTGTTTTAAGCAGGTGAAAATTTTCAAGTTTATAAATAAAGGTCCTATGCACCTTCGTGTAAAAGCCCATCATTCTACCTCTGCTAGTTTGAGACTGGCAGCTGTTTAAAACAGCCTGGTTGAAAAAGTCGATAGCACCAATGCTCACACGTACGTCTGCAATTTTTTCCTAACTAACCGGAGGTTTTTACCTAATAGAAACTTACTACAACAAACTTAACTTTTGGTCAATTTGGCTTTATGAAAATTAAAAATCTCTGAAAAACTGATATTGCTGTGAGCAAAAATGTGCATTTTTGCAACTTGGATTAATTCCATGAAAAATTGATCTTGTTTTGAGCGAAAAAGTGCTCTGAAATAATTAATCCAAAATGTCTTTAATGTTAAGTTTGCCGGTTTCTCCGGTCCTAAGAACTTTCAAAACTCAAAAAACATTTTTAGGTTTCAAGTGCAAACGGGTGAAAAATTCCGGTAAAGAGTATTTCCGGTAAAAAGTCTAAAAGGACCTGGAAAAATTAGCCTGCTTCGTCATGTGGATGAATATTTTGCATCTGGAGAGCACATTCGAAAGACAAAAACCCGCTTTTCATTCGACTTTTGCAAAATCGAGAATCGAAGAGAAACTAATTTTGTTGTGAGCAAAAAAGTGCTTTGGGGTCAAACGCGTAAAAAGGCCTGCATAAATTCGCGTTTCACTCTATTCTCGGCACGGATATAAAATAATTGAAAAGCGAATTAGAAAGATTAATACTGGTTTTTTGGTCCGTCGAGGGTCCATTAAAAACGGAACTTCTTTGGAGAGAAAGACCGAGACAACAAAAATTGAAACTAGCGGAAAAAAAGTCGGTAAATCCGTTAAATTATTAAAATATGTATTAAAAACATTCAGAAAATTGATTATGACGCGAAAAATCCTCTCTGGAGCTTTGGAAAATGATGAAAAAAAGTGTCTGGAATAAATTCTTCATAACTCCGGTACCTTGAGGAACTCTAAGGCTCTGAAAAACAAAGCAAAAAGCGACGTTGATTTTTATTTTTGTTGTGTTTTGACTTTGCGAACATTCAAAATCGGCCAAAAAATGCACGGTTGTAGAGGCAATAGGAGGATTAAGTCTCAAGTGTTCCAGATAAATTTGCCTAGAAATCCATCATCTTGAATTGAATCACGAAAAAATTGAAAATCAATAGAAAACTGATTTGCGTCTTATGTGCTTGCGCGTTGTTTCAAAAACCTTTTCGAACCCACTTTTGAAAAAGAGAAACCGGTTTTATTGGCTTTTTCAATCTTGAAAATTGGAGAAAAACTAATCTTGCCCTGGCCGAAAGAAGGGAAATAATATGCATCTTTTTGTCCAAATCTATATTTCTACCTTTCGTCGTTTGAAGATTACAGTTGGTTAAAATAGGGCTGAATAATATCAAAGTTCTTGCTATTTTAGACGCATGTTTACAATTTTTTCTGATGACTACCAGGGGCATCTTCCTGCCAAGTTTGCGTTTTCTACCTTTTCTCGCTTGAAGATTACAGTCGGTTTAAGTGGGGCTGAACAGCGAGAACGTTCTTCATATTTTGGGCGCACATTTGCAACTTTTCCAAAAAACTACCCGCACCCCAGACCAAATCGTGCTTGTTTAATGCAGCAAGATCATCATCATGCATCTTGGTCCAGTTTTATTCCTCCACTTTTCTCGGTCTGCAGTCCATAGAAGTTGAATCACAATTGAAGCTGCAGAACGACCGAAGAAGAACGTGGGCAAATAGAGCAATGAAGAACGCCCGAAACTCGATATATATTTTCTACATCCAAAGCGCAATGTGAAGGACGCAAAGGTGAAAATAACGCCGTCTAAATGTTTTCAGCTTGCTAATTAACAGTCTTTGGAAGAAAAGTGCCAGTCCGCAGGTACCTGATGCAATAAACTCCTCTGGTTGGAAACATGACAGATTAATGTTGCACCTGAACAAGAGTTGCAGGCTATACGGAATATAGATTTATATATACATTTATTTCTCTCTAGAATGACGTACAAATGAGCGTTCTTGCTCATTTTGCCTCCGAGAAATGAGGAAAAACGGGACGGAAAACATGAAATTTTGGCATAATCTTGCACCTAAGTGT
>NW_026017213.1:5063772-5070013 GCF_020466585.1 Dendroctonus ponderosae
TTTCAAAAGGGCGTTTAGAAAGCTATATTTTACTCATCGGGGTTTTCGAAAAATTTCTAACCTTCAAGAGCTAAAACCGAGAGTTTGGGCAATAGTTGAAAAAATCGTGCAAATTGTCTGAATAATTATTCAACTTTTCCTAGAGAGTGGGCCGCGAACTGTCGTTCACTGGTTGGGCTTTAAACGAAATTCCTAACCTCAAAAGAAGAAGAAGCAATTTATGAAGAGACAGAAGTTTAAACGCTTATATCTCGCAATCAGTGGATTACATCGGTAAATTCATAAGAATCATTTCAATAGAGCGTTTCGGAAACTTTAACCTGCCATCAGGGTTTATGCAAAAGTCTAACCTCCAAAGAGATAGGGGCGAAAATTTAGGCAAAAGGCCTAAATTCAGCCTGCCTAACCTTTAATGAGCGCTTTGGGAATTGGCGTTCAAATACTTGGACTGTGAAGCCATTCCTAACCTCTAAAAAAGTGGAAGCAAATTGATCAAACTTTGAGAGCGTTTATCTGGGAACCCGTTAAGAATATCGCAACATTCATTAGGACCTTTTCAATAGAGGCTTTTAAGAGCTGTGCAAACATCCAGTTAGTTCTTAGAGCGCAGTGGGATGACTAGAGGAAAAGACAAGGCAAATCCATCAATTTCTCCCTATTAGCGTGCTAATAATTGCGTTTGTCATCACTGCTAATGAAATTGGTTGGGCAGATCGGGAACAATCAGCTGCACCACAATACGCACAAATAGCGGCGTTTGCATTTAATGAGCGCACAATCCGTTATGTTTTTCCAACTAATAGAATGAGTGTTTTGATGGGCGAACATAAAGCATCTTCAGCGACGATAAATCTCGAGTTGCATGCTAAAAATGGCCATTCTAATTAATGCAAATTGCCGAATGGTAGTTAATTGCAGCAGACTAGTTTTGCCCCCATGGCGGGTGATAAATGACGCCGATTGTCCTTATTAGTGGACGCTGTACATGATGTCCGAAATAGTAAACGGAGCTGGACACCCGGTAATTGATTGCGCACTGGTTCATTCTTGCCTATGAAATATTTGGAGTGAATTAAATTAGGATTTATGAGGGCAGGGTGAGAATTTATGCGTGGCACCTCTCCTTGCATTATGTAAATGAGGCGAACTAACACGAAATTCTCCAAATGCTTAACAGGCGCGCGTATTTTAATTGACATCCGCGTGAAAATTGCAACAGTAGCGCATAACTTCCATATTGGAAATGTTGCCATTCTTGGCATATTTCCGAAGAACATTGACAATTTTGATGGTGCAGGCATACCCATGGGACTACAGAAGAAAGTTAGAAAATGGGCAAATGAAGAAGAGCGATTTTGGCTCTATAAATTAGGCCATGCGAAGGTGAAGGCAAAGGTGATCTCTCGGTCAGTTTGCACAAATTCCTCAAAAATTCATGAATCTTTCGCTTTTTCTCGCGCATCTCGGCTTCCACTTTAAACTGTTTGATGCGAAGCTTTAAAAACCCAAATTTTCCAAGAAACAATCACATTCGTTCAATTTTCGACATTCTCTGGAAATATTGACTAAGTTGAAAAACTTACAAGAATAACGTAACATACTAATTCAATAAAAGTCACATCTGAAGATGCAGCCACTCGTGCTTGCGAACCATTAGGAATAAATTATTTTCCACCTAGAGCTCAAAGCAACGTAAATCGGCAGCAAATTTTCATTTTCTGCGAACTTTTGCATCGGAAGTTCTCCGGTTCCTATTTTTTCAAAAAGCGTTCCAAGAACAGAAGTTAGATCACACCACACACCACTGTTAAAAAGGATGCAAACTTCAATCAATCCTCACATTCAACCGCTTAGATTAGTCTTTTAACCAAATTGTCTGGATTTTTCTCAAACCGTCCACTCCAGTCGATTCTGTCACAAAAAATCAGTTTTTAAGCCCAAAAACTTCAAAAAAACCTAATTTTCTCAGGTTTTGTCACAGCATTTTGAAAATTTAAAGCTTTGCCAGACTGAAAATTATTTTCAAAACACAATAGTTAATTTAATGAAACGATGAAAAATTCAATAAAACCTCAATAGTTGAGTCTTTAAAGTAATTCTCAAATTTTTGAGTTGCCAGTTGGCAGAAATTTGTTGCCAAACTGTGTTGCAAAACCATAAAAGCCCGAACTTGCCACAAAACATTCACATTTGATCAATTTTCCACAGTCGTTCGAAATATTGGCTGTTTCCACTATAGATAAACTCTTTAACTCCAAAATACTAAAATAAAGGTAAAAGTTAGCCTGGAAACTTAAACAATAAAAGTTGCCGCGCCGAGCAAACTAGATCTGTTTTTAATCATTTTTAATCACAATTTATTAACATACTCTTTTTTAGGTTCATTTAGGTTCTGTTGATAACGATAGCAGAAAATAGCTATCGAAACGTCAAGGTAATTTTTCAAATTAATTTCTCTACTAATTGGAATTTTCTCTTACAGCTTAAGCCAAGTGTGTCGCAGCATACCCTCTAGGTGATAGTTCTTGATTACTTTTTGATAAATAATTCGTTCTTATTGCAAAATAAGAGCACCATTTATCAATCTGTAATAAAAGACGTGAGGAAATTCTGTCTTTTTTAAAAACAAAAACTTTTACGCGTTTTTAGGCGAAATACCCAAAAAGAAGTTTGTAAAAAATGAATTCGCCTCAACCATATAGAACTTATCTACAAACTAGATCTGAAGATGCAAGGGACTCGTGCCTGCGAAACGTGAGGAAAATATATTCCTTTCCACCACGGTCTAAAAGCCGCGAAAATCGTCTGTGAATTTTCATTTTCTGCGAACTTTTGCTTCGGAAGTTTTCCACAGAAATGTTGAGAAAAACCGCTGGTTTCCTCTTTTTCCAAAAACATAAATTAAGTCGTAAGCTACTAATTAACAATGCAAAAGTCACTTTCAAGTGCATTTTATTTTTTTCATCTGATCCTATTAGGCGACTTGTCTTGATTTTCCTCAAACCTTCCATTTCAGAAGATTTTTTAGAAAAAACTTTATGGACTTTACGAGTGAAAACTTTTGGAAATTTTAAGTTTTACCAGATTAAGTATCATTCCCAGAAAACGCAAGTCAGTATCATTACACCATAAAAATTCAATAAATTAGCTTTGACTTTTGAGAAATTTTAAAAACTGTGAGGTCAGTTTTTCAAAAATTTCTCGAAAATTCATAAAAACTTGCCTTTCTTGGGAATCTCTTGGTTTCTATTTTAAATTCTTTATAGTCAAACTGTAACAGTCCAAAGTTTCCAAAAACCATTCACATTTCTTGACTTTTCGACAATTTTTCAAAATAATGGCTCTTGCCACTGCAGTTAAGCTCAAAAACCCTAAAATACTGAAATAACGGAAAATGTACGGTCTAAAAGTCGCGAAAATCGTCTGTGAATGTTCATATTTTGTGAGCTTTCGTTTCGGAAGTTTTTCCAAAGAAATATTGGGAAAAACCTCTGGTTTCAATTTGAAGAAAAATAGTTCTCAAAATCAGAAATTAAGCCGAAAGCGACTGTTGTAAACAGTGCAAATTTTATATAATCTCCACTTTCAACAGCTTTCAACGTGTATTTTGTAAACCTGACCGTTTGAGTCAAATTGTCTTGATTTTTCTCAACCCTTTTACTGCAGACGAGTATTAAGCAAAAAAATAGTTTATAGGACTGAAAACTTCAATAAAACTCCATTTTCTGCGATTTTCTCATACTTCGGAAATGTTGCTTTTTTAACGCAACTTCAAGTTCAACATTTTGTCTTAGATTCCCAAAAACCCTGCAAATTTGTTCAATTTTCGACAATTTCTGAAAATATTGACTCGCCACTGCAGCAAAGTTGGAAATTTCAGGAATTGAAAAACCCTAAACTGAAAAAGCGCAAGTCAAAAAAATTACAATTCCAAAACATTTTGAGCAAATTTCCAAAAAACACCCTTGTTATTTGTCCAATAACTCAATGACTTTTGACGGGATTTTTAAACAAGAAAAACCCAAATCAAGCCCATTTCAACAGCTTTCAAGCACATTTGAAGCCATCCCAAAACCCATTTTTGCTCAGCCAAAATCAATGTTCGTCATCAACCCAATTCGCACCATTTCTGCCCGATTAACTTTCTATGTGTTTTTTTTTTTGTAACGAATAATATGCGAGATGTGACCCCAAAAGCACATTTGCCATGAAATATAATATGCATTTAATCATTTTAATGCTCGAAACTGGTCGGCCGGGGCACGCTAATGAATAATTCAACGGGAATTAGAAATTGAAACCCAAATTTTGCTTAAAATATCGTGAATTCGTTTTAATTGGGCCGTTATGCAAGCGACTTGGTTACAATTTGTTCCCACAATTATTCAAACCATTAACTCGCGGAATTATGATAATTATTTAATTAATAATTGCGACTTGTTTTGTGGGTTTTGGGCTGTCGAATGCGATTTTTGTTCAATTCGCTCGGAAATGCGTCTAAATTAGGCCGAAAACCAGTAGCCAATAAACGATAATTATGTCTGCATGTTGTGTTACCAGTCGTTGAATTTCTCCGATTTTTCTGTCGCTGGTAATTTGTGGTTGTGCGAACCACAAAGAGAAAACCAGACGGAGAGTAATTTTCCGTTCAATCATCACTGAGATTAATATATTAAATGCAACCGGGGGAAATGGGGGGTTTTTAGTCAAAGGCTGACAAAACCTGGCTAATTAAGCGGCGAAGTGATTAACTTTAAATAGCTAAAAAGCCTTTTACCATCGAATAAACCATCATTTTTCACATTGCGTAGTTTCCCAATTGCTGCTAAATAATGACTATGCAGGTGGTCGTGGTAATTGCACGCTTTTTGCCGCTTTATTTTACCTAAACTAGAGGTTTTTCTCAACATTTCTTTGGCCGAACTGCCGACGCATTCACATGAAGATTTACAGAAGCTTTCAGAGTTTGCCTGAAAGAAGTTGATGTTTGACATAAATGTATGAAAGATTTAAGAGATTTTTGAGAACAAAATATTTGGTATTGAAATAAATAAACTTTTCTTCAAATCGCTCAAGTTGTGGCGATTTTTTCAATTTAGTTCCCGACCAGACTGGTTTTGGAAAACATGGTGGGACTTCCAAATTCGTAACTTCCCAACCAAAGTCAGGTAAAGCTGCGCTCAACAGCAGTAGAAAGAGAATGTTTCACGCTACCATGTTGGAAAAATTCGGAAAAATCCCCAAACTACCCAAGTTGTGGCGAATTTTTCAAATTATTTTCCGATCAGACGGGTTCTGGCAAACTTGGCGGGACTTAAAAATTCGTAACTCACCAGTCCCAAGTCACCTAAAGCTCCACAAAACAGCAATCGAAAGAGAATTTTTTGCTCTATCATGTGGAAAGTTCCAATAAAAATCCCCAAGTTGTGTCGAATTTTTAAATTTAATTCGCGATCAGACTGGCTTTGGAAAACATGTCTGGAGTTAAAAATATGTAAGTCCTCAACTCCAAGCCACGTAAAGCTGGACCAAACATAAATGGATAGAGCACGTTTGCTCTACAACGTTGTAAAATTTCGCAAAAATCCCCAAATAGCCCAAGTTGTGGAGAAATTTGCAATTTTCTGCGCGACCACTTACGACTGATTGTAGAAAACATGGCTGGACTAAAAAATTTGTAACTCCCCAGTCAGAAGCTGCGTAAAATTGCAACAAACAGCAGTAGAACGTAAATGTTTTGCTCCACTATGTTGGCAAATTTCATAAAAATCCCCAAATTCCGCAAGTTTTGGTGAATTTTTCAATGTAAATCAATTCAATTTGTTGATGTTGTTTGTGACACTGTGTTTTGTTCAAAAATTCATTCTTAAGAAACTGGTTTACCCTGACTTTGGTTTTGACATTACTTTGAAGATAAAGAGTTACTCTAAATTTTCGGAAAGCTGAGGAAAAATAAACAAAAGTTTAAGAATTTTTTGAAAAATCTCTAAATTTGTCGTTAAAGCAATCAAGTATAGTTTTTCAAAATGTAATAGAGCAGACACTATTTCTGCTAGAGCGCTTGCTATGGAATTATTATATAGGCAGAAGTTTGTTCTAAAAGTCTGAATAACTAAAGGTCTGAATCGCGTCGGGCTGAATTTTTAGAACCGTTCAAATCTGTGTTTAGAACTGGCTGATTTGGCGTTGTTGCAAGTTGTCGTTGTGTTTTCAAAAATTCAGTACATCGAAACTGGTTAAT
>NW_026017213.1:5070844-5105242 GCF_020466585.1 Dendroctonus ponderosae
CTAAACCCAAAAAAACCGAGTTGATGTCTTCTCCAGAGTCTCCTGATTGGAGAGGACGAGATATTTATAACCGGGCAAAGCCGAAACAAATTAATTAAAAAAATTGAAACATTAATGGTTTTGACATCAATTTGAAGAAAAAGAGTTACTCAAAATATCGGAAAAGTTGAAAAAAATTGATTTTGCAATTATTGTGCAGTCAAAAGCTGGCTCTAAAATCCTGGAAAGTTCAAGTTTTATATCGGGTTTAGCTGAATTTTGGCAACATTTCAAATCTGTGTCTCAAACATTTGGCTTTGCTAAAAGTTGTCTATGTTTTCACAAATTAATTGCAAAGAAACTGTTTGATATAAAGAGTTGATTTTCACATGAGCTTTAAGGCAAAAGCTTCAGTAAAAAACAGGGAAGTTGAGGTTTTATTTCGAGTTTGGGTGAATTTTGGCAACATTTCAAATAACTGTTCAAGCTACACTGTTGACTTTGGCAAACTTTCGAAGAGAAAACCTGGCTCTAAAACTGTAGAAAGTTGCACTTTGATTTGGGAATATTTAGACAATATTTTGAACATCAGCTTCAAACGGTCGCATGCCACTTCAAGGATTCTAACTACTCGATGCAGAAAATTTAACTACACAAAAATCAACTGACTCAAAACGCTAATTTTGATACCGTTTTACAGAGAAAAACTTGCGCAACAGCTAGGGAAAGTCGCATTTAAATCCCAAAATTGCATAACTCTGTTTTGGAAAAACCATTACTTGAAAACGTCTTAAGGCCCAAAAAAAATTCACGAAGTAAAAGCCGGAAAACTCACCAGTTTCTGGGCGATCGGCGGCAAAGAAGAAGCCATTGTAACCTTATCGACTCACTTCGATCAAACCACATAAATACGCTGTTTCTGGGATCTTATCGCCGATCTAATACAGCATTTATTAATCTGATGACCTTTTCAAGAGTGCCTCGGACGGGAGCTCGTTAATTCATGTTTTCGTGTAATTTGAACAAGATCCGAACAACTGGTTCAGCCCGATGTAAAGGCCAAGACAAGAAAAAGTGAAAACGAAATATTAACGAAAAACTGGAATTATTTGCATGCAAAAAGCCGGTCGGTGTTAATTAGTGGACGCGTGACTGGGAAATAGTCTTCATTAAAAATTTACTGCCGGTTGCAATTGCCTTTGGAAAAATTCAATTAATTCCGGCGCTACCGGCAGAGTTTGGGTTTTTTTGAGGGGCTAAAAGCCCTAAATCCCTCTAGTTTAACGACGGTTTGGCTCATTAAATTTAGCGCATGCAGCCATCAACACCGCTTAAGAACTACATCTTATTAAGGCCGAGCGGATCCGCTCTGGGAGCTTCTGGGCAGTAATCAAGCACCTTCACGTCACGAAACAAACTCTTTACTTAAACATTATAATCATAATAATCATTACATACATAGGCAATGTCCTGCCAGAGAACAACTACCCAAACTAACACTTAGTCGACGACTTTTTGCAAATACTCATCGAACAAATAGAGTCCCAAGGAGACATCTGGAGTGTCCATGATCTGGCTCAGGTCCTTGGTGTATCCAGCCAGATCCCTGATGATGTTCCTCTGCTTGGACATAAACTTCTCCTCCAGATGATGCGCCACTTCCGGATCGTGATGATCAGTCTTATGTCCAGAGGCAGCCTTATGGATATCAAAGGCTTTCTCAGCCAGCTTCTTTTCGATATCCAGAGCTTTTCCCAACGAGTGAAGCTCGTACAGCTCCAAAGTGGCTGCATCGTTGCTCACATCGTTTACTGTGTCAATGTTGCTGAAGCTCATTTCTCCTCCACGCGATGTTATGTACTTGATGGAGTTGATGGTGTCCTCCCACAGGCCATCCGAAAGGCCTCTGAACAGTTTCTCGAATCCGGGCCGATTCTTCAGGTAGTTTCCATAGTGGGTGGACAGAATGAGAAAATCGAACGATTTGTACAAAAGACTGTTGGTGAATCGCTGCAGTTCGCCTTCAACGGCATCGATCGCTCCATATTTCGAGTCACAAGTACTCAATAATCCCTCTGCAAACAAGAGGCCAGTGTTTTACAAGGAAAGTTACGCAGGAAATTCCGCTGTTTTTGTTCGTTCGCTTTCAAACAATATCACTCAATAGACAGTCTATTTTAGTGCTGCAGATAACGATAATCGCTTAAATGTTATGCACATAGATGACTTCCAACGCATAAAATGGGAATTAATTGGTCGGTTTGATTGATAACGTTTGATGGATTCATGTGGAAATTAACTATTTACTGTAGTTGCAGTCAAAAAGTTGCAATGAAAAATTAATCAAACGATATGGAATTTGAAGGCGAAAACTTCCCCTGTCCAACGCCGAAATTCCCAACTTTCTAGCTGCACTACTTTGGGAGATATTAATCGTTGAAAAAGACCTTGCGCGATTTCATGATAAACGTCACTAATTACCGCTTTGAACGAAAAATGCATTGTTTATGAAATGTTTGAGCGGTTTAGGATATGTTGACTTTGATGATAAACGATGACAAAATTCGACCAGTTTGAAAGAAATTGCCTCATAGAAAACCAGCAAGATTAATTGCAGAAAGTGAAGTTTGAAGTAAAGCCTCGAGAAGCCATTTTCGTTGCTCCGCTTAGAAGCTTAATGATGAAATCCAACGGGACTGAAGAAACTTTGCACTTTCCAATCTAAAGTCCACCAAGGTTTTGTATTTTAGACGCGACCAACCCAGAAAAAAACGCTTCAATCGTCTCGCAAACGTTTGCTCATGATAAACGTCCATTAAATTTGAATTTATGTTTTTTCTTTTCTAGAAGCTTATTTATAGAGAAGTTTGATAAATCCGACTGATAAACAGCGTTAAACTTTTGTCAGTTCTGATTAACGTTAAGGAGCTTGCACGTTTTTACCTAGAAGAAACTCATCAAAGTTTCAAAAAGTTTACAGCGAAAACACTGAAAAGCCAATTCATGAGTAACGTTGAATTTTTAAAAATGTTGCTCATGTTAAACGTGCATGACATTTTTTCTGGAAAAACTTGGTAAAACTTTCGTCCATCGAATAAACTATAGAAAATCCGATCATTGCAGAATTTTTTGTCGAAATGTGCTTGTCATGTTTTTAAAATGGCGGCTTTCGATAAACGTAAACGTCAAAATTTGGCATTTCCGCAGGCAGTTTGCTATTAGATCACGTTTGCAGATGAAAACATGTCCCTTTGAATGCAAACGTTACAACTTTCTAGTTTGTTTCAGTGTCAAAAACGTCGATTGATTGAAAAACGTTGAAGTTTTCTAAACGTTACTTGTGATAAACATAGATGAAACTGGCCAATTTGCTTAAAAACCAAATTTTTGACCATCAAATGTGAGAACTTCAAATTTACGAGAAATTTGCAGTTTATGGTTGAAAAATTACTAGCAAGTTTTGAAACGTTGGCTCTTGATAAACGTCACAGTAAAGTGGATTCCTAGTCAAAAACTCTGATGATGCAGAGTGAGAATGATAAATTGAGCGCAAAAATTGTTTTTGGTACTTTGAAAACTCTTGATCAAAGTTAATAAAATCAGCAATTTATGAAGGGAAAACTCCTAAAGCTTATCGAAGATACTTTGGCTCATGGAAAGGAAAAACTTCAAACGTCCGACTTCATTTCGTCCTTGTAAAAGTCAGCTAAATTTCGATTTTTCCGATGCCAGGGTTTGACAGGAAAATCCCAATTTTACGGACGTTTATCAAAAACAGAATCAACTCGAAACACTGAAGTTTTTTTGCTCCATTCACGTTGATGAAGATCGTTAAGTTCAAAATGGTGCAAAGCAAAAAAACTTTAGTGTTTTGAGATCATTTTGCTTTTGATAACTGTCCGTAAAATTGCGATTTTTCTGTGAAACCCTGACCATGAAAAACATGTCTACAGAGGAAACGTTTTGTTTTAAATCAACTCTTGAAAGATCGTTTGTAACATTTTGAACATAACGATCTTGATAAACGTGAATGAGTTTTGTCAATTTTTCTCAGGAACCTGAAGAAGGGTTATGGGCGAAATTTTGAAGTCCTACAGAGAAAACTTTGGCCCATCGGATGGAAAAACTTTAACGTTCTTAATTCTTGGAGTTTTTCAGATACTCATGGCTTTTCGGGACGTTTCGATTTCAGGATTAATGGAAAAAATGCGTTTTGTTAAATTCGGACTAATTAGCAACGTTTTTTTCCTAGTTCCGGTAGCGATCAACTGTTGAGTTTTGTTGGAAACGTTGCTATTGCTAAACGTTAGTGACTCACAGAATTTCAATTGTTTCCTTTGACAAACTGAAACTTTGTGGGCTTACGGAACAATCATTTTTTGTCAACGTTGGTTCAGAAAGTCTGAGGACGGGCAGGTTTACTGACAAAACTGGGTTGTAGATTACGGAAAAATTGACATTGAATTGTTGTGGCAACAGAGATTGACTTGGTTGACAGCGACAACTGTCAAGTTAGATCTAAAGTCACTTATTGACCATGTTCTAGCAAATAAAGTGAGCAACAACAGGACAAATTAAAAGCAAACTGTTTAAAACAAAGAGAAACGGCCTGAAAGATGACAAAGCTATTTCTAGGTTAAGCACTTGGGAAAATGGCGCCGTTGTTGATCAGCTGATGCGACGCGACTTGACACAACATGAACGCCTTTGAACAATCTAGACGGCACATTTTTCCACAACAAGTTCAAACCTGTTTTGACTATACTCACGTTGTTTGGACAGGGTGTTTCCATTTCTGCAGGCGGACAGAACGTCCTTGTAGCACTCATTGGCCGAGACGGCGGCCACAACAGCAGCGAAAATCAGAAAAGCCTTCATGATCCCTAAAAATCAAAAAAAGCAGGCGCTTATAACCTCAATGTCTTCAGCAGTAATGGACGGGGCGCAGGCCGAATGGCAAATGAACTCTTTGTGCTGAGGATTAGTTGATAAGGATAAAGGGGCCAATAGGGGACGTACCTGGTATCTTGCCAGCGAAATCACTATCGACTAAAACTCTAAACGTTAATTGTTCAAGGCGCAAACTTTTATTTCGTTTCGAACAGTTTGCACACGAAGATCATTGGAAAACACTTGTGTTTCTTACTACGCATACATTTCGCTGTTCTGGACTTTGAATTTACGGTGTTGTCAAGTTTGGGATTTTTAAACTTTTTTGGGATTCCGCAATTTTTCCTGGAGTTTTTGGCTTTGGAGTTAAAGGTAGGCAAGAGAATGGTCTAAATGATCCGGGGGTTGTTGAGGTTTTCCAAGTTTCACCGCCTCTAGGTGTGCCTTTGCGCACTTGGGAGGCCTTATGTGGGGCTTAATTGGCAAAAAATCCCGGAATTGAGGGTCGGAGACGTAAAATTGCCAAAATTTCCATCAGGAAAAGCCCTAATAAACCAAACTAGCTGGCAACAGAGCCCCGAAACAACGAAGCAAACAAAGAGCAAAAGCCCGACGCGGTTCGTGCGCAGTATGACTGTATCGCACTAATGTATATTTCCAGTGAGGTTAAGATAATGAGAAATTTCGTGTCGTGTGCATCAACAACACCCCAAATAGATTAAAAATCCACCGATAATCGTCTAGTTCGAATAGTCATCCTTCTGCACCAGTGCGTGTAAAGGCAGGCTGAAGAAAACGTGTCCAATCGTGACTAAGCGAAAAACTTTGTTCCCAGTTAACGTACAAACATCCGAAAAAATGAGGGCTTTCATCGTTAGTGCCACTCTGCTCTTCATCGTCGCCTGCGTCCAGGCAGAACTCCAATGTAAGTATATTAAAACAAAGAAAAGTAACTCGAAAAAAGTTCATAGTTGACGCCATGTTGTTTTCGTCCGCCATCTGATCGATTGTGCATTGTCATGACCTTTGGTTCGGGCCAAAAAGCCTTGGAAAAGCCACTTGATTGGTTAACAATGTGTTTTGACTGCGCAAGGCCACAGCTGGGGTCAGTTTAGCTCAGGGGTTATCGAAAATCGATCACGGCGCAGTAAACCAGGTCAAATGTCATGTTGTTTTGATTTACCGCCACTCGATCTAGGAGTTAAAATGCCACAATAGCCTTTGGAAGACTGCGGGTCCTAACCTAGACCAAACAACCAACATTTCTAGGCGCAAATTTTTCAATTGTTTGCTCCAGAATCGCTGGGGCACATAAACAAGAAGTGGGCCACGTTTTTGCTTGCATTTCTATGCAGCGTCATGTTCARGTGGATTTTGCAACTCAAAAAAAACCACGCAAATCTAAAACTTCTTGAATTGAAGCATTTTTTGAGAAAACTGCCAACATTTTTCCTCCGAGATATGAGCAAAAACGGGACGGAAAACATGAGATTTTGGTATAATCTTGAACCTAAGTGTTTGATATTCAAATTTCGCTTTCTGGGCCAAACCTATTCGAATTTCCTCTCACGTTGTTACGACTGAATCGAGCTTTCAATTCTCTATCCAACGATGCCAAAACGAATTCTGTGGCTCGAATGGTTCTTGAGAAACTTCGTAGAAAGCAGCGTCATGTTCAGGTGGATTTTGCAACTCAAACAAAATCCACGCAAATCTAAAACTTCTTGAATTCAAGCATTTTTGAGAAAACTGCCAACATTTCCTTATTGATGGTTCACTYTCTAAAAGGGCCATTTATTTCTCTCTAGAATGATGTACAAATGAGCGTTCTTGCTCATTTTGCCTCCGAGAAATGAACAAAAATGGGACGGAAAACATGGAATTTTGGCTTAATCTTGCACCTAAGTGTCTGATATTCAAATTTCGCTTTCTCGGTCAAAACTACTCGAATTTCCTCACTCACGTTGTTACGACTGAATCGCCTTTTCAATTCTCTATCCAACGATGCCAAAACGAATTCTGTGGCTCTAATGATTCTTGAGAAACGTCGAAAAAAGCAGCGTCATGTTCAAGTGGATTTTGCAACTCAAACAAAAACCACTCAAATCTAAAACTTCTTGAATTCAAGCATTTTTTGAGCAAACTGCCAGCATTTCCCCATCCGTGGTTCACTTTCTAAAAAGGCCATTTATTTCTGTCTAGAATGATGTACAAGTGAGCGTTCTTGCTCATTTTGCCTCCGAGAAATGAGCAGAAATGGGACGAAAAACATGGAATTTTGGCATAATCTTGCACCTAAGTGTCTGATATTCAAATTTCGCGTTCTGGGTCAAAACTGCTCGAATTTTAATATTTACTTCTCAGAATTAATTTTTTTGCGGATAAATTTCTTTCGTCTTTTACTTGAGAAAAATCCCTAAATCTAGGCAAAAATTCCCTAGTATGGCATCACTGGTGCTATGACCGACACATCGTTTCAGCAGCACCAAAGTGTTGCAATTTACTGTGGGTTCCCCTGACATTTTACCCAATTTATTGTGCGAACAATATCCAAGTATAAAGTCGATAAAGTCGCCAAGAAGATGATCGTGAACAATTGACCAATAAATCGGGGAAAAGTCGATTTAACATCATCAGATATTGATATCTGTTGTGTTTAAAAAAGTTCGTTTGGTCAGCTTGAATAAGTAGTAGGATCAAACAAATGCTATTCGTTAACCGCAGAAGGTTTTGTTTTAAAGTCATCCTCAGACATGGATTGAAACAATCCAAAATTGGTAACCAAAGCGCGGGACTTTTCATTATTTCTTCGGTGCAAAAATGAGTCAATTTTTGCCTTTTTTTTAGATTTGRTTCCAAGGCGTTTTACGGATCGATTTGGCAGATTTTTTCGAAACCAAMAATCGTCTATGCGTTGAAATTCGCTTTTTTTCTACAAAATCGATCAGTTAATCAGTGTTATTAAACTAGTCACAGGTTTATTGGGCAAGTTTTGAAAAATGTGTAAAATTGGTTGCTTTCGGGAAATTTAATTGAAAAATGGTTTGCTTTTGCCATTTTTTGAAACTGATGATTTATTTTCGCTTCTAAGTCGTCGTGAAAAATAGTTTTTTTTTGGCGTTTTGCTGGCACGAGTGACTTGCATCTTCAGCGGCAAATAATTGAAGAAAAAAAATATAAAATTCCGAAAAAGTCATCAGTTTCCAGTGAAATTCGCTTTTTTCCTACAAAATCGATCAGTTAATCAGTGTTATTAAATTAGTCACAGGTTTATTGGGCAAGTTTTGAAAAATGTGTAAAATTGGTTGCTTTCGGGAGATTTAATTAAAAAATGGTTTGCTTTTGCCATTTTTTGAAACTGATGATTTATTTTCGCTTCTAAGCCGTCGTGAAAAATAGTTTTTTTTGGCGTTTTGCTGGCACGAGTGACTTGCATCTTCAGCGGCAAATAATTGAAGAAAAAAAATCGAAAATTCCGAAAAAGTCATCAGTTTCCAGTGATGGTCGCAGAATCCAAACTTTTTTGGACATTTGGTTTCCAGGCTTTGTTCGTTTTATTTCGATTATGTTTTGGAGCAAGTTTTCTGCCAAAATCAGCGCTGGCTTGAGTTGGATAAGATCAAACATTTATCCCCAATTGACAAAAACTTCAATTTGAGGCAAAATGTTTGCATTTCTTGATCATTTTCTTCACTTTATTGGTTTTACAAAGTCTTCATTTTCTGTTGAATCAATTTAAATAATCTTCCATCGAGTTTGGGGGCTTAGAAAACACTTTTTTGCCTAGAATGCTCTTTTCAGGTAGAGTTTCAGATAAGTTCTAGATTAAGGTTAAGAGACGGATTTATCATTTCAAAACTCGGATGTTTCTTGGGTATTTGACTTCAAAATTTTTGTCTTAAAAATTATTTATCAAAAGTTATTCGTAAAAATTACTTCGGCTGATCTAAAAGAGAAAAATCCATGTACTTGACGTTTCGCAAGCACGAGTGGCCCGCATCTTCAGAGGCAGAAAATTGAAAAAAGAAATTCGAAAATTCCGAAAAAGTCGACAGTTTTGTAAATTTCCTGGTTTTCAAACATTTTGCGTTTCATTTCTATTATGTTTTGATGCTGATTTTGGTAAAAAGCGCGGGTTTCAGATGGATAAGGTCCAGCATTTAGCATTTCTTGAACATTTTCTTCACTTTATTGGTTTCAAAAAGTGTTAATTTTCTGTCGAATCAGTTTAAATAATTTTCTATCGAGTTTGAGGCTTAGAAACTATTTTTTTTGCATAAAACCAAGTAATAATGGCATCGCTAAAAGTTTCGTTTTAAAGGAAAGTTTTAAAATGAATCTACTCTTTTAGATCAGTTCTATATGGATGAGGTGGATTTATGTTGCCTTGAAAAGTGTCTGAATACTTGACGAGGTTTTAAAAATCATTTTCAACCTTCAAAACCTTCTAACTTGCGATTTTCTCCATGAAATCCATCAATGGCAAAAACTTGATTTTGTACTGAACTTTCGGCTGCATTTGAGACTTTGAAGGCTTTTGGATTAAGTTCTTTTCAGTTTTTTGACCGCGATTGAATAAATCGGGAAAAATCTTGTGAAAATCCAGGGTTTTCTTCAGTTGAATCAAGCAACAATTTTATTAGGCGGCATCAGAACCGTCCAGATTTCTGATCTAAGTAAGTGTAGAATTCAGATACGCTTAGAGATATTCTAAAAGGTGCTTGAAATAATCTCATTTCTCTGCAACCTTCTGAATACATGTGCATACAGTTTGCTGGAAAAATCCTTGTCCAAACGCAAAACATGAAAAGTTGCCGAAATCCAGCAATCAAACTTAGTTTTGGAGTAAATTTCCAACTGCAGGACAATCCTTAAGGCTCTGTGTTTCTTCCAAAATCCTGAGTTCTTTCGATTCTATAAAATGTTTATTTATATCGTACTGATTTGGTCGTTTTTCATTTCTTCACTCAACATTCCACTTCATTTGCTTACAAAACGGGCACCTGTTTCACTTCAGGGCCATCATCAGGATCTCAAAATCCATCCATCATCACTTAATTGAATGTGTTTCGTAACGCTATTAAAAAAATTGGATACTTGAAGAGCAGTTAATTGTGTTTTGAGTGCACAAGCGCTCGGCTGAACTTTGAGATTATTGATGCCAATAACCAACCAAGACTTTGTCTCTCGACCCAAAGTAGTTTTCAACGATTCCAAGGCATTTTTCTATTGTCACTCTCTATTCGGACGTGTAAGTCAATATTGGGTTACTTTATCGGAATCACGTAGAAGCGATATGGATTTCAAGTAAATTGACGTGGTTGAAGAGGAGGAATCGGGCAAAAACTGCCTACAAGGACTGAGTTCTTGAGATTTTTGGCCACTGGCGGGGAATTCATTTTCACTCAATTGAGTATAGGCTGAAACGAAAAAACCCCGATCAAACTCTGAGGGCTGATTCAGCAAATTCCCTACTGTCGGCAGGCAGTACATAAAAAACAAACCACTCGGGTTCTCCTACGTAGATCAGACGCGGAATTTAAAGAACGCCTAGATATAAATAGGGACATTTCAGCATTTTCCCAAAGCTGCTTGTTATCGGAATTGCTGGCGATGCGCAATTGAACATTGTTGGCATCAACAGATCAAACATGAGCGTTTAATTATAGAAAGTTCCGATTTCGATCAACAACATTGACGTACTGGGTTAAAAAAAATGCATTCCAGGCGAGCACAAGCAAGCGGATCTTCCGCAATCATGGATCGATATGCAGGCGCCTTGCATGAAGGCTGTGAGAAGCCACGTGGCCGAAGAACTGAAGGCTGGCCTTCAATATATGGCCATGGGGGCGCACTTTTCCAAGGACCTGGTCAACAGGCCTGGATTTGCCAGTCTCTTCTTCAAGGCTGCCAGCGAAGAACGCGAACATGCCATCAAGCTGATTGAGTATCTGCTGATGAGAGGACAGCTCATTTCAGGCGTCACCGATATGATTCCCTATAAAGTAAGTTTGGTCGCGTTCCTCCTCCTCCTCCTCAACGAATCGCTGATGGATTTCAGGACCTGACTTTCAACCTCACCTCCACCTTTACGAATGGGGCTTCCGCCCTAAGGGCGGCCCTGAACCTGGAGGCTTCAGTCACTGGCAGAATCCGCAACTTGATCCAAGTCTGCGAAGGCGATCCCAACTTCAACGACTACCATGTAGGTTGACTTAACGCCGCTTTTATGAAGGATCTACAAGAGTTTTTCTTTGGCAGTTGGTGGATTATTTGACTGGCGATTTCCTGACTGAACAGTACCAAGGGCAGCGCGACCTGGCCGGGAAACTGTCCAGCTTGGAGAAGATGATGGACAAGCACGGCGTGCTTGGAGAGTTCCTCTTCGACAAGAAGCTGGCCTAGATTAACCTCCCCACCCCCGTTAGCTTCCTAGAAGCTCTATTTACGCGTGATGATTATTTTGTATAAATTTTAAATAAATCAGTTATACGTTGAGGCCTCTTGTCATTTCCCCAAGCCTCTGTATGCTGGGCACCAACCCGCATCTCCCAGGTGTTGGTGACTTTTGCGATTTGCAGTCCAAACACGTCAAAATTCCCAGTTATCCCAAAATGGGCGATTGTGGCTGCGCCCCCCGACCCCAGTCCCGCTCTGGGAGACGCCCTCCTTTTCCCCAGATGGGCGGGAGTGGCATGCAGCGCATGCCCATGCAGTATGAGAGAAGGCCACCACAGGCCAGGTCCAGTAGCCCCCCCACAATGCCCCGCACTGGCCCCCCAATGATCAGAAAGGGGCGCTGCCCCTCCCCAGAACTACTAGGGCGAAGTCGCAACCTGAAGGCCACCACAAGGTCGCCAGACTTTGCCAAACTGGGCGCCACCATGGAGGAGCTGAGCAAGCTGGAGTTTGTGGAGATGCAAAACATTGAGGAGGACTTGAGGGACTTTCAGCTGAAGCGCCGCAAGCTGGTGTTCAATATTGCGTCCATCAACCTATCGAAGGCGAAGAAGTCGATCAAAAAAGCCGTGAGCAAAATGGGGCTGTGAACTTTCTTTGGGCGCAAATAAAAGTAGTCAAAAACTCTAGCGTTTGAATGACATCATAGCTGTACCTTGAAGCGGCCTTTTTCTACCAAACTCCCGATCCTTAACACTAAATCATGTCTAAAATCAGTCGAACAATAAGAGCATTATTTATGTTTTCTACACGAGAACCGCAGGGTTCAACAGCGCTCTTGTAATTGAACCATTTATTAGATCTGAAAAAATCAACATGTTCAGGTCCTTGACGGATTTTTTGCCGGCTGCATTGAATAATAAATTGTGCGATTTGCATACAGGGGCGTGGCTACATGTTTGTAAACTCGGCACTGTAAACAGGGTGGAGAAAATTCGCGTTTCGAGCCTATTTGATATGGAAATGTGGCCTTTCTTATGGAACCGGCAAAGGCTATGGATCAAAATTCCATTGGAAGTTAATCGCGTGGGCCCTAGACATGGAAGCCATGGTGAAAAAGAGGTTTGTTCTGACGTTTTGATAGTGCGAGTAACTTGCATCTTCAGACGTGATTTGGGTTAGTTCGCTGTAAGCCTACAAAGGGAATATTCAACGGTTTATTCCGACTTGAGGATGATGTTTTTATCACAACGTTTCGGTTACTAGTATCCCCAGCCACTCTAAAACCTTCTTCAAGGTCAATTCCACAGGATGGGCCAATTTTAAGTTGCAGACTTCTTTGCAGTGGAAGTTAGGAATTTGCTCATTTTTGGTCCTGCATTTACGGGGTTGCCAAAAATCACAGTCCTGGACGATTCGAGCAAAATTTTCAGGATTCTTTGCCCCAAGCACCTCCTACATTGTGAGCAAGTTTCAAGTTGTTGCGCCCTTTGGACTAGAAGATCGCAATTTTTTTAAAAGAGCGCATAACTGGGGAAACGTACCTATTAATTTTTTATTCTGCATTTACATGATTGGAAAATCAGGAGTTTGCTCGAATCTCTTAATATCTTACGGGTTTTCAGTTTCACGTATGTTCTACAAGATCAGAACGTTTAAAGTTGCTGGAATGGCGATTTTGAGGAAGAAGTTACGAATTTTTTAAAAAGATCAATTGTGAAAATGTGTTCATCTTTAGTCCTGCAGTGACAGGGTTGGAAAAAATCTGGACTTTGCACTATTTGAATGACAATTTCAGGAGTTGCAACTTCACGGGATTTTTACCGGGTGAGCAAATTTCAAGTTGCTACCGGTTTTGGAATGGAAGTAGCGAATTTTTAAAGATGAGCGCGCAATTGAGGAAACGTGTTGATTTTTGGTCCTGCAGTGACAGGATTCGAAAAAATTGGTGCATTGCATGATTCGAGTGAAATTTTCACCAGTTGCAGCTGTAAGTGTCCTCTATAGGTTGAGCGAACTTCAAGTTGCTACCGACTTTGGAATAAAAGTTCGGAATTTTTAAAAAGAGCGCGCTATCGGGGAAAGCGTTTCATTTTTGGCCCTGCGTTTATGCGGTTGGCAAAAATCAGATCTTTTTACGATTTCAGTCATAATTTTACAATGTTTTGCTCCAAGTGTCTTTTACCGGATGAGCAAATTTCAAGTTACTACCGGCTATGGATTGGAAGTTTAGAATTTTTGCAAAAGAGTGCACAATTTGGAAAAAAATCACTTTCGGCCCTGCATTGCTGAGGCTGGAAAAAATCAGGGCTTTATGCGATTTAAGTCATATTTGCAGGTTGTTGAGCTCAACGGGTGTTCTATAAGGCGAGCGACTTTCAAGTTGCGGAGGACTTTGGCCTGGAAGTTCAGAATTTTTGAAGGAGGGCGCGCAATTGGAGTAACCTCCTTTTATGGCCCTGCGTTGATGAGCCAGGCAAAAATTTGAGTTTTGTAAGATCCAAATCAACATTCTCAGGGGTTTTAGCTACAAATGTGTTCTACAAGTTGAGCGAATTTGAAATTGCTATCTATTTTCGCATGAAAGTTCGTAATTTTACTAATTGAGCGCGCAATTGAGAAGATAAGTTCATTTTTGGTCCTAAACTTACGGGGTTGCGAAAAATGGTGCCTTTGCACGATTTAAGTAAGGATTTCAAGGTTTTTTGCGCCAATTGTGTTCTACAGGGTGAGCAACTTTCAAGTTGCTAGCGCGTCTGGAGTGGAAGTTGGGAATTTTTATAAAAGAGAGCGCACTTGAGGAAACATGTCCAGTTTTGGCCCTGCATTTATGAGGCTGACGAAAGTCCGGGCTTTGCAAGGTTTTATTGATATTGTCAGGATTTTAAGTCGCAGGTATCTCCTACAAGGTGAACAAATCTAAAGTTGCCAGCAAATTTGGACTGCAAGTAATGAATTTTTCAAGAGCAGCGCGCAATTTTAAATTTATGTAAATGTAAATCTGTATAAGCTTGGCCCTGCAGTTACAGAATTGTAACAAATGAAAGCTTTGCACAATTTCAGCGATAATTTCTCGATTTTTAACTCAAAATGTCTTCTACAGAGCGAGCAAATTTCAAATTGCTAGATACTTTGGAGTACAAGTTACGTTTTTTTGAAAATTGAGGAAGAAAAAGGGAAATTGAGCAAATTTCTGGTTGCTCCAAGGTGGAAAAAATATTTTCCGCGACGGTAAAACTCATGAGTTTTAAACTGGAAGTTTCTCCGTTCACTCTGTATTGAAGGAAATGATCAGTTTGCATGAACTGTTCTTTCCCATATCGGTTACGTCAGCGAATGCGATTATCTATGCAGAAAAATGAACAACAAAGTGTTCGAGTAACCTTGGCAAGGTCGTAAGGCGTTTAGCAATTTTCAGCAGAAAACCACCTGGGAACCAACTGGGTTCGACCATAATTTGCTTAAAACGCGTGGGTTGATCAGAGAGAAACGCCACAAATCCATATTTTCTCACACTATCTATCGGCTCTTGAGCTCTGACTAAATCTCCCGAAGAGATTTTCACCCGGAAATTCCACATGCAAAGTTATGTGGTCATTGCTTGAACTTCGACGAAGAATTAAATGGTGCGAGATGGTATGCACTTTGGGCCTGCAATGAATTCATAATGCTGCCAGCCATTCATCATGCCGTTTTCATAATATGCACCACGACAGAACGTTTTTATTTATGAAGGTGTCCGGCTCAGTTGGAAAAATGACTGCAACAGGATTACGTGCACGTGATCGCACTGGAAAAGTGAGTAAGTTGGGAGGCTGAAATTTGAGATTTGAGAATTTTATGACCGCAATATTGCTCAAGACAATTCGATCACAATCAGCCCCGACAAATGATCGAACCGTTCGATAGCAATGATCGTTGTACGGCTCCGCCTTATTTTATTGTATCTTGTCAACAAAGCAGAAAACAATTATTTATTGCACAATCATTTCAACAGTTTCGTTTGGTGAAATGTCAAATATTGCAGCATATGAAGAACTGAAAATCCATCAGAAGGAATCTAAGTTTAAAGTCGAATTTCCCTTTGCACAGCAAATTATTCCAGTCCACACCCAGGAACCTACAGATTTAGAATCCGCATCCAGGAAATTAGTGAGGAAAAGGCAACATCGGGCGCAATTTTGTCCTAACTTTCAGTCATTTCTCAAAGACGAGAACATGCCCAGAAATTGATCCATTTAAAGCAGAAATTTGCGAATTTTTAGTCCTCGCCCCAGTCAAAACAATCAGTTTCAAGCATGGAAAATGCCAGAAAAGTGGCTGAATTTGCTTATGCGATTTAGTGAGGGCAAAAGTCCAACTTTAATTAAAGCGCAATCAAACGACTTTGGGAATTTACCCACTAAATTTAACACAACAGTTGAAGCAAAAACATTTTGCGCCAAACGTGAAAAAGTCCATTTCTCTCACTTAAAACATCGGGAATGAAATTGAGTTCGGATATAGTGAGGACCAAACACTTGAGATATTAACGTTTGTACAAAAGCTTCATTTTCCGCTTTCAGTTCAGGAAATGTGCAATTGATCGGTTTTAAGCAGGAATTTCGTGAATTTTGACTTGAATTTCAACATGAGAAAGGCCAGATTTCGCATTTTAAACGTTTGTTTTTTTGGGAATTAGTGAGGGACAAAATAATCGCCAACAAAATATAATGTTAAGTGAAAAAACTGTGAAAATTTCAACTGGAAAGGACCGAATAGAATTGGAATTTAGTGAGGATAATAGTCTCAAAAAAATTGCGCTTTTATGAGTTTGACTCCCTATGCGGAATTAGTGAAAATATTGCTTAATTGCCTTCGAGCCACTTACTAAATCTACAACTTTTCGTTTTAAGCAAACGCAGGAACAATTTTCATTTGTAAAAAATTGAGAAATCGAGTTTAGTGAGGAGGATAAATTCAGGTCAATTGCGATTTGGCAAGTTTCATTTAACATGTTTTGCTTAATATTTTGATCTCATCAAATTGATCGATTTGGGGCAGAAATACGCCACTTTACCAATTTCAAGCGACTGAATGAACCAATCTGAATTAGTAAGGAGCAAAGTTTGAGCATTTGCGCCGTTATTTGGCCCTACAATAAGGCAAAGAATAATTAATTAAAAGAGTTCAAAAACCACTTTTTCTTGCTTCATTGGCTAAATTTACTAGTTGGATTTAGTGAGTGCAAATGTGGAACTTTCATTGGTTTCTAACTACTGCAAGATCTGAAGAAATCGAGAGCTAAACGTAAATTTTCCCACTTTAATCACGAAAATGTCCAGTCCTTCAATTGCCGTGCAACTGAATTGAATTGGGAATTAGTGAGGAGAAACGATTCACGACAGTTGCACTTTTCCCAGCTTTTTTCATTAGCTGATGCTAAGAAAATGTGGAACTGGTCGATTTTAAGCAAGAACTGGCTACAATTCAAGCTTGAAGCGCCTGAACAGACTAAAAGGAATTAGTGAGGAGCATTTTGCTAGCGTTTAGCCCTTAATGAAGATTAATCTGATTCAAGCATGGAAAAGGCCACACTAATAGCGCCAAGCTCATCTTGAATGGCACTGCGAGTTTGGGAATTAGTGAGGAGTAAAAATTGAAAAAAATAACTTCCCTTGGGTTTTGGTCAATGCTTACAAAATGTGCAATTTCCTGTTCCAAATCCTTTAAGTGACCGCAGTATTTGGATTCAGCGAGAAACAAAGTTAGATAAAACCGTCAACTTTTAGGTCTTTCTTAATGATGCACAAATTTGACGCAGGAAAAATGCCACATTCGTCACTTTTGATTGGACGAACGAAAATTAGTGAGGGCAAAAGAGCTCTGATAATTGTCTTCCCTCACTTTGCCTAAAATAAAATTCGAAACTTTTAACTTTAGCCAAAGGAAACGGTGGTTTTTTCAGCATGAAGGGAATTACTGATATAAGTGGATTTAGTGAGGAGTATAATTGCGTGTTGCCAACTTTTAGCGTGCTGTTCATATCGCGAGAACGAGTGAAAACAATGCGTTTCTCCCAGGGGAATTAGTGAGGACAATGTCTAAGTTTGCAAAATCCCAGGGAAAGTGAGACGAAACTGACGAATACGTGAGCCAAACTCGACGATATAATAAGTGAGGATCGAGGTTGCAAACATCTTGAATAAGTGCCATAAAGCATTTTCCGGATTGAAAGGCCGCAAGCTAAAAATCGGCAATAATCATTATCGCCTCTGTACTTATTTGGATGCCATTATCGTTTCGATGGGGCCAGTTTTTCGCTTGGACAAAAACGCGAATAATGCGCTTGATGATCTCGAAAACTGCACCGAAACCTTGGCAAAAAGTCACCACTTGACAAATTCTTATGGCCGTTTCGAAAACCGTTCGGGAATTTAAATGGTTGGTTTCGTTCGGAACTTATTGCGGTCGCAACAACGATTTGTCCCGGCAACCTTTTCTTAGCCGCAAATTTCGTCTATTTTCCTGACAGCATTTCCGCGAATCATCAACTTTCACCGAATTGCCCGATCGAACATTGACTATTCAGCACACTGTCGACTGCAGCATGAGATTATTATGCAGGCTGCACGCCCCCAAACATTCAATCGAAAGACATTAGAACTGTGCGTTTTATCTAATAAACACGCCTTTGACATTCGGCATAAAAAATCCTAATTATACTTGCGTGCTCTTTGTTCTTTTCCGACTCGAGGAGCTTTGAACGATATCTCCGGGTCGGATTTAGCTCACCCATTGGCGTACGAAGAAGCACTTTGGCAATAAACGCAGGCGGGGGCCATAAAAGGTCCGCAGCAATTAACTTAATAAGGAAATAGCGATTTTTTCAACGAAAATTATTAACAGTTGTTGACAAAATACTTAATGGCCTTAATCGTTTAGCCGGGCAGCGTTACTGAAAAAACGACGGTGCGAATGAATGCAATAAACAGGTAGTCACGCAGCTTTTAGAACTGTTTGCTTTTGGTATAGTTGTTGCATGAAATCTCATCGAATTTGGCCTTTCACGGCTTTTATGTGTTGATTTATTGGCTTCCGAACTGCTGCTGGACAGTAAAGTGCCTATTAAGCAGCGATATGAGAGAAGAAAGCCTAGAAATTCCAAGTTGGTACTTTGCCAAACTGATGAAATCGCTGAAGTTTGTCGGCGGCTTATTCCAGTTGAGATCGAGAAAATTCTTGCTGTTGTTGAATTTTCAAGCAGGATTTTCACTGGCAATGAATCGAAAAAAAGTCGCTTGCAACCTTTGAGGAAATCGTGCTTCAACTTTCGCACGGAGCCAATGACAGTGGAACTCAGGAGGGTAAGCTGCGCTTTTTTCGTTCGTAACTTGTTTGAGGTTAGGAACAGTGGGGTACTGTGGAGCATTTTTGGATTCTCTGGACAATTTGCCAGATTTTGTTACTCCACAGTTGTTCTTCTAAAGTGAATGGTTTAGGACTTTTGGGCTCGAGAACGTTCAATAACTGCTTTAAGGTTATTAAAATGTAAAAACCCTTATATGTTGACTTTTTGCGCACCCAAGGCGTATTCTGGCACAGGCATTCCTCAGAAAATTCTGAGTTTTTTTAACGTTTTAATTTTTCTTTTGCTCAAGTGGACAGTTTAGGAGATATGCACAAGTGAACTTTTAATAATCGCGTGAACTATTTTCAAAAGCATATGCTTCCATAAGTTGATTTCTTGCGCGCTCTAATAATCTTGTGGCGCATTTGCGGATTCCTCCGGAAATTTAGATGATTTTTTCGCCGACGCTCATCCACCTAAAGCGAACACTTTAGAAGTTCTGGGCAACTGAACTTTCACTGAGTTGTTTAACGTTGCAGAAATGCAAACACTTACATCCATTGTTTTCCCGCGCAGGTAACACGGCGGTGTTGCACATTTTCGAATTCTTTGGAAAGTTTGGAAGATTTCTTTATCAGACCTTCATCTTCCGCAAGTGAGCACTTTTGAAATTCTGGGCAACTGAACTTTCACTGAGTTGTTTAACGTTGCAGAAATGGAAACACTTACATCCATTGTTGTCTCGCGCAGGTGACATGGCGGTGTTGCACATTTTTGAAATATTTGGAAAGTTTCGAAGATTTCTTTATCAGACCTTCATCCTCCGCAAGTGAGCACTTTTGAAATTCTGGGCAACTGAACTTTCACTGACTTGTTTAACGTTGCAGAAATGGAAACACTTACATCCATTGTTTTCTTGCGCAGGTAACATGGCGGTGTTGCACATTTTTAAATTTTTTGGAAAGTTTGAAAGAATATTTTATCAGACCTTCATCCTCCTAAAGTGAGCACTTTTGAAATTCTGGGCAACTGAACTTTCACTGAGTTGTTTAACGTTGCAGAAATGCAAACACTTACACCCATTGTTTTCTCGTGCAGGTAACGTGGCGGTGTTGCACATTTTTGAATTCTTTGGAAAGTTTGGAAGATTTCTTTATCGGACCTTCATCCTCCGCAGGTGAGCACTTTTGAAATTCTGGGCAACTGAACTTTCACTGAGTTGTTTAACGTTGCAGAAATGCAAACACTTACATCCACTGTTTTCCCGCGCAGGTAACATGGCGGTGTTGCACATTTTTTAATTCTTTGGAAAGTTTGGAAGATTTCTTTATCAGACSTTCATCCTCCTAAAGTGAGCACTTTTGAAATTCTGGGCAAACTRAACTTTCACTGAGTTGTTTAACGTTGCAGAAATGCAAACACTTACAYCCATTGTTTTCTCGCGCAGGTAACATGGCGGTGTTGCACATTTTTGAATTCTTGGGAAGATTTCTTTTTCAGACCTTCATTCTCCTAAAGTGAGCACTTTTGAAATTTTGGGCAACTGAACTTTCACTGAGTTGTTTAACGTTGCAGAAATGCAAACACTTACATACATTGTTTTCTCGCGCAGGTAACTTTGCGGTGTTGCTCAATTTTGAATTATTTGGAAAATTTGGAGGATTTTTAAATCAGACCTTCATCCTCCTAAAGTGAACACTTTTGAAATTCTGAGAAACTGAACTTCCCGCAGTAAAAATCAGTTTTTTAAATTAATTCATCGGCTTTTGAACCGCAAAAACACAGTAAAACGCTCACTCAGTTTGGATGTAAAAGGCCAAAATGTAGAAATTCGGAATTGGTACATTAAGAAGCTTATGAAAGCTTTGAAGTTTATCAGTGTTCTATTCCAAAAAAATTCTCACTAGAATTCAATTTTCGGACAGAATGTCCGCCCGCTTCAACTTCCTGATCAAACAGAGTCTAAAAGGTTTCCAGATTTCCGCCTTTAGACTACGGACATTTTCTTCCTCAAATTTCCGGAAAAGTCGTCTCCTCTTGAATGATTTTCAGACAAACTGTTCATGTCTTCAATTGTCTCTTCTGTCGTATCGATTTCTTCATTATTGCAATCGAAGGACACCAAAAGCGAGAAAATGACGAATCGCTTTCGCAGTTGAAAGAAGACACGAGCAAAAAACTGCATTGAAACTTATTCGATATAAATTCCACGTACACACAAGCGGGCATAAATGAAGAATTTTACACCGAACTAAAACGGAACCCAATGAAGAAATGTCGAGTGAGAATCCGATTTGCAAGGCTTCAGATCGCTTGAAACGCGATCCCGAACGCATATCACTGTCGGTGACCTACAAGTTTTTTGACCTTAGCGACCAGCTATCGGATATCCGATCCTCCAGTGGTGATATGCAAACGATCCGAGGCTAAATGTGTGTTTTTTGCGGTTACTGATGCGAGCCCGAAACTCTGTTAGACATTGTGCGGAGCAATCAGAGCATGTCCTCTCTCAAGAAAGCCACCAGACACCTGCTGGCCGGGCCCAATTGTTTCTTTTCGATGCAATTGATGACCGCTTTATGGCAACTTTTCGGGCACCGAATTGCGAAAAAAATTGTCCACATTCCACCACTCCATTGCTTTAATAAACGATCGGCCAGGTGGCGGACATTTCGTTCAAATAAATCCACCAGTTTACGGTGGACACCAGGACAGAAATGTACAGTAATTTATGCTGCTGGGAAAATCAGCAGGGTGGAAGCTAATAGCTGCGATTTGGTTCCCGAAGTAACTGCTGTCTAGGCAGGTTTGTTCGGTTGTCTATTTGCCTTTGGTCCATTAGATTGCAAGCTTTCCAACCGAAAATCATCACTTTGCACGCAGTGAGGCTCAACTCCTCAACCTCTGCAAAGCGCTGGCCAAAGGAAGAACAACGCGTTTGAGTTGACAAGGTGCGAACTAAAGAACAAATTGAGTCTTCGAGGATATGGAAGCATCATCCTGAATTATTTTCATGTAAACCAGTGCAGAAGCCCCGTTAAAAACTAGCGTGTTTTCTTCAAAAGACAACATTGAGTCATGGACTTCATCAGTCCATCAAGCTTCAGTTAACCTTGAACTTTCCAAATCTCCTTCGCCTATTCAAACGCCAAAGACTACAAGGAGTTTCCTCACCAAACTGCGTGAAAACCGAGGCAATTTCTTCACTGTAAAGAGCAAGGTAGATTCAGTTCATTAGCATGCAGCAAGTTTGGGGCCGAAAATCGTTTCTTCACCAAGACAATGGTCGATTAAACGAGTTCAGCTTGAAACGTGAAAAACTGGAGGCAAGCCAGAAGAAGAGGCCAAATTAGTGCGACCATTTGTCATCGTAAATGGCTGCTGTAGCACACACAATGAAGCAAAAACCGCCTACAATGATCGTGTCCATCTGACAATTAATAAATCAGCGGCTCATTAAGCAAATAGGCCGTGGAAGATGATTGGCTGGGCCGAAATTTACGACCAACGAAAAAACACTGGTAGCCAACCCATCCTAAGGCCACGCAGTACCATCGTGTGTGGCGTTTGCGCCGATTTGTTGAACAGAAGCTATGCGGCTTGGACTAATGACCCAGAATGGGTTTTTCTTATTAAAATCAATTGGTCGATCGGGGGAAAAAACCCATAAAACAAACGCAGGTGAAAGTACATTACGCGGCTTATTTTCGCTTATAATAGACTCTTGCAGCCGCTGATTGATAAGCGCAAGAGACAATTATAAAGCAAACGGCTTTTGGCGGTTTCAGGCAACACAAACACCGACTTTTGGTGGTAATATGGATCTTGATGGCAGTTCTGGTCACAATTTTGATAATTTATTGGTGGATTCGCCTAATGACTGCCACCAAACTGGGTTTTTTTATTATTGATGAGGTCGCATTTGAACTATCAAAACACCTCTCTAATTCGGCTGGGGACATGAGAAGTGGGCGCTCTTGAAGCAAGTTGAACAACTGGAATGAGGAGGTTTTTTCAAGTGGAAAATGCATCACGATGCAGCCAACGCCTTTTGTGCCTTGTGCCTTATTGAGCGGCAAACGGATAATTAAAATCGCTCCTCGTTCGGACGAAATCAGTTCATGACGCTGAAATTAATCAAAGATCGGTCGGGTTTTTTCCCGAAACCAGCCAAGCCTGTAGCCCGAGATCTAATATGCCCCCCGATGGCAGAAAAGCAATTTCATTGACTCATGTTTCGATTAATTGATTATTTTCTTTAAACCGAACTCATTGTTGTAACGAGATCTAACTGTAACCGGAATCGTAAACAGAACCGAGAAAAATGCCGCGAGATTGATGGTCAATCGCGTACCAACAGTGTTATTAGGACGAGTTTTGTGTCAGCCCAGATTAGATTTGTTCGATTATTATTTTGAAGAATCGCTTATTGCCTACTTGCCATGCAAATTAGAGCATTAGTTGCAGCTTGCTGCTGATATAAGGCCTCAAATCGAACCGGCCAGTTGAAGATAAGCCCGATGACTGATGCTTTCGAAGCACGAAACTACATTGTCATGAAAACTTGCCGCTTTCCTTCGAAGAAAACCAGTCTTTAACATTCAAGTGCTGCACAACAAGAAAAGTCTGAGTAAAAGCAATCAGGCAATAAACTGTTTTCCAAACACTCAACCAAATTAATAAGAGAACTTTAGCAGTTCGTACAGGTAAAAACCCAAAATCCCGAAACTCGACAGAAATTGCGCCGCGATTTCGGTCTCTAAAGATACTCAAAGTTCAGTCTTTAATGTCGAAAATGCATTTTACTCTAAGACAACTTCCAAAGAATCCTGACGTTTTCAGGACTGTTTAAAAAGACAGAACTTTCTAATTTTCTGAAAATTCTTTCAAATTTCAACCCCAAATGTTTCCCCAAAAACCAGGAGCTTCAGGCCTTTTGAAGACACTATCAGAAAACTGCGCAAATTATCAACATTGCTGAAGTCGAGAAAAAGTTAAAATTCAACTTCCTTTACACTCAATTTTCTAAAATTGCTGCATCCTAAACCAACGGAGTTGAAACCGGAAAAGTTCAGGACTTTCGAACATATTAAACTGTGCAAAGGTAAAACACTCAATTGCGCCGAAAGCTTAAGCAAAGTTCATGATTGAGGGAAGTGGATGGATGCTGACAAAATTACATTGGTGTTCCTCAATTTTTTTCTCTAACCAGGGCGACTCAAGCTAGAAAAATCTACGGGATTTACGAGAATATTATAATGTGCATTTTTCCGAAATATGGCTGAAATTGAGGCGCGAATGAGTGCTTCAGCGGTTTTCGAAGTTGAAAGATCAAAGCGATTTTGAGCGAAGACAATTTTCAAAAACTCCTGGAGTCCAAACCAACGCGGCTAAAAAGTCCAAACTTTCAGCACAATTAGACGAAACTCAACTGTGCATTTGGAAAAAATACTGCTCTAACTAATTTCCGAATGAGAGCTGTAGAGGCTTCGAAAGTTTAGCCGCTAAACGTCAAAATGCACTTTGAGGGAAGCTAATTTTCAAAAGAAAATACATTTCTGCACCCTTAAACTAAGACGTATTCAAAGCAGAAACTTGTTGAGTTGCAGGAAAAACCCAAAAGTGCATTTTGACGAAATATTTGAAATAACTGAAAGTTTCCAAAGTTGAGCCGTCCAAGACCAAAGAAAATATTCAATAATTTCTGGAGCTCAACTTAAGGAGCATCTAAAGACGAAAATTTCCGAACTTCCAGAGGAAGCTGAAATGTGTATTTGAACAAAATATCACTCAGATCGACTCGCTAATGAAATGTGTAAATGTTTTCAAATTTGAGCCGCTGAAGATCAAATTTCACCGTCAAGACGATCATAAACTATCCTTTATGACTGCGTTTTACCAAAGTCAGACTGGAAAAAATGTCACTCAAATTGAAGGAGAAATGAGGTCTGTAGAGTTTCTCAAAACTGGGCTTCCAAAGTTGAAATTGTCCCTCAATGAAAGCCAATTTTCAAAAATCCCTGTAGTCGACATGGTAAATTTTCAGGTGATTTACAACTAACTCAAAGCTACATTTGGCCAAAAAGTGACGAAAATTCCCAGCTGAGTAAAATCTGTGGAGGTTTTCAAAGTTGAGCTGCTAAAGACCAACGTCCACTTCAAATCAAGAAAATTTTTAAAAATCCTGCCGACCCAACTAAAGTGAGTCGAACTCGGGAAAAATTTGTAAAGTCTAAACTGAAACAACCAAAAATTGGGCAAATTAACAAACCTTTTTAAAAACAGTCAGATCTGTAACCTTTCAAAATCCCGCTAGAACTGAGCAACAGATAAGTTAAGTGGAGCTTTCGAAAGTTAAGGGTTAATTTTTGAAAAATTTCACCCCCCAAATGAGCTAAAATGAGCGGAATGCGGAAATTCTGGGCGGTTTAAGCGAAATGAATATGTACATTTTGGCAAATTATCGCTAAAATCATGGCCAGAATGAGATGTACAAACGTTTTAAAATTGAGCTGCGAAAAATCAACGTGTGCTTCAACAAGAGGAAATTTTAAAAAAATCAGAGTATAGAGGGAACTGCCCAAAAAATGGAAAAAACTGCTCTGTGTTGAGCACAAAATCCTCTATAATGCCTCAAAATTTTACTCTCATTCAGGCACAAATGAGTTTTTTGGAGCTATCGAAAATTGAGACTCCAAAGTTGAAAGTGTGTCAAACTTAGTGGAAGCCAATTTTCGAAAATGTCTGCAGCACAAACTAAAATGATTCGAAATCGAATATTTTGAGGAGTTTTAATTGAAACAAAAGGGCACTGATTGAGGCCCGAATGAGATCTGCAATCGTTTGCAAAATTGAGCCTCAAAAATTAGTGTACGCGTTAAGAAAAGGCAATTTTCAAAAATTGAGTTTAGACAGAAAACATCTCAATTCCAGTCCTCCGTTTTAAACTGTTAAAACTCGATAACTCCTCAAAATTACACTCCCATTGGGGCACAAATGAGTCTTCTGGAACTTTCGGAAGTTGAATCTCGAATTTTGAAATTGTATCGCATTCCAACCAATGTTTCAAAATTACTGCAGTCCAAGCCAAAGCAGAGATTTGGAAAAACCCAACAAAAAAGAGGAGACGAAACAACAGAGTTTCAAAAAAGGGGTTTTAGGGGGAAATAAAATTGGTAGAGAATTGTCAAGTTACACCGCCTCCAAAGGCAACCATGCACTTGCTGGGCGACTTTAAAAAATTCGTATTTTCTACCCAAAATGGCGCAAAAACTGGAAATCATTACCTCTTTTACAAAATATCTGATTCTAGAATCGCACAGAATTTCCGATGAATTGAGGCTCAAATGACTCTTCTACAGACTTCCAAAATGGGCCATCGACAGGCCGAAAATGCGTCCTATTGGAAGCCATTCTTGAAAAACTCCTGTTGGTTTGACTGCAGGAGAAACCGGAAGTTCTCCAACTTTTTGAAGACACTAACCTGTCCAACTTCCCCTAGAGTTTCACTTGAACTGGAGCATAAACATGCGCACGATTCAGTCTCGGACACACCCATAGAGAAGATCCGAAAAACTAAAAACTGATGAGAGACGAAGGCTCGAAACCGGTCCTGGGGGTGCCTAGGAGTTTATCGCATCTTTAAGCGCAAAAAAGTTGGCTAAAACTGTCTCTGAACACATTGATCAGATCATAAGGCCCGCAGTAATAAATCTCTGAATCTCCGACATATTTTCCACTGACCTGCCGGAGCCAATGGAGCGCAACGAAGCCAAATCTCCATTTCTCCATCAGTTGGCCAGATATATCTGTTAATTCCGTATTGTTAAGGCACAATGCCGTTGAGCTATCATTGGAGAAAACGCATAAAATTACCCGTTTCTGAAATATCGCAAGCGATACAGTAGAGTGAATATGATGGAATTGATTAGTGTTTGACTCCATGCCGCGCTAATAATGTTCTTAGGCGCATTTTTGCCAATTAAATTAATGTTTATTCGATCTCCCGTCGTGTGCCCAACAAAGACATTCATCAATATTTGCGGAAAATTGAAAACTGCCCATTAGTGCAACGAGGAGGGGAAGATGCACAAGACAAGCGCTTTGCAGGTTTGGTCCTGCTCAAAGCCATCGAATCTTTTGCTGTTTTTCTCAGTTGTTTTGCACCGGAATGACACAGTTTCGGTATATTCGAAACGTCCTTGGTCTTCGGGTTTTCCGTTTCGCAGATGTCACGGAATTAACAACATCGTCATGTCTGATTTATTCTAATCGCATGTATTAACATGCGAAGCACACACAGCTGACCCGGCTCCTTTTTTTAATGGTGCTACCTGAATTATGTGCGTTTATTGGTATTCTTCGGTTTTCTTCCTCGATTATGTGCATAATTTTTTCGTCAACAAATGCGGTTTTAACAATGGAATATGCCTGAGTTATCGCCCACAGAACAAGTAACTAGTAAAGAGTCTGACCAGTTGAAGAAGAAAGAAGTTGAAGAAATTATTTTCAACACAGTCCAGTAATGAAATTTCTGTTCTGTTCAAATGGGTTCCTTTGAAGGAAATGTACAGCTGGGACAAAGCCCCGCGGTGCCATGGAAGTAAATCGGACACAATGGGACAAAATAAATAAACTTAGCATCACTACCGTTATACCATTTGGATTATTTGACGTTTTTTCCTTTGGCCGATTAACGGTTAGAGAATGTACGAAATGAACGCATCACACAATAAAATGCCGATTAATATTGCGCTGCCAAAGGTACCAGCTAATTAGACCGAGCGAATTCAATGGGACCTAAATCATGCACGTATGTAGGAAGCCTTTGGGGCCCGACTGCTTTTTTCACTTTACTTAATGGTAATCTTCGCTTTTTTCAGTTTCTCTTAGAATATATATAGATATAGACATAGATATGGCCATACGCGGTTCGGTTGAGTTTTTTGCTAGATTTGGCTTGCTTTATTAAAGATCCGAAACGCTTCCAATTCAACACCCTCGAATTGTCTTCGAAACAAATTTTTGAGTTTATCCGCTTAATTTGATCTGTTCCCAATACTCAAGTCTGGAAATTTTGTTGGTTTATAACAACAGTTGAGCTCCACAGCCTGCTTCTATGTCTTTGAACTTTTCTAGCGTTAAAAATGCAAACTGTTTCCCTTCTAGTTGAGCATCCACGAATTGTGCGAGAAATTTAAGTTTGGATTATCGTCTTAATTTTTCAACCTCGGAATAATCAAAAGGGAAAATATCGGCGATTTTCAGCAAAAGTTGAGCTCAGCAGTGTTTCTATGTCTTTGAACTTTCGTCGCATCAAAGCATCAAAATGCGTCCAAACCAACGCTCACAATTTGTCTGAGAAACCGAATTTTTCAATTATTATTTTAATTTTTGCAAAAGAAAGGATTGAGCAACAATCAAACTTTACAGCCTGTTTTTGTTTACAAGTTTTTCAATTTTTGAAGATTGAAACTGCTTCAACTTTAACCTCCTGAAGTTGTCTGAGAAACGAAATTCCTTCGGATTATCCTCTTAATTTCTCATGCTTAATACCGGTGATTTATTGCAAACTTTGAGTTCAGTAGTGTGTTTCAATGATTTTAAACGTTAGTAGCATCAATTATTCAAAATGTGTCCAACTGAACATTGACGATTTGTCTGAGAAACAGAAATTTTCAATTAGAGCCTTGCTTTTGCACGCATTAAATGCCCAAAAAAGGAAATATTGAGACTTAATTGAGCTTCACACTCTGTTTCTATGCCTTTAAACTTGTGCGGCATAAAAATGCCAACTGTTTTCACTTGATAATCCACGAATTTTCCGAGAAACGTAATCTTCAGATTATCGTCTTAATTTCTCATGCTTAATAACGGTGACAAACTTTGAGTCCAGTAGTGTGTTTCTATGACTTTAAACGTTCGTAACATTAATTATTCAAAATGTGTTCAACTGAACATTGGCGATCCGTCTGAGAAACAGACATTTTCAATTTCAATTTTCAATCTAAATGCCCCAAAAAAGACTGAAGATTTTTCTAGAAACTCCTCAAATTTTTTTGCTTCAAATATTTTCAAGTGAGAAATACAATAATTCCAAAGGAAAACTAAGTTTTAGAATCTGTTTCAAGTTTTTTAACAGTAGCAGCTTTCCAACGCTCCAAAGTGTGTCCATTTGAACATCCACCAATTGTCTGAGAAACCGATTTTTGGGCGAAAAACTCTCAGGTTTTCCTGCTCGAAATGCGCAAAAGTAGAACATATTTTAAAACGTTGTTTTCCTAAAGCTTCAAAGTGTTTTTGTGTAAAGTGTAAAGTTTCAAACATGCACAAMTTGTCTGAGAAATAGAATTTTTATTTTTAATTTATAGAAATATAGGAATTTTTAGGCCGTTTTATCACTAAAGTTTCAAAGTATTTYCATTYGAAMAYRCATAAAGTGYCTGAGAAWYGRAATWTTTAGGCCATTTTCTCAATTTTTTTGCTCGAAATATTTGTACGGGGGAAATTTTTGTCATTTACAGCAAAATTTGAACTCGCGAGTAGCTTTCCATTTTTTTARRCCGYTTTATCACTAAAGTTTCAAARTATTTTCWTTCGAAYACGCAKAAAGTGTSTGAGAAWYGAAATTTTTAGGCYATTTTCTCAATTTTTTTGCYCGAAATATTTRTAMGGGGRAAATTTTTGTCATTTACAGCAAAATTTKAACTCGCGAGTCGCTTTCCATTTTTTAAAACCGTTTTATCACTAAAGTTTCAAAGTATTTTCATYCGAAYACGCATAAAGTGTYTGARAAAYGAAATTTTTAGGCCATTTTTCTCAATTTTTTTGCTCRAAATATTGGTAAGMGGAAAATTTTTGTCATTTACATCAAAATTTGAACTCGCCAGTCGCTTTCCATTTTTTAAAACCGTTTTATCACTAAAGTTTCAAAGTATTTTCATTCGAATACGCATCAAGTGTTTGAGAAATGAAATTTTTAGGCCATTGTTCTCAATTTTTTTGCTCGAAATATTGGTAAGAGGAAAATTTTTGTCATTTGCATCATAATTTGAACTCGCGAGTCGCTTTCCATTTTTAAAACCGTTTTATCACTAATGTTTCAAAGTATTTTCATTCGAATACGCATAAAGTGTCTGAGAAATGAAATTTTTAGGCCATTTTTCTCAATTTTTTTGATCAAAATATTGGTAAGAGGAAAATTTTTGTCATTTACATCAAAATTTGAACTCGCCAGTCGCTTTCCATTTTTTAAAACCGTTTTATTACTAAAGTTTCAAAGAATTTTCATTCGAATACGCATAAAGTGCTTGAGAAACGAAATCTTTAGGCCATTTTCTCAATTTTTTTGCTCGAAATATTTGTATGGAGAAAATTTTTGTCATTTACATCATAATTTGAACTCGCGAGTCGCTTTCCATTTTTTAAAGCCGTTTTATCACCAAAGTTTCAAAGTATTTTCATTCGAACACGCATAAAGAAATGGAATTTTTGGGCAATTTTCCGGAACCAAATATTTTGTGGAAATGCGGTCATTTATAGCAAAAGTTGAACTCTCTACTCTGTTTCCATTTTTTAAACCGTTTTATCCCTAAGGTTTCAAAGTGTGTCCATTTGAACATACAGGATTTGTCTGAGAAATGGCATTTTTGGGCAATTTTCTCAGCTTTTTCTGCTCGAAATACTTAGCGATGAAAAATGCGATCATATACAGCAAAAAATGAACTGTAAAGTCTGGGTCTATACTTTAAACCACTGTATCGCTAAGGTTGCAAAGTGTTTCTATTTGAACATTCAAGAAAAGCCTGAGAAACAGATTTCTAGTCGACTTTTTCTCAATTCAGGCGAAAAGGAGTAACTTCTGGCAAAAGTCGGCGCCGTTTGCATTTTTTAACTTTTGCCTTTAACTTAACATTTTTAACCTTTTTGGCTTTAACTGCGCCAAGGTTCTAAATGCGTTCCTTTGAACCTTCACGTCTGAGATGATGAGAAACGGCATTTTGTGCGAAAAGTTTTCCTGCTCACAATGTGAAAAGTGGGCGATTGTGTGGGAAAATTTGGAGCAAAATACAAAAAAGAGCGTCTGAAAATCGTGTTTTCGAGACAAGAATTTGTTTTTTGAAGACTCTGCTTGGATGCCATTAAAGCGATGGAAATATTTGCCGATTGTGAATTGTGGTGTCGACCATTTCCAGTGGCAGGTGAATGTTTAGGGTGTGGTTTCCCATTTCTAATTATGGGTAGGCTCCGCCAATGGGCAAGAGAATGCCCGATTTGCGTTTTGTTCAAATGTGAAAGAAACGCGCGAAGACCCAACTGAACCGGCCGTTTATTATTTGGATCGCAGATTTGACCCAGATTATCAGTAACAACGTGTTCTGTTGTCTGTTCGAGAAAGAAAGATGGAAATTCTTTAATTAATTGCCACAGTTTTTTCCATCGGCGATTGGCGTTTGAGCACTCTTGTAAACACGATTTTTACTTTCCATTTTTTAATTAGACGACATGTACAAATCCGCGGCTGCACTTCACGAATCGTGTCAGCCCGAGCTGAAGACACCAAATTGAAAATTGTCATCGAATCGCAACATTCTCCTAATGAAGCCTTTTAGCGCGCTGCTCGCCTCCTTTCCCCATTGAACAATGCCATCGCTTTATCTCCCCCGAATAGAAAAAAGGCCACCGAATCTTTCCCAGCTGCTTTAAATATCTTTATTTGTCCACCACACAAGAAATTAACTTTTTAATTGACTTTTTACGGCAGCTTTTACTCGACAATTCCGCGTTTTTAGTGCACTTTTTACGACTCATTATTCGCGATACGAAAATCAGACAATGATAATTATCGGCCTAATTAGTTCTTTGCTTTGGCAATTAGCGTTGCCCAATCGCAATTTCGAAACTGTGTTAAGTGGAGTTCGGCGAATTATTGTAATTATTTTCGTAGGTATTCAGTTAAGTAACGGTTGTAAAAAAATGTTACAAGTTATACAAAAATTAATTTTTCCCTATTGTTCTCACTGAATCGGCAACTTTTGGCCGGAGGAAAAGCTCATAATCACACAGAAGCGGCTAGAGTGCAACAATTATTGCTATTTTCGTTGCAAAAGTAGACGAGCTTTTGTAGCGCAGATTTTTGCAATTGTCCTAAGGATGCATGTGGTAAAGTGAACTCTTAGCAAAACCAGCCAAAAATTTGCACATTTTTCGCCAAAAATTCGGGACAACCGAACCATTTTTTCCAATTCCAGCTGCTCTTGATTGATTATTTTTGAAGCTTTGGTCGTTTCTAATATAAAGTTTGCGCAGTCACTAGAAAGACACAGACTAATGACTTATTTGGCAATAACGCCTTGGGAGCGCTTTCAATAAAGCAAAAATCGTAATCGAATTTTCAATACGATCCAGCTTAGCTGATTGTTTTGAAAAATGCAATAGCCGATTGAACGGCTGCGGTAACGTTCAATCAAGTTATACAAACAGGAAAAAGAACATTGTTAATTACGCGATTGTCTAGTAATATTAATAATAATCGATTAGCTCGAGGCTGGATCAGAGTGACTGTTCGCTACAGTTCCAGTCGATTAGTGTGGCAATTTTCTGCGAAAAATGCCGATTTTCCTTTGGCAGCACGCGCGTCCTCGAAACCCAAATTAGAGAAAAACTCGTCCAGCCAAGAGGAAAAAACCGGCGAAAACCATTAACGAAAATTCTCATGATCCCGTCCGGTTGGCATCTTGAACTATCATGTGTACGACAACACAATTAACAACAACCAGTTCTAATTGGACATTGTGTTAAGTCGAGAGCGACTTTATGTCCTGGTGTCTTTCATTACGGCCTACCAGCTCTCATTTGCATAGATGGCGGCCAGAAAATTCGTTAGTTTTTTCTCAACAGTTTCGGAATGCGAACAAGTCCATCGGTTACACAAGTTGGGATGGACGTGGAAAAGTGAGCCACACGACAGCTGACTGAAGAAGGAAGAAGCGATATGTCTTGCGGAGGCCTTCACGCATGATGGAGTTATAAATCACGCTAAGACAATGCTGAACGATGTTGGCTGTCTAACGAAGATAATGATAGAGAGATCTCACTCGATAGAAGAACGAACTTATCGCGTCCAATTCAATTTTGGTCACCCCCACCCACTGAGAATACGTGAAAAACTGTAGTTTTCCAGGCGAAAAACACTAGCAAATTGTAAAGTTACACCACTGCCTTATGAAAAAAAAAACATGAAAACAATCTACAAATCAAATAACAAACAGTGTTTTCTAACACATAAACATTTGTCGTATCAGAAACCCAGATTTTCTTGCAGATTTGCATCGAGGTTTAAACATTCGAACACTAGAAAAGCCCACTTAAAACTAACAAGATTGCGGTGTTTTCCAACAGAAATCATTTTCACAGCCCCATAATTAAAAGTTTCTTGGGGATTTGCAGTGAATATTAAACCCTCGAACACTAACAAACTGCAATGTCGTTCCAAACTTCTTCAACTATTTTCAACAAAAAACTCCTGGACAGCATGGAAAATTATAATTCTCTTAAGAACGTGCACTGATTTTCAACTCTTGAACACTAGGAACCTGTAAACTCGTGCCAAACCTTTGAAGAAAACACACCAGTAGAACAAGATGCTTAGAACCACATAATTAACAGTGCTTTCTAGCAGAAAAACACTTTTAAAACCTGATAATTATTTTCTTATTGCAGAGCTTGAAGGAAAATGAGAACGGCAAACACTAGCAAATTGCAAAGTTGCACCACTGCCTTATGAAAAACAACATGAAAACAATCTACAAACCAAATAACAAACAGTGTTTTCTAACACATAAGCACTGTCCTAATCAGAAATACAGTTTTTCTTGCAGATTTGCATCGAGGTTTAAACATTCGAACACTAGCAAACTGCACAGTGGTGCCGAATCCCTTAAGCAAAACCCACTAGAAAAGCCCACTTAAAACTAACAGGGTTGCGGTGTTTTCCAACAGAAATCTTTTTCACAGCCTGATAATTAAAAGTTTCTTGAGGATTTGCAGTGAATATTAAACCATCGAACACTAGCAAACTGTAGTGTCGTTCCAAACTTCTTCAAGCAAACATAGCAGGAAAACAAGACGCTTAAAATTACCTAATTAAGAGTGCGTTCTAGGAGATGAACACTTTTACAACCTGATAATTCGACTTTTCTTGCAAACCGTTAAGGAAAATTAAAACGGCCAACACTCAGAAACTGCACAGTTGCGCCACACCTAAACAGAGCAGCAATATGAGAACAAAATGCTTCAAACTAAATAATCAACAATCTTTTCTGAGAAAAAAACAGCTGTCCAACTTGAAATCTATTTTTTCCTGCAGAGTTTCAAGAACAATTAAAACTGCGAACACTAGCAAACTGTAAAGTTGTGCCAGTCCTTTATGAAATACATTACATGAAAACAAGACGCTTCCAACTAAATAATAAACAGGGTTTTGTAACACATAAGCACTTTTCCAATCAGAAATCCAGTGTTTCTTGCAGATTTGCATCGAGGTTTAAACATTCGAGCACTAGCAAATTGCAATGTCGCTCCAAACTTCTTGTTAAGAAAAAAAATCAGGAGAACAAGACGGTTAAAATTAGGTACCTAATTAACGGCGTGTTCTAAAAGAAGAACACTTTTACAACCTGATAGTTCATTTTTTCTTTAAAGAGCTTAAAGGAAAATTAAAACCGCGAACACTAGCAAACTGTAAAGTTGTGCCAAACCTCATAATATTAGCACAAAAAACGAACAAAACACTAAAAACT